>NC_042615.1:146663959-146968865 GCF_901001135.1 Rhinatrema bivittatum
ACTTTGCTCAGATGAGCCAGTTGTCCAAGTAAGGGTGGTCCAGAATTCCCTGCTTTTGAAGCACTGCCACTACCACTACCATGACTTTGGTGAAGGTCCTTGGAGCTGTAGTGAGTCTGAAAGGAAGAGCGCAAAACTGGAAATGTTCTCCGAGTATCTTGAACCGGAGATATCTCTGGTAATCCTGGTGTATCCCTATATGCAGCTACGCCTCCGTGAGGTCTAGAGAGGCCAGGAATTCTCCGCTGCAGATCACTGCTATGATGGACCTCAACGTTTCCATCCACAAACGGGGGACTTTGAGTATCATGTTCACCTTCTGTAGGTCTAGGATGGGCCGAAAAGTCCCCCCCCCTTTTTTTTTTTTTTTTTTGAGACGATGAAATAAATGGATGGTCTAGCGAACGACGACCTTTGTCGTGAACATACGGGGGAGACCATGAACAGGTTTCTTAAAGGAGGAGCAAATTCTAAAGCGTAGCTGTGTTTTATCACACTGAAGACCCACTGGTCCATGGTGATTTTGGCCCACTCCTCGTAAAAAAAGGTCAGCCGACCCCTGATGGGATGAGTTGAGGAGTGTGCCAGTCAATCTTCATTGTGAGGATTTTGGCGTCCTTGACCTGATCCATCTTTCTGGTCCCGCAGGAATAAAAGGACTGGGACCAGGACTGAGACCTCCCCATAGTCTGCCTCTGGCCTGTTCTTGGAGACATCCACCCCGTAAGCTACCACTACTTCCAAGCGCTCTGCCTGTTCCGCCTCCCTGGGTGACAGGTCCTTGGCACTCTGTTGGACCAACCTCAAACTGGCACAGAGCATGAAGTTACTGCATACTGCAGCCCTGATGCCCAGGGCGGACACCTCAAAACTCTGCTGGAGGTGGACCTAAAGTTTCCAGTCTTGCAAGTCCTTCAAGGCCGCCACGCTGACAATTGGTATTGTGGTTCTTTTCGTAACCGCAGACATGGAGGCATCAACCTTCTGCACCTAAGCAGCTTCAACGTCTCTTCAGGAAAAGGATATACACCACAGAGTTCTGAGGGAACTAAAAAATGAAATTTCAGACCTATTTGTAAAAATTTGTAACCTGTCATTAAAATCATCCATTGTACCTGAAGACTGGAGAATAGCTAATGTAACCCCAATATTTAAAAAGGGCTCCAAGGGCGATTCAGGAAACTACAGACTGGTTAGCCTGACATCAGTGCCAGGAAAAATAGTGGAAATTGTTCTAAACATCAAAATCACAGAACATATAGAAAGACATGGTTTAATGGAACAAAGTTAGCATGGCTTTACCCAAGGCAAGTCTTGCCTCACAAATCTGCTTCACTTTTTTTTGAGGAGTTAATAAACATGTGGATAAAGGTGAACCGGTAGATGTGATGTACTTGGATTTTCAGAAGGCGTTTGACAAAGTTCCTCATGAGAGGCTTCTAGGAAAAGTAAAAAGTCATGGGATAGGTGGTGATGTCCTTTCGTGGATTACAAACTGGCTAAAAGACAGGAAACAGAGAGTAGGATTAAATGGACAATTTTCTCAGTGGAAGGGAGTGGGCAGTGGAGTGCCTCAGGGATCTGTATTGAGACCCTTACTTTTCAATATATTTAAATTTAATCTGGAAAGAAATAAGACAAGTGAGGTAATCAAATTTGCAGATGATACAAAATTGTTCCGAGTAGTTAAATCACAAGCAGATTGTGATAAATTGCAGGGAGACCTTGTGAGACTGGAAAATTGGGCATCGATATGGCAGATGAAATTTAATGTGGATAAGTGCAAGGTGATGCATATAGGGAAAAATAACCCATGCTATAGTTATACAATGTTATGTTCCATATTAGCTGCTACCACCCAAGAAAGAGATCTAGGAGTCATAATGGATAACACATTGAAATCGTCAGTTCAGTGTGCTGCGGCAGCCAAAAAAGCAAACAGAATGTTGGGAATTATTAGAAAGGGAATGGTGAATAAAACGGAAAATGTCATAATGCCTCTATCGCTCCATGGTGAGACCGCACCTTGAATACTGTGTACAATTCTAGTCGCCGCATCTCAAAAAAATGATATAATTGCGATGGAGAAGGTACAGAGAAGGGCAACCAAAATAATAAGGGGAATGGAACAGCTCCCCTATGAGGAAAGACTAAAGACGTTAGGACTTTTCAGCTCGGAGAAGAGACGGCTGAGTGGGGATATGATGGAGGTGTTTAAAATCATGAGAGGTCTAGAACGGGTAGATGTGAATCGGTTATTTAGTCTTTCAGATAATAGAAAGACTAGGGGGCACTCCATGAAGTTAGTATGTGGCACATTTAAAACTAATCGGAGAAAGTTCTTTTTCACTCAACGCACAATTAAACTCTGGAATTTGTTGCCAGAGGAAGTGGTTAGTTCAGTTAGTATAGCTGTGTTTAAAAAAGGATTGGATAAGGTCTTGGAGGAGAAGTCTGTTACCTGCTATTAATTAAGTTGACTTAGAAAATAGCCACTGCTATTACTAGCAACGGTAGCATGGAATAGACTTAACTTTTGGGTACTTGCCAGGTTCTTATGGCCTGGATTGGCCACTGTTGGAAACAGGATGCTAGGCTTGATGGACCCTTGGTCTGACCCAGCATGGCATGTTCTTATGTTGTCCATAGCCTTGCTGACCCTTTAAGCCCATCTCTGGAGCGTCCCACTCTTGGGTTACCAGCTGCTGCACCATCCGGTGAAAAGGGAACTTGGTGCCTGGCCCTCACAGCCCAGCCATGACCAGATCCACAGAGTCCAGAACTGGGTCCTCCTGCAGGACCCTTGATTCTCAGCTCCTCGAGGGTGCTAAGTTCCTGCCTTTGGAACAAACGGACTGCCCTGGGATTGTCGCTCTGCAAAGTAGGCAGGGCCTCCGGGTCATGCCCCTCAGGATTCTGGCCCACAAATGATGAGAAATCTGGGGGAGCCAGAGGGGAAGATCCCAAAACCAGAACCCCTGACTAAAGGGGTGGCCCTCAGGGGTCCGGACCATACGGACCCTAAGGGCCTCTGAAGTTTCTGAGTCCTTAGCCCTTTTCCTGGGGGGGGCCCTCAGATGAGCCTTTTGCAGAAGAGCTCATTCCCTTAGCTCCCAGGGCTAAAAAGGGCTGGTGCATGAGTAAAATACTCGGGGGAGAAGGAAGGGATCTTTGGTTCATTCCCCCCCCCCTGAGAGATTGACCTCTTCCTCCTCCAGCCCTCCCATGGCTCGTTGGGGCTCGCATCCGCCGGCAACAGTGTTGGTGGGAGATCCCCTCCTTTGCTACTCTGAGCGTGTGAAGGAACTTATGATTGGCCTCATTGGGAGGACAGGACGCGATGGCCATAATTCGTGCAGCTGAGCAGACTCTGACATAGTCCCCCGAGTTGAGCCCTCCCCGCTGGGGAGGCACCTGGAATAAATGCCTGATCGTGAGAGCCGCAGGAAACTCTCCCCGCAAGAGGGCCAGCAGCACAAGCGCGGCATGAGGCAGACGAACAGACCGTGCGGGCTCTGCCTGAGAAAAGAAAAACCTTGAGCTAAATATAGCTGGTAGGAACTCACCCTTGCCGCTCAGGAGCACGGAGAGCACAGAGAGACTGGAGCTTGAGAGAGAGAGAAAGCTCCCCAAACTGCCCGCTGACATGCCTCGTTTCATTTCCTTTTTTTTTTTTTTTTGACACAACTGTACACCAGAGCTAAGAAGGAAGACAGAAGATACTTCCCTTTAATAAGAATGGCAGAGGCTCTCTCGGACACTGGGCTGGAAGGGGAGGGAGCCAGTCCCTTGGCTATCACCCCCGGCGCACCAGCCAGAACAAATGTGGGGTCCCCAACCCCTGCTTATTAATGCCTACGACTAGGAGGGATGGTCCCCCCAGGACCTCACAACCTCCCAGGAGACAAAGTGCTCTCAGATCCTTTTTTTTTTTTTTTTTTATTTTGGTCTAGGTACAGAACTGCAAGTTTTGCATCACCTCCATCTGCTGGAGACAGAGAAATACTAAGGAGGTGCAGGTGGTACACCGGGTTAAGAGACGGTGACTACAAAACTCTCTCTGTCTCCATCTGCTGGAAGGGAGGCAAAACCCAGGAGTCTGGACTTATCCAGGTATGTACAGAGAACATATGTTTGTTGCAAGGTGAATATGCTGCTTGCAGCACTGAGATTGCTAAATTTTTACTAGCACAAAAAACAGGTACAGAATTATTACTAATGGAAATGACAGAGCCAACAGGTTAAAATGAAGAAATTACTTACCTGATAATTTCTTTTTCCTTAGTGTAGAGAGATGGACTCAGACCAGTGGGTTATATGCTCCTCTGCTAGCAGATGGGAGACGGAGTCAGATTTCAAGCTGACATCATCCTGGGTACATATACCCCTGCACTGACCTCACTTCCTCAGTATCCTCCTTGAAAAGCCATTGTGGATATATATTTTGCATAATTTGGTTATACTTATTAAACTTGATTAACTGATTCAACTGATTTCAAAAACTGGAGACCGCCAGTGCACTCAACTAAGTCAACACCGACACCAGATAATTGAGAGTGTCTTGAACTGAGGGTAGGCAATGGCTTACCTGTATTTGTTTAGTCTCGAGGTTTGCTTTCCCAGGTCCTCCTTCTCTGGGGGCAGCCATGGGCGGGATGCTGAGTCCATCTGTCTACACTAAGGAAAACAAAATTATCAGGTAAGTAATTTCTCCATTTCCTAGCGTGTAGCCAGATAAAAGCTACTCCTGGTCAGGGCGGGAGGCTGCCCATGGCCCACTTAGTACTGCCCTTGCGAAGGCTGCGTCTTCTCAGGCCTGAACATCTAGGCGGTAGAACCTGGAAAAGGTGTGTAGGGAGGACCACGTCGCCGCCCGACAGATCTCGGCGGGCGATAGCAGCATGGATTCTGCCCAAGATACTGCTTGGGCCTTAGTATAATGAGCCTTAACCTTTAGTGGTATGGGATTCCCTGCCTCTGTGTAGGCTGCTTTGATTACTTCCTTGATCCAGCGGACTATGGTTGCCCACGAGGCCGCTTCTCCTTGTTTCTTCCTGCTGTGGAGGATGAACGGGTGAACTGTTTTGCGCATAGATTCTGATCTTTCCAGGTATCGTACCAGGACTCTACCGACATTTAGGTGGCGAAGAAGGCGTGAGTCTTCAGAGTCCTTATGTCCATCAGGAGATGGTATGGAGATGGCTTGGTTCAGATGAAACTTGGAAACCACTTTCGATAGGAAGGAGGTAACGATGCGCAGCTGTATAGTTCCAGGAGTGAACCTAAGGAAGGGTTCCCGGCAGGATAGTGCCTGTAGTTCGGAGATACGCTGAGCTGAACATATTGCCACCAGGAATACCATCTTCAATGTTAAGAGGCGTAGTGACAGACCGCATATTGATCTGAAAGAAGCCCCCCCCTAGGAAGTCTAATACCAGATTAAGGTTCCATTGGGGCACCAGCCACTTTAGGGGTGACCAAAGTTGCTTGACCCCTTTTAGGAAATGGGTCAAATCCGGATGAGCTGCTAGATGGATACTGTTCACTTCGGCTCTGAACAGGAGAGGGCAGCTACTTGGACCTTGAGAGACAGTCCCTTCATCATACCATCCTGTAGAAATTCCAGGATCATGGGGTTTCTGGCTGTCGCGGTCCTCGCACCAGGCTTCGAATATTCTCCAGATCCGTATGTATGTTAGGGATGTGGAGAACTTGCGTGCTCGGAGAAGTGTTTCAATCACGGGTTTTGAGTAACCGCGCTGCTTCAGGCGAGTCCTCTCAAGGGCCAAACCGTAAGAGAGAATAGAGTTGGATCTTCGTGAAGAACTGGGTCCTGCTAGAGAAGGTACCTGTGGAGGTAGGCACGGAGGGCTCCCCGCTAGGAGTCTTTGCATGTCTGCATACCATGGGCATCTTGGCCAATCCGGGGCTACTAGTAGAACTAGACCCCTGTGGTGTTCTAGCTTGCGGATGACCTTGCCCAGTAGTGGCCATGGAGGGAAGGCGACAATAAGACTTCCTCTGGCCAGGTCTGGATGAGGGCGTCAATCCCTTGGGAGTGTGGCTCTCATCTGCGGCTGAAGAACCTGGGGACTTGGGCACTGACGTAGGTGGCCAGTAGATCCATGGCTGGTAGGCACCAGCGATTCACTATCAGTTGGAAGGCTGGGGTCGATAGCGTCCATTCCCCCGGATTCAGACTCTCTCTGCTGAGGAAATCTGCTGAGACGTTGTCTTTTCCTGCGATGTGGGAGGCAGAGATCCCTTGTAGGTTCATCTTAGCCCATGCCATGAGAGGATCTATCTCCAGGAATACCTGTTGGCTCCTGGTTCCTCCTTGGCAGTTGATGTAAGCCACCGTTGTGGCGTTATCTGACATTACTTGAATCGCTTTGTCTCGGAGTCTGTGGCTGAATCGCAGGCAAGTTAGTCTGACTGCTCGAGCTTCCAGGCGGTTTATGTTCCATCCCGCCTCTTCCCTGCTCCATTGTCCCTGGGCCATCAGTTCCTGAAGTGGGCTCCCCACCCTTGCAGGCTCGCATCTGTGGTGAGCAAGATCCAGTTTGGTGGGGATAGGTTTACTCCTCTGCTTAGGTGGTCTTCCTGTAGCCACCACTGAAGCTGAGAACATACTTCTGCTGGAAGTTGGAGGCGAATTGAGTAGTCCTGAGACAGTGGGTTTCAGCGTGAGTACATGGAATGACTTCCAGGGTTGATGCCATAACGCCGAGGACTTGAACATAGTCCCATAATCTGGGGCGAGTATTGGTCATCAATCGTTGTAGCTGTTCCAGCAGCTTCCTTCTCCTCGGGGAGGAAGAAAGACTTTGTTCTATTTGGTGTCGAAATGGGCCCCCAGGTACTCTAGGGACTGGGAGGGCTGCAGACAGCTCTTGCCCGTGTTCACGACCCAACCGAGCTCCTGCAGTAGGTTCTTGACTTTGCTGGTCACCTGCTGGCTCTCTTCTGAAGACTTTGCCCTGATCAGCCAGTCATCCAGGTAAGGTTGGACCAAGATTCCTTCCTTCCTTAGTGCTGCCGCCACAACCACCATGATTTTGGAGAATGTTCTGGGGGCGGTTGCCAGGCCGAAGGGTAGTGCTCGGAACTGGTAATGATGACCCACTATCGCAAAGCATAGAAATCACGGGTGTTCTTGATGGACTGCAATGTGAAGGTAGGCTTCGGAGAGGTCCAGGGAGGTTAGGAACTCCCCTAGTTGTACTGCCATTATTACGGAGCGGAGGGTCTCCATGTGGAAGTGAAGTATCTGCAGATAACGGTTGCCATTCTTGAGGTCCAAGATGGGCCGGAATGATCCTTCCTTCTTGGGAACGATAAAATAGATGGAATAGCGCCTCGTATTTTGTTGGGGTGCAGGAACTGGAGTTATTGCCTTCAGGCTGAGTAACCTTGTCAGAGTGGCTTTCACTGCCAGTCTTTTGGTATGGGAGTGGCAGGGCGACATGATAAATTTGTCCAGAGGAATGCTGTGGAACTCCAGAGAATAACCTTCTCGGATGATGTTTAGCACTCATTTGTCAGACGCGATCTCGACCCATTTTTGGTAAAAGAGGGAAAGCCGATCTCCTATTTATTCTTCCCTTGGATGGATCAGCCATTTCTCATTGGGTGGCATGGTTGGAGCCTACTCCTGGGCCTGTTCCTCTCTTGGTCTGTATGTTCCGAAAGGACTGGGGCCTTCCGGGAAGGACGGGGTGCTTGGAACTGCGAGTTCCTGTAGGGTCTAAAGCGTTAAGAACCTCTGCCCCTAGCTCTTCTGGGCGAGGGGCGCTGGGATCTTTTACCCCTGTCTTCCGGTAACTGAGGCAATGGTGATTCGCCCCACTTGCTGGCTAACTTTTCAAGTTCGCTTCCGAATAGGAGAGATCCTTTAAAGGGCATTCTTGTGAGATTCTTGTGCTTTAGAGGTCGCGTCAGCAGACCAATTTCGCAGCCATAACTGTCTTCTGGCTGCTACTACTGAGGCTACTCTGGCTGAGGTACACACTAGGTCTGAGCTTGCGTCCGTCAGGAAGGCTGCTGCAGGTTCCATCGTTTTGCCAGTATATGTTCCAGAGTTATATACCTCTCAAGAAAGGAGCAAACAGGAACGTGCCACCAGTGCACAGCAGGAGGCAATCTGCAGTGTCATTGCTGTTGCGAAGGCCTGCTTAAGGATGGACTCCAATCTTCTGTCCTGAGTGTCCTTCAATGCAGCCCCTCCCTCAACGGGAATGGTCGTTCGCTTTGAGACAGTGCAGACCATGGTGTCCACCTTTGGAAAGCACAGGCATTCCTTGGCCGCTGGTTCCAGAAGGTACAAGGCTGCCAAGGCCCTACCTCCTTTAAAGCTGGCCTCCAGAGTATCCCACTCCAGGTCAATCAGGTCCTGGATGGCCTGCATCATAGGGAAGTAGCATGAGGCTTTGCGAAGGGACACCAAGATGGGGTTCTTCTTTGATTCCACCATGGGGTCCGTGCCTGGAATACCCAGAGTCTTCAAAGTCTGGGAAACAAGGGCTGGTAATTCATCCTTGTGGAAGAAACAAAGCATGCTTCGGTATGGTTCCAGGCCTGGAGGGATTTCTCCTTCTTCCAGGGAGCCGTAATCATCATCTGAGGTATCCGGGTCCCTGTCAGAGAGACTCTTAGGCGAGGCATTCGAGTAAGGCCAGGAGGATTTTGTGCTTCCGGCAGAGGTTGAGCCTGTGTTGCAGCCAGGGCTGATTGTGCCTGTAAAAGGTTTGCAGCCCCTGGAAAAATTCTAACCAGGGAAGGTCCCTGGGTACATCCAGGTGGAGCTGGAGTAGGGGCTCCTGAGGTGCCTTCCTGTGGTGCAGGCATCTCGGAGTTGCCTGGGTCCGGTCCAGACCTGTTCTCAGGCAGTGAAGGACCAGGCTTTGATTCCCCCTGGGCTTCTTCACAAAGCTGACCCAGGTAGGACTCCAGTTCAGGCTGCATGGCTCTTATGTGGCAGGCAATACACGGAGAATGCCTTCTGAACTTCTTGGGCACCGGTGCTATTGAATCTATGCTTGGGCGCACAAATTAGTTTCACTAAGTGCGAAAATAGTGCGCGTCCTTAGTTATGTGCATGGTGAGAATTTGTGCACGGCCGTAGAAATGCTCCCGGAATGCGTTCAGGTGGCGCGCGGTTCTGATGTTGTGCGCAGCTATGCATGTGACTCTATGGGATGCGCACAAGTTATGTGCATCGGCTGCCGGACTGTCCTGCCATACTGCCGAGGGGAAGGGAAGATGGCGCCGATGACCCACCTCGTGTATGATTGCACCGGATCGGGGCCTAGCTTAACCGAGGCTGCTCAACCCGATCGGTGCCCCCTTTTTAACTCACCAAAGGCAGAGTTGGTTCGGCGATCCTAGCTCTGGAGACCGGAGACCTGAATTTAAAGTTTCCTTCTTACCTGATCTTGGCGCTTACCGCTTGTGCATCGGACGGTCTCCAGCTGCGGGGGGGAGAGGGTTATACCTTCACCGCCGCGCTCAGATGTGTACCTGCTACCTTTCAGCCATTCTGGGGGCTAAGTCCACACCAGGACCAAGGCACACCTCTGAGGGATATCGGAGGTCACCTCAGGAATTCTCAACTGGGGGAGGGACCATTAGGTATCACTGCAGGAGAGCGGGGCTCAATCTTATGGTAATTTTATCTTTTTGTTGTAATTTCCTAACACTGTGCTATTGTATGGGATAGTATGTGCATCTGCTTAGGAGACGGAATGATACTGAGGAAGTGAGGTCAGTGCAGGGGTATATGTACCCAGGATGATGTCAGCTTGAAATCTGACTCCTCTTCCATCTGCTAGCAGAGGAGCACATAACCCACTGGTCTGTTAGTTATAGTTTATCTGTTTCCAAGGGAAGACTATTTGTCTTTATTATATCCTGCACCTTTCGATGATATATCTCCCTCCACACCCCCCCCCCCCAAAAAAAAAATTCAACAAGTTATTCTACTTAATGTGAGATTGTTATAATAATGGCTTATCTCATGTAGTGTGATGTAGTTCTTGGAATCCATTTGTAGCTGGATATTTTTCAATTTAAGCAGTTTTGGGAACCCTTTAATGTTCTGTTCTTTTACTTTTTCTGTTTTTTGTTTTTTTTTACATAAATAGCAGCATGTGACCAAGACAATACATATCCTGGAAGCAGGTCAATCTATAATGCCAGAAAAACAGTTTTTTCCTGAAGTCTAGCTCATCTTGGACAGATGGGTGTGACAAATACAACACCCCCCCCCCCCAAAAAAAAAAAAAAAAAGCAAACAAAAATAAAAAGCAAAATACCTGGGCAGAAGAGCTACACAAGCTGCAAGAGTACACACAAGATAAAACACTGGGTCTGCAATATGTTTTTCCATAATCCAGTAGGGGTTCGCTGGAGGGCTGCAAGTTTTACATGTTGCTCCAAAAGCCAGTGCAAAGACAAAGTAGATGAAGAAGCTTGCAATTATAACAACTGAATGAATCCAGGTCTAGAATTTAAAACAGAGGAAAATAGATCTGTACAATATATCATAGTATTGTTTTTAGCAGAAAATGGCAATAAGTGTCAAGAACAAACATCTACTTTTTAGATATGCGATTAAGGTAGATTTTTCTGGTTTGTTTTTAAAAGAATTGCACTGCTTTTCTAGGACAGATCTGAAACAAATATACTCACTTTACACTGTACCAGGGTAAAATAATTAACATAGTTATAAAATTGATTAGGAAGACCATAGGGCCATCAAATCCAAACTCGTCCTTTCTGTTTAACAGCTCCCTTTACATGGTAAATCCAAGAGAAGTCATACAATGTACATCTCTGGCCAGTTCTGTAACAGTGTGAAAACTCCTTCTTAACTATAAACATGGCTCTATTCCCCTAAAAGTAGGATACTAAGGGATAGATAGATTCCAAGCTGCCTTATCCCAAGAATAAGCAGTGGATTTCTCCAACTCTACCTTAAGGTTAATGGGCTTTTCCTCCAGGAATTTGTCCAAACCTTTTTTAAATGCAGCTATACTAATAGCTTTCACCACACCCTCTGGCAACGAATTCCAGAACTTAATTATGTGTTGAATAAAAAAATTTCTCTTAGTTTATTACCTAGTAACTTCCTTGTGTGTCCCCTAGTCTTTGTAGACTTTGAAAGAGTAAACAACCGATTAACTTTTACTCGTTCCATTCCACTCATCATTTTATAGACCTCTATCATATTTCCCTTCAGCCGTCTTCTCCAATTTGTCCATTTGTGCCTGCCTAATATAATGTTGTGTCTTACTCTTTCTATGGTCTTTTCCTCGTTTCCATCACTAGGCTTTTCATATGTCTAACCCATGTATGCTTAATTTCTGCCACTGTTTTTGCTTCCTATCATCTCCACTGAAAGACTCTTCCAGGTGTCCACCATCCTCTCAGTGAAAAAGTATTATATCACTTTCCTTTTCAGTTTCCCTCTCTTCAGCTTCCTAAAATGAACCCCTTGCTCCTGAGCTCTTCACTTTATGGAAAACACTAACTTTTTTGGCCTACTAGATATTTGATTATTCACACTTCCTTTTATTCTTCTACACAGCAAATCTAACTCCTTTAGTCTCTGTGTATGGCTTATAATGCAGGCCATGCAACATTTTTGTGGCCATCCTTTCAATTGCCTCTACATTGTCAATGTTTTCTATAACCAAATAATTCTTGAGGTAAACTCTCAAACTTATAGAGAGGCAATACTACTTCCCCTTTTTAACGGGGAAGTAGTATTCCCCTTCTTTATGTACCCAAATATATTATTAGCTTTCCCAACTGCTTTGTCAGAGATAATGAATCCTAGTTCTTATTTCTTTGACAATTACTATTTTTCCCTCCAAAAAGGTATTTGGCATAACTCATGCTTTAAATACATATATAAGTTACACCAATTTTAAAGTGGACATGTGTGCATTAATTCCAATTTCAAAATGATACTACCCTATTTGATGCACACAAAATTTTCACACATATAGTTGTATTTTGTAAAGTGTGCACATAAGTCGAAACCCCATGAGCACCTCTGCTCAGTCCAGGTAAACCTATGCATAAATATAACACATGCATGTAAGTTTACCCTCATACTGGGTAATTTTGAAAAAGTTCACTTCTG
Organism: Rhinatrema bivittatum; assembly: GCF_901001135.1. Classification (NCBI taxonomy): domain Eukaryota; kingdom Metazoa; phylum Chordata; class Amphibia; order Gymnophiona; family Rhinatrematidae; genus Rhinatrema; species Rhinatrema bivittatum. Next base: position 146,676,108 of record NC_042615.1, read on the forward strand.
CATGTTAAACACTGTTACCTTCAGAGGACCCTTTGAAAATTAACCTTAAATACATAATTTAGCAATTTATTTTGGATTAAAGCATTGCTACCAGACCTTTGACCATTCTCTCAATTTTTTAACGTTAACTATCATATTTAACCGCTCTGTATCATGTATATTGTTGAAATTTTTTATGACATGTAAATATATACTTTTTTTTGCTAGTGCTAAAAGATGGCCATTTTGTTATCCCAAATTGATTTACTGTATTTATATTCCACAGCATTCAAACAACTTGATCAGTCTGGATTACAGAACATACATAATTAAATAAACATGCAAAAACACTGACTTTAAAAATAAGGCAACCTTAAAAAACATTTAAAACTCATTTCTTATATATCTACCTAAAAATATCTCTAAGTCTCAATCTTAAAATCTATTCTTTCCTCAGTCAACAATTTAATGCATTTCATATTGTTGGTCCTACAATTTAAAAAGCTTTATTCCTCATCTCGAATATGAAAATCGTTAAAACTAGGCATACTCAATTTCTGAACAGCAGAGCTGAGAGTATGAACCACAAGTATACTGCTTCACCAACTCTGAAAATAAATACCCTCCACAATAACAAACTTAAAGAGCATGGTTAACACCTTAAAATGTTGAGATTACTTACCTGATAATCTCCTTTTCCTTAGTGTATGCAGATGGACTCAAAACAAGTGGGTATAGTGTGCTCGTGCTAGCAGTTGGAGACGGATCTGACGTCAGCACGGGTACATATACCCCCACAGGAAGTGCAGCAACTCAGTAATCTTCCTTGCAAAAGCTTTTATGGATATGTGTGTGACTGACCGATCAATGAAATGAACAGGATTACCCTGACCGATTGATAGAAGCTGGAGACCGTCAGTGTTGTCAACCGGAAGGCGTCGACACCCGGTAGGGTGGATGCCCTATATAAGAAAGCTTGGCTTACCGTGACTTGGTGAATCCCCATGTATGCCGGCAGCCGGGCGGGATGCTGAGTCCATCTGCATACACTAAGGAAAAGGAGATTATCAGGTAAGTAATCTCAACATTTCCTAGCGTGTAGCAGATGGACTCAAAACAAGTGGGATGTACAAAAGCTAATCCCGGACTGGGCGGGAGGCTGCCCGAGGTCCATTCAGGATAGCCCTCGCGAATGCTGTGTCCTCCCTGGCCTGGACATCCAGACGGTAGAATCTGGAGAAGGTATGGAGGGAGGACCACGTCGCCGCTTTACATATCTCCGCAGGCGACAGCATCCTAGTTTCTGCCCAAGAGGTCGATTGCGCTCTGGTAGAGTGAGCCTTGACCTGTAGAGGTGGTGACTTCCCGGCCTCTATGTAGGCCGCTCTGATAACTTCTTTGATCCAGCGGGCAATTGTGGGCCGAGAGGCCGCTTCTCCTTGTTTCTTCCCGCTGTGAAGGACGAACAGATGGTCCGTCTTTCGTACTGCTTCTGTCATTTCCAGGTATCTGGGCAGCAATCTGCCGATGTCGAGATGGCGTAGCAAACGCCCTTCTTCTGATTTCTTCAAACCCGCCGTGGTTGGCAAGGATATGGTTTGGTTTAGGTGAAACTGTGAGACTACTTTAGGCAAGAAAGATGGAACCGTGCGAAGATGGATAGCCTCCGGAGTGATTCTGAGAAACTGATCACGGCAGGACAGTGCTTGCAGCTCTGAGATGCGGCGTGCTGAACACACAGCCAGCAAGAACACCATCTTCAAGGTCAACAAACGGAGAGACAGGCCTCGAAGAGGCCTGAAGGCGGATCCTGCTAGAAATTCCAGCACTAGGTTGAGGTTCCACAGGGGCACTGGCCACTTCAGTGGCGGACAAATGTGTTTGACTCCTTTCAGGAAACGTGAAACGTCTGGATGTGTGGCGATACTGTTGCTGTCCCTCCGAGGACCGTAGCAGGACAGCGCTGCCACTTGAACTTTGATGGAACTGAGGGACAGACCCTTCTGAAGTCCATCTTGCAGGAAATCCAAAATGATAGGGATCTTAGCAGCATGTGGATTGTTGCCATGAGTTTCGCACCAGGCTTCAAATACCCTCCAGATCCTTATATATGTTAGGGATGTGGAGAACTTGCGTGCTTGTAGGAGTGTGTCTATTACCGGCCCTGAGTATCCTCTTTTCTTCAGTCTAGCCCTCTCAAGGGTCAGACCATAAGAGAGAATTGAGCTGGATCCTCATGGAGGATGGGACCTTGCCGCAGCAGGTCCCTGTGTGGAGGCAGGGGAAGTGGATTCCCTGCCAGTAATCTTCTCATGTCTGCGTACCAGGGTCTTCTTGGCCAGTCCGGGGCCACTAGAAGAACTAGGCCTCTGTGCCGCTGGATCTTGTGTACAATGGCACCCAGCAGGGGCCATGGAGGAAAGGCATATAGTAGGATCTCCCAAGGCCATGGCTGTACCAGGGCATCGATCCCCTGGTATAGAGGATCCCGCCTGCGGCTGAAATATTTGGGAACTTGAGCGTTGGACCTGTCCGCTAGTAGGTCCATGCCCGGCGTCCCCCACTGATCCATGATCATCTGGAAAGCTGTGGGCGACAGCTGCCATTCCCCTGGATTTAGGCTTTCTCTGCTGAGGAAGTCTGCCGTGGTGTTGTCCTTCCCGGCAATGTGGACGGCGGAGATATCCTGGAGATTTGCTTCCGCCCAAGTCATCAGGGGGGCTATTTCTAGGGATACCTGTTGGCTTCTGGTTCCGCCCTGTCGGTTGATGTATGCCACCATGGTGGCGTTGTCTGACATCACTCTGACCGCTCTGTTGCGAAGTCTGTGGGCAAATCGCAGGCAAGCTAGTCTGACTGCCTGTGCCTCTAGTCGGTTTATGTTCCACCCAGACTCTTCTCTGTTCCACCGCCCTTGGGCGGTGAGTTCTTTGCAATGCGCTCCCCATCCGTTCAGGCTGGCATCCGTAGTGAGCAGGGTCCAGGTTGGGGAGGACATTCTTGACCCCCGGCTCAAGTGGCCAGACTGCAACCACCACCGTATCTGATTCCGCACTCTGGCTGGTAGAGGTAGGTGGGTGGTGTAGTTCTGTGATCGTGGGCTCCACCGAGATAGGAGGGTGCGTTGTAGTGGTCTCATATGAGCCCGTGCCCATAGTATCACCTTCAGAGTGGATGCCATAAGGCCGAGGACCTGTAAATAATCCCAAGCTGTGGGCCGGGTGGCGCTCAGCAGGGCCTGCAGACGATTCCGGAGCTTTGATCTTCTCTTTGAGGTCAGGCTGACCTTGTCTTCCTGGGTGTCGAATCGGACTCCTAGGTATTCCAGTGACTGGGAAGGCTGTAGGGAACTCTTGTTCAAGTTTACAACCCATCCTAGGCTTTCCAGAAGAGCTATAACTCTGTTGGTTGCCTGGTGGCTCTCCTCTGGCGACTTCGCCCGGATCAGCCAATTGTCCAGGTAGCGATGGACGAGGATTCCCTCCTTCCTGAGGGACGCTGCCACTACTTCTATGACCTTGGTAAAGGTCTGCGGCGCGGTGGCTAACCCGAAGGGTAAAGCTCGGAACTGGAAGTGTTGGTCCAGGACATTGAAGCGTAAATAGCGCTGATGATCCCGATGGATTGGGATATGCAGGTAAGCTTCCGACAGATCTAGGAATGTGAGAAACTCCCCTGGCTGTACTGAATTCTTGACAGACCTCAGAGTTTCCATGCGAAAGTTGGGGACCCGTAGGTATCGGTTGACTGACTTGAGGTCCAGGACGGGCCGGAAAGTGCCCTCCTTCTTGGGCACGATGAAATAAATAGAATAATGCCCAGAATTCATTTCCCTTGCAGGCACTGGGATTATGGCCTTTAGGGACAGGAGCCTCCGCAAAGTAACTTCTAGGGCCTTCCTCTTGAAGGGCGAACAAGGAGAGTCCACAAACCTGTCCGGCGGGAGGCGAAGAAAATCCAGGTAATACTCTTCTCGGATGATGGCGAGGACCCACTGATCCGACGTAATCTCGACCCACCTTTGGTAGAAGAGGGATAGCCTGCCCCCTATGGCCGCTACCCCCGGATGGGTCGGCTGATTGTCATTGTGGGGTACGGCCGGGATCCGAACCCGAGCCGGTTCCCCTCTTGTTGCGCCTAGGCCGAAAGGACTGGTTCCTGGTCTGAGAACGAGGTGCTTGGTAGCGAATCCTGTAAGGATTGAAGCGCTGAGAGGATCTACCCCTGGGTGGCCTAGGAAAGGGGCGCTGGTTCCTCCTTGACCGGTCTTCTGGTAGACGGGGTAATGGAGAGGCGCCCCATTTATTGGCCAGTTTCTCAAGGTCGCTGCCGAACAGGAGAGATCCCTCAAAGGGCATTCTCGTGAGGCGTGTTTTGGAGGAGGAGTCGGCCGACCAATTACGTAGCCAGAGCTGTCTCCTGGCTGCCACTGAGGATGACACTCCTTTGGCTGCCGTACGTACTAAGTCAGAGGCTGCATCAGTGAGGAACGAGAGAGGCGATTCCATTTCTTCTCCCGGGGTGTTGCCCCTAGCCTGTGATAAACAGGAACGTGTCACCACGGTGCAGCAAGTCGCAATTCGTAGGGACATGGCTGCCACCTCAAAGGCTTGTTTCAGAATGGTGTCCATGCGCCGGTCATGTGTATCCTTGAGGGCCGTGCATCTACCTGGGGGCACGCCAGCTTGTCCCTGGTTGCCGGGTCTAAGGGGTACATGCCAGCCAAGGCCCGACCCCCTTTGAATGAGGCCTCCAGCGTATTCCATTCCAGATCGATAACTGCTGAGCTACTTGCAGGAGGGGAAAATGGTGAGACATTTGGCGCAGGCCCTCTAACAGGGGGTTCATTCTAGGTTCTTCAGGGGCATCGTGGCCCGGAATAGCCAGCTCCGACAGGCATTGAGAGATCAGGCCTGGAAGATCTCCTTTCAAAAAGAAGCGCCTCATGGTCCGATATGGTTCAACCCCCGAGGGCAGTTCTCCCTCCTCGGGGGACTCGTCATCTTCCTCAGGGCAATCTGAATCCCCATCAGTGGGGGTTCCGGGTGGCGCGTGGCCGCGCCTAGGCCTTGAGGGTCCAGGGGCCGGGTCATCCGGTACATATGGACCCGCTCGGGGAGCAGCCTGCATTGTGACAAAGGCATGAATCCCCTTAAATAATTCCACCCAGGAGAGCGAAGTGGGATCCGGTCTGAGGGGTACCAGGTCCCTTGGGGCCCCCGGCTGCTCACTGCTGCTTGCTAGGCCCAGGGTGTTCCCTGAGGAACTGGCAAGTACACTGGGCTGTGACTGGCCCTGGCCTGGAACTCCCAGGGCCTCTTCACATTGGGCACATAGGGAGTCTACTTCCTCGCTCTGTGTGGCTCTGAGGTTGCATGCCGAGCAGAGGCTCATGCCTGATGCTGGACGGACCGGCTCCGCTGACGCATGGGCTCTCTTACGCTCCATGTGTGCCTGGGAATGGACGTATCAGTGGGCGCCTATGAACGTGCGCCTAACAGCGTGGAGACAAACCAGGCAGGAAAATGGTGACCTCCGTGGCGGATTTGCCACCTAGGCAGACTCTGCGAATCCTCGCTTCCTCGGAGTCCAACAAGTAAAGATGTACGCCTTACCTTGTCTTCGGCGCTTCCCGATTGCGACCTGGGCGGTCTCCGGCTGCAGGGGGAGAGGGTGAGTACTGTCACCAGTGCGCTCGAGGAAGTGCACCCGCTGCCTCTAGGCCGCGCCCAAACTAGTCTCGCTCGGGGGCCAAGTCCACGCCGGGACTGAGGCTGCCTCTATGCCGCGCCCGAGCCCTTCTCACTCGGGGGGCTAGGTCCCTGCCGCGAGCCGGCCACCGGACCGAGGCCCTTACCTCCGAGGGACCATGGAAATCACCTCGAGAAATTCAACTGGGGGAGGGACCGACTGGTATCACCGCAGGAGTGCGGAGCTCGTCTTCAGGTAGGTTTCTTCTATGAATTTAGTTGTGTAGAATTTGGAAACACGCTCAGCGAGCGTGAGGTAGCTCCAAACTGCTTTGGAGACGGAAATTACTGAGTTGCTGCACTTCCTGTGGGGGTATATGTACCCGTGCTGACGTCAGATCCGTCTCCAACTGCTAGCACGAGCACACTATACCCACTTGTTTTGAGTCCATCTGCTACACGCTAGGAAATGTATTCTTTCCAATACAGGCAACCAATGTAACATTTCTAATGCTGAAATAAATGTGCTTATGATCTCTAACTGTAGGAATAAAAACTAAGTTTCACTACTGCATACAGCAGTGAAATCCATACAGCAAAATTGATTCTTACTTCACATTTGGACACTTGCCCTGTATTTCAGAAATACAGAGATGCTGTACTTCTGACAAGCTGCAATATGTGATTGACTTATCTCCTGTGCCAAGCACATTGACTAGGTTTCTGTTAAAGAATTAAATCTTCTCTCAGCAATTAGAGAAGGGACAAGACAATGCAGGCATATATGTGTGTGTATGTGAGAGGAGACAAACCTGAAGCTTTAGCCAAGCTCAGAAGAACCTGGCAACACAGCCAACAATCCCGAGAGGAGCCCTTTTCAGATTCAAGCAAAGTCTCGGGTCAGCTGTTACAGGTTGGCCCTCTGGGGGTGGGGGGGGGGGAATGGAATCCAAGCTGGGGAGGGGGTGTCAAGCAGTTAAGGTGAAGAAAGAAGAACCAATCAGAATTTGACTCATGTCCCTATTTTCATATGCACGAAGCCACTGAATATGCATATGGTATCTCTTAAAATCAGTTTGGAAGGGGGCTTGGCTAAGAAGGTTCCAACCACACCAGCAAAATGTCACCTGAGTCATTGCTTCCAGCCCTGCCCTGCACCTAAACTGACAGATGAGATCCAATGTCCTGGAGAACTGCATCCAAGGTGTCTTAAGCCCTGATAGATGAGCCAGAGTTGTATTAGCCTGGTTCTTCTCAAAGTACTAAGTGAGTTTTCTGCTCTTACTCCAGGTGCAGAGACCCACAGCAGTGTACCAGAGCCTGTTTTCGGGACTTCCAGCTTCTCTCACAACTCAGGTGCCAAGAATCTACAAATGGTGAGACTGAGGGGATTCGTTTGATGGGTTTTGTATAAGGGTTAGTACGTTAGAACTGTTTATGATTTATAAACAAGTTCCAATTAAAGTGATCTTATGCTTATTCCGATGTATTCATATTTAAACTAATCACCATAAGTGCTAAGTATTACAAGTTTCTAAGATTGCTAAATTGTTAGTGTTTGTTCTAGTAACATAATGCCTTACAATACATCTATATTCTTAGTCAAACAACTGAGAGTTCTGGGCTGGTTGGGCCATATACATAAAGGTAAAATAAGTGTTAATTTCTGTAGCGCTGTCTACCCCCATAGAAAGAAGGAAAGAGGGCAGTATCCAAACTGCGGTTTAGACTTTTAAATCCTTACATAACCTCTATCAAAACTCATGCTGCTTCATTTTATACAGGTTGTAATACTCTAACACCTTAGGCAAATATAAATACAGTGCATTGCAATAATCAAGTTTAATTATAACAAGAGCTTGGACAACTGCTCGAAAGTCAGGTTTCAATATTAATGATTTTAAATGCCAAACGGGTACCTACAAGATAAAATTGAAGTAAACCAGGACAATACCGAAGATGAAAGACTTATGGCTTGCAATTGGGCCAATAAAATAACACGGTCAGCAGAGTCAAAAGCCGCTGCAACACCTAGTTGAATCAATACATAACACTTATCCTCTTCTTGCTGCAGATTATTTATAAGTGATACTAATATGTCTCAATCGCACAATTGAAAAAACCCCAAAACATAATATTAAAATGTTAAAAAATTCATGTTTGAATGAGAAAAGGTTAAGGAGACTTGTATGAGAACTGGCACCTTGTCTAGCAAAGACTTAGTTATGTCATGTTCGAAAGCTCATCATTGAACGAGGAGATAGAGAATAAATTCTTCAACTTGACTATAAGCTTAGACAAAGTACAACTATCCATATTTTCTTATGTATGGGGAGTCAAATATGAACTGATATAAAAGCCAAGTTATTTTAGTCAGTCTGTTTTAAGTTTTTTCTCTTGTACTGCCTACACAGTTTCCTAGAAAAAAGCCATAAAAAAGCTGATTACAATAGATTGTGTTGCTTCATAACACTGAAATATGGATGCTATCTACTCACCACATTTTTACTTTCAGTAAGGAGGTGCAAAGAGATTGTGAACATTGCTGCTGTGTTCATAGGGTTTCCAAGAGCAAAGATGTCTATATCAGAGCCCCAGTAACTCTGTAAAATAATGATTTCATCTATTATCTTAAGATTAGCAAAATATGTATATGCAACTTTGTATAAATTACATTTCTTGCTAGAAGATAGTCAAATTTAATTATATATACATATATCATGCACAAGAATATATATGCTTTATTATCTGAATATATAAAGCACCTTTCAACCATAGTGATCTATATATAAAATGATACCGGAATTCAACAAACCAAGAGTCAAGCAGAAAAGATCCTTATCTGCAATGAAATGAAGGAATTGCAGCAGGAAAGGAACATGGGAAGGCTGGATGGATCTTTCCATCTTTATTTACTGTCATATTCTAAATTTCCATGAGCTCCAAAATTTCCACTTGATTGGGTAAATATAAATACAAATGAACTAAGGATTCAGCTTAATATGTATATTTTTATATAGAAATAAAAGATTACATGAGTACATCTGAAGGAACTGATGGAAAGCACAAATATCCAAACTGAAAATAAAGGTAGAAAAAAGCCATAAAAATACATTCAGAACTAAAAGCAAAACACTTGTCTTACATTAAAGAGCATATACATTTTACAAACGTCCATCCCCAAAAGCCAAAGGAGGAAGGAAATAATCTGATACTAGATTTGTATTTTTACAGCTTTATATCAAGCAATAAATATGGAAACCCCTCACAACTGAATATAAAAATAAAAAATAAGTTTAACAAAATACCATAAATCCCACTAGCTCTATTTAATTTGGAATTTGAACTTAATAAAACAAAATTGTCATCTGTAACAGGTGTTCTCGGAGAACAGCAATTTACCAGGGCCACATGACTGTGCTCATCACTGAATGGACATCTGTTCTAGAGCTTTCAGGAAAAAATTGAACGGCCTTTACCACATATGTGCAGGAGTTCCTGTGCTGCTCTATTCCTGCTGCTCCCCTTGGGTTTGATGGAGAGAAGTGCAATGGTTTGTGTGCGGTATGAACTCTTGCCTTAGGGAACAACTGTTACAGGCAGGCAACTTTAGAGTGAACTGTTGACCAGCTGCAACAGTTGTTCTTTGAAGCAAGCAGTTACAGGTCACTCAAAAGGGATTATTTACCTAAGAGGAAAAACATTAATAAAGTGAAGAAAATGCATTTTGGTTGGGTAAAAAAAAAAAAATAATTAGACTAAACTAAGCATGCCCATGTACAAGATTCCTGGTTTGATGCCAGTGTTGATTCTTCTGCTCCTCGGATCAGCTGAGGCTGGGGACGCTTCAGCTTCACAGCCCCTGGGGCGTGGGTGAGGAATCATGGTCACTGGATGACCCCCTGTTGGCCAGATTCGAGAGACTTATGACTGCAGGATTCTGGAGGGAGCACTGGTGCACAGCCCAGGCCAAACACTACAATGACCAGTGTGTGTTAGAGGTGAGGGGCATGGGAATATTGACAGGATAAAAATCCCCAGGAGTTTGCAAATGAAAGCACATGGTGCTAGATCACAGCCCTAGTTCCAGTTGAGCTAGAAGTACAAAGAAACAGGAGGAAACTGCTGGGTCAAAAAAAAAACAAAGAATAATTTGGTTCATTTTATTTATTTATTTATTTAACAGTTTTTTATACCGACCTTCATAGTAAATAACCATATCGGATCGGTTTACATTTAACAAGGGAATAACTGGAGAAACAATTCAAGTAAACGATGGATAACAATAGGTAGGAATAAGTCAAAGTTATGTCTTATGTTCATAAGAACATAAGACATACCATACTGGATCAGACTAAAGATCCATCAAGCCCAGTATCCTGTTTCAAACAGTGGCCAATCAAGGTCACAAGTACCTGACAGGATCCCAAAGGGTAGATACATGCCACACTTCTTATCCCAGGAACAAGTGGATTTCTGCAATTCCACCTTAATAATAGTTTTCCTCTAGGAACTTGTCCAAACCTTTTTTTAAATACCGTTACACTAATAGCTTTCACCACATCATATGGCAACGAATTCCAGAGCTTAATTATGCATTGAGTAAAAAAATATTTTCATTTTATAGACCTCTTTCATAATTTTCCCCTCAGCCATCTTGTCTCCAAGCTGAAGAATCCTAACCGCTTTAGCCTTTCCTCATAGGGGAATTCTTCCATCCACTTTATCATTTTGGTCACCCTTCTCTGTACCTTTTCTAATTCTGCTGTTTGTTTTGAGATGCAGTGATCAGAACTGCACACAATGCTCAAGATGAGGATGCACCATGGCATTATGATATTCTCTGTTTTATTATCCATTCCTTTCTTAATAATTCCTAACATTCTATTTGCTTTCTTGGCTGCTGCTGCTGCTGCATTCCGATCAGAAGACTTCAACATAAAGGCAGCAGTCCAGCAGCAAGAGGGGGGGGGGGGGGGGGCTTTCCAGTCTTTTCCACTGAGTGTTACATGTATGATTTTTTTTACCCGCCGGTGAGAGAACGTATGTGTGCACCTGGTGCAAAGAGCTCCTGGCTCTCAGAGAATGAGTCTGTTCTCTGGAGGCTAGAGTGGCAGACCTGGAGGAGCTAAGGTAGACAGAGAGGTACATTGATGAGATCTTCAGGGACACAGAAGTCAAGTCCCAAATCCAGTCTGGCAGCCCCAGTGCTGCCTTGGATCAGAAAGGTCTCCCAGGTGGAGACATCACCCTGGTGTCACAGGAAGTGATCATGTAGCAAAGACCTGCTCTCCAGGTGATGTGTTGTTCTCTTGCAGTGAGGACAAGCCTCCCAGGGCTAGTGCCCAGAAGGGAAGGGTTAAGTCAGCCATCATAGTTGGTGATTTATTAGAAATGTAGATAGATGGTGGACGTGAGGACTGCCTGATTACCACCTTAACACCAGGCAAGCAAGTTGTCTTCATGCGTCATAAGAACATAAGAAAATTCCATACTGGGTCAGACCAAGGGTCCATCAAGCCCAGCATCCTGTTTCCAACAGTGGCCAATCCAGGCCATAAGAACCTGGCAAGTACCCAAAAACTAAGTCTATTCCATGTTACCATTGCTAATGGCAGTGGCTATTCTCTAAGTGAACTTAATAGCAGGTAATGGACTTCTCTTCCAAGAACTTATCCAATCCTTTTTTAAACACCGCTATACTAACTGCACTAACCACATCCTCTGGCAACAAATTCCAGAGTTTAATTATGCGTTGAGTAAAAAAGAACTTTCTCCGATTAGTTTTAAATGTGCCCCATGCTAACTTCATGGAGTGCCCCCTAGTCTTTCTACTACCCGAAAGAGTAAATAACCGATTCACATCTACCCATTCTAGACCTCTCATGATTTTAAACACCTCTATCATATCCCCCCTCAGTCGTCTCTTCTCCAAGCTGAAAAGACCTAACCTCTAAGTCTTTCCTCATAGGGGAGCTGTTCCATTCCCCTTATTTTGGTAGCCCTTCTCTGTACCTTCTCCATCGCAATTATATCTTTTTTGAGATGCGGCGACCAGAATTGTACACAGTATTCAAGGTGCGGTCTTCACCATGGAGCGATACAGAGGCATTATGACATTTTCCGTTTTATTCACCATTCCCTTTCTAATAATTCCCACCATTCTGTTTGCTTTTTTGACTGCCGCAGCACACTGAACCGACGATTTCAATGTGTTATCTACTATGACGCCTAGATCTCTTTCTTGGGTTGTAGTACCTAATATGGAACCCAACCTTGTGTAATTATAGCATGGGTTATTTTTCCCTATATGCATCACCTCCCTATCTAGATGCATCCCTATATGCATCTAGATAGGATTATAGACAGTGCTGGAGAGGAGCTGGCTGTCATGGTACATGTGGGCACCAATGACATAAGAAAATGTGGGAGAGAAGTTCTGGAAGCGAAATTTAGGATTTTAGGTAGAAAGCTGAAATCCAGAACCTCCAGGGTGGCATTCACTGAAATGTTCCCTATTCCACGTGCAGGTCCCCAGAGGCAGGAAGAGCACCGGAGTATCAATGCGTGGATGAGACGATGGTGCAGGGAAGGATTCAGTTTTGTAAGGAATTGGGGAACCTTTTGGGGAAGGGGGAGACTTTTCCGAAAGGACAAGCTCTACCTTAACCAGAGTAGAACTAGGCTGCTGGTGCTATCTTTTAAAAATGAGATAGAGTGGCTTTTAAACTAGAACAAGGGGGAAAGCCAACAGTCATTCAGCAGTGCATGGCTTGGAGGATTGTATTTTTGAAGGATATTAATGAAACAAGAAAGTTAGCGCATTCCAGCAGAGAGGTTCCAATAAAAGCAGTCCATGTGCCTATAAGTAAAGAATCACTTGAACTAAAGAATTCCAAATTATCACTATCAACTGAAAAGCAGGTTATTAAAACAAACAAAAAACACACTTTGAAATGTCTGTATGCCAATGCCAGAAGTCTAAGAAGCAAGATGGGAGAGTTAGAGTGCAATGCAGTGATTGATGAGATAGACATAATTGGCAAATCAGAGACCTGGTGGAAGGAGAATAACCAATGGGACTAGTGCTATATCAGGGTACAAATTATATTGCAATGATAAGGAGGTTGAGCTTGGTGGGGGGGGGGGGGTGGCACTTTATGTCCAGGCGGGAAGAGAGTCCAACAGGATAAAGATCATACAAGAGACTAAATCCTCAGTAGAATCTATATGGGTAGAAATCGCATAGTGATAAGAGTATACTATCGTCCACCTTGCCAAAATGGTCAGAAAGATGATGAAATGCTAAGAGAAATCAGGGAAGATAACCAATTTGGCAATGTAGTAATACTGAGAGATTTCAATTACCCAATATTGACTGGGTAAATGTAACATCAAGACATGCTAGAGACAAAGTTCCTGGATGGAATAAACGACTGCTTCATGGAGCAATTGGTTCAGGAACCAACGAACGAGGGAGTTATTTTAGATTTAACTCTTAGTGAAACACAGGATTTGGTGAGAGAGGTAATGGTGGTGAGGGTCACATGGCAAGTGATCATAACATTATCAAATTTGAACTAATGGAGAAATTATTTACCTGATAATTTTGTTTTCCCTAGTGTAGACAGTTGGTTCTCAGGACCAGTGGGTTTATGCTCCCCTGCCAGCAGATGGAGAAGGGGCAAACTGACATCATAGTATATATAACCCTGCAGTGACCCCAGCCTGCCAGTATTCTCTTAAAAAGCAACTGTGGACAGACTAGCAAAATACTTGATTAAAAACAGATAACGAGAACTGTACTCAACCAACCATGAACACTGAACTCACATCAGATTCTAGATACCCCAAGCAAGGGACTGGATGAACACTTACCAGTAATCCCTTGGGACCCAGAGCCTCACAGGAGGAATACTTACACTCATGTGGTAGCTGAGGGCAGGAAGCTGAGTCCATCTGACAACACTAAGGAAAACAAAATTATCAGGTAAGTAATTTCTCCATTTCCTAGCATGTAGACAGATGGACTCAGGAGCAGTGGGATCTACCAAAGCTACTCCCCAACAGGATGGGAGGCTGCCCGCGGTCAAATCAACACCGCACTTGCAAATGCTGCATCCTCCCAGGCCTGCACATCCAGACAATAAAACCTGGCAAAAGTAAGGAGGACCACGTCGCAGCTCCACAGATATTGATGGGAAACAAAAGACTAACCTCTGCCCATGACACTTTCTGAGCCCTAGTAGAATGAGCCCTAATCTGAGTAGGTAACAGCTTTTCAGCATCCACATATGCTGCCTCGACCACCTCCTTAATCCAACGAGCTATGGTAGCCCACAAAGCCAGAGCACAGTGCTTACTCCCGCTATGGACAACAAACAGGCAATCCGTCTTTCGAAAAGACTCAGAGACCTTCAGATACCGCAAGACAAGATGCTTAATATCCAAGGAGTGCAAAAGACTAAACTCCTCCGCATCCCTGACCTTATCCAGGGATGGCAAAGTGATGGACTGATTCAAATGAAAGTCCAAGACTACCTTGGGCATGAAGGATGGAACACTACGCAGCAGTAATGCCTCCGGAGTCACCCTAAGGAACGGCTCCTGCCAAGACATGGCCTGCAGCTCAGAAGTCTGACATGCAGAATATATAGCCACCAGGAACACAGTCTTCAAAGTCAATAATGTAAGGAAAGGCTATTCAGTGGTTGGAACATAGGGCCCGCCAAAAAGTCCAGCACCAAATTAAGACTCCACAATGGAACTGGTAACCTCAAGGGAGGTCTAAGGTGCTTCACTCCCTTAAAAAAAAATGGGTCACATCAGGATGAGATGACAAGGAAACACCATTCACCAGGCCTCTGAAACAGGCAAGAGCCACAACCTGCACCTTCAAGGAATTAAGGGCCAAGCCTTTATTAAATCCATCCTGGAAAAAATCCAGAATGAGAGGGATCATGACTGAACAAGGAAGAGCACCCCACTCCTCACACTTGGCCTCAAAACACTCTCCAAACCTGCACATAAGCTAAGGAAGTGGAGAACTCGTGAATGCGGAGTAAAGTGGCAATCACTGCAGAGGAATAATCATGCTTTAACAGGCAAGCCCTCTCAAGGGCCAAATTGTAAGACAGAATTGAGTCGTTGCAAATCCGCATACCACAGATGCCTGGGCTAGTACGACACCATCGGGAGTACTAGCCTCCTGTGGCCTTCGATCTTGCAAATTAATTTACCCGAAAATAGATGCAATGAAATAGCTAGATTCTTTAATGATAAAATTGAAAACCTGCGGACCAAAATACCTAAGACACCCAAACAAGAAATTAAAATGTGTAAGAGAGACGTAACACTATGGTCCGAATTCGATGAAATAACCAACAACCAGGTTGAGAACATGATCAAACAACTAAATCCCGCCCCTCATCAAATAGATTCACTACCCGTTACGGAAATCAAAAAGCTTACAGAAATCATTGCGCCAACGTTTACAAAAATTATAAACTACTCCCTAGAAGAAGGGGTCCTACCAGACACACTGAAAGAAGCAACCATCAAACCAACACTTAAGAAGAAAAACATGGACCCACTAATTCTAGCAAACTACAGACCAGTATCAAACTTACCTCTAATGGCTAAATTAATTGAAAAAACAGTACAAAAACAACTAGCAGAGCACTTAGATGATAACAACATCCTCTACCCTTCACAGCACGGCTTCCGTAAGCACTATAGCACTGAAACACTCCTTCTCGCACTAACAGATAATATTCTAAGAGGTTTCGACAGCGGAAAACAGTATATTCTGATATTACTAGATTTGTCAGCAGTATTTGACACCGTTAATCACAAAATACTAATTAAAAGGCTCGAAGAAATAGGACTACAAGACAAAACAATCACATGGTTCAGAGCATTTCTAAAGAACAGAACTTTTCAGGTTCAAATTAAAAACACTCTATCCGAAAAGATCACCCTAAAAACAGGAGTCCCACAAGGATCAGCACTATCTGCTACGCTGTTTAATATATATCTACTTCCACTATGCCATCTCCTCGCCGGACTTGGAATAATACACTACATCTATGCGGATGACATCCAATTAATCCTACCTATAGATGAAACTATTGAAAAAACAATAGGTCTTGCCATGATGTATCTGGACATAATAAAGCAACTACTAAACCAAATGGAGCTGATAATCAACAGACAAAACCGAATTCATACACTTAGAAAGGAAAAGCACGAAGATCACACAAACTCCAATAATGCTCAAAACAACCAACAAATTGATTTAACTGAGAAAGTTCGTAATCTAGGAGTAATAATTGACACTGAACTAAACCTAAAACAACACATATCAATAAAGGTAAAAGAAGGGTATGCTAAACTCATGATACTCAGAAAGCTTAAACCATTACTAACTCTGCCAAACTTCCGTACTGTACTTCAATCACTGATATTCGCAAGCACAGACTATTGTAATGCATTACTACTTGGCCTACCCTACACTACAATAAGACCTCTGCAAATTTTACAAAATACTACAGCTAGAATTCTCACTGGAAAAAGCAAAAGAGATCACATAACAGATTCACTTGCATGCTTACATTGGCTACCCATAGAACAAAGAATACAATTCAAAGCACTGTGCTTAATACACAAACTTATCCATGATGAAAAATCAGAGTGGCTGAACACAGCACTGAGAGTACACGTCCCACACAGAAATTTAACATCAGCAAACAGAGCACTTTTAACCATTCCATCTGTGAAAACAGCAAGACTTACCCAAGTTAGAGAACGTGCACTATCTCTGGCCGGCCCCGCATTATGGAACACCATGCCCCTTGACATACCACTTCAGAGTAATCAAACTTTTCAAAACACAACGGAAAACCTGGCTTTTCAATCAAGCTTTCAAGAAAGAAAATGACACAGGCAATTAAACAAGGATAAGCGGCATAGAGCACACAGCGCCTAATTTCCTAGCTTTAACTGTATCCAACCATTAGGATGAATTGCTACCAAACTCATTTCCCCATGTGAATGTCTTTAAACGTAAACACATTAGCATATACCATATTATTCATTATACTATTTGTTACCGAATATTAATGGCACCACCTATGTAAATTATGATCCACTTTTTTCTTTGATATAGGTGCCCTATTGTATTTATTTAACAGCTTTTAATATACCGGTGTTCGTGCGAGCACATCACGCCGGTTTACAATAAACTTGCGAAAGGAGGAAATTACAAAAAACAGGGAGTGGGAGATGGAGCAGGTTTGAGAAAAAGGGGGGGGGGGAGAGGGGGGAAAGTAAGGAGGAAGAAGATAGCAGCTGAGAAAATAAAAGGAACGTAACATTATTTACATGAGAGGCAATAAATGAGGGATAAACATTGTCACAAAGTTACAGCGGATAATGAAGGAAATATGGATTGTATGGAGTATATATATGGAGGCTTATTTATGGTAGTTATGGCAAGTTATGAGGAACATATATATATGCTTATTTACAGCAGTTATGGCAGGAGAAGAAAGACAATTAATTTTAACTTTTAACATGCAGATTGTACAGGTTGTAAGGCAGATGGGGTGCGGTAAAGTGTAAGGGGGGGGGTATAGGGTGGGTGGGTGGTGGGCGGTACTGTGACTAGGGGGGTAGGCCTGTCTGAAGAGCCAGGTCTTAATGCCTTTTTTGAAGCTGGGTAGTGAGGGTTCAAGACGGAGGTGTGTGGGGAGGGAGTTCCAGAGGGCGGGGCCTGCAATGGTGAAGGCTCTTTCTCTGGTGGTGGAGAGGCGGGCTGTTTTGAGGGGGGGGGGTGTGGAGGGTGCCTGTAGATGTGGATCTTGTCTGGCGGGTTGAGAGGTGGAAGTGGGGCATTTCCTTAAGCCAGGGGGAGTTGTTTTTGTAGAGAGTGTTGTGTAGAATAGTTAGGGTCTTATATTGGGCGCGGAATTGGATGGGCAGCCAGTGCAGGTCAACTAGGATAGGTGTAATATGCTCTCTTCTACGTGTGTTTGTAAGGATTCGTGCCATGGCGTTCTGAAGAGTTTGAGGTGGTTTGATGGTGGAGTATGGAAGGCCTAGTAGAAGGGCATTGCAGTAGTCCACTTTGGAGAAAATAGTGGACTGTAGGACTAATCTGAAATCTTGAGTATGGAGTAAAGGCTTGAGCTTTTTAAGGATCTGGAGTTTGTAGAAGCCTGCTTTAAGAAGGGACTTGATGTGTGGCTTGAAGTTCAGGTGTTGGTCGAGTGTGACTCCCAAGTCTCTTACGGAGAGGGGTAGTGTGGGAGAGATGAGGGGGGGGCGGTGGCGTGGTGGAGGAGTCGTGTTCAGGTTGCTTGGATATAAAGAGGAGCTCGGTTTTGGTTGTATTGAGAGCAAGGTGAAGGTCGGTTAGTAGGGAGTTGATGCTGACTAGACAAGATTCCCAGAAAAGGATGGTTTCATTGAGTGTTTTCTGAATGGGTATGAGTACCCATTGTAAACCGTTTTCTGAATGTAATCCGTTTCTGAATGTAATCCGTTTCTGAATGTAATCCGTTTTCTGAATGGGTATGAGTACCCATTGTAAACCGTTATGATGGTAAATAACTTAATGACGGTATATAAAAACTCTTAAATAAATAAATAAATTATCCTGCCCAGCAAGGGTCACGGAGGAAAGGCATAAAGCAATCTGTCTTCCAGCCAGACCTGTACGGGAGCGTATTCACAGGGCCCACAGATCTCTCCTGTGACTGTGTAAGTGAGGAACCTTTGCATTTCGAGAAGTCACCAGCAGGTCTAGGAATGGAAAACCCCAGAGATCCACAATCAGCTGAAATATCTTGGCTAACACCACACACTCTCCTGGGTCCAGACTCTCCCTGCTGAGCAAGTCTGCTCTTACGTTGTCTTTTCCTGCAATGTGAGAGGCAGAGATCCTGTGCAGATGACCTTCTGCCCTTTCCATCTGCTGGTCTATTTCCTGTGACACTTGCTGGCTCTTGGTTCCTCCCTGGTGACTCATATAGGTCACCATCATCACGTTGTCAGACATCACACGAACTGCTTGATTCTGCAGTCTGTGGCTGAATTGCAAGCATGCCAGCCATACCGCCCGGGCCTCCAAGCGATGATGTTCCAGCAGGAATATTCGGCATTTCAGCACCCCTGGGCCGTTAACTCTAGACCGTGAACCCCCCCAACCGTGAAGACTCACATCTTTCATGAGTACCAACCAGTCCGGAGAAGACAAGGGAACACCCTTTCTCAGATGATCCTCCTACAACCATCACTGGAGGTGGGAGCATATTTCCATCGGCAAGTGGAGCCGAACTGCATAATCCTTAGACTGTGGGTTCCAACAAGATAGCAGAGAGCACTGAAGAGGGCGCATGTGCTCCCTTGCCCACAGCAGCAATTCTAGAATACTCACAAGAGTGCGCGAAAATGGCCACCGTGGCCTACCATGCGAAGTACAAGAAAAAAGCCAAAGTGCAGGGCCTAGCCAACTGGGGGCTGCTCAACCTGCCAGGCTGCCTAGTTTCCCAACCCCAACGGGAGCGGGAATGAACGTCGGCAAGGCTCGCAAAGAACGGAGACCGAAGGAAATTCTGAAATCCCTATAACTGTCTCTGATTCAGGTAAAACTTTCTCTTTTTTTTTTTTTTTTAAACCCTTACCCGAGCTCAGCGCTTACCAGCTGAGTACAAAGATGGTCTCAGACTGAGGAGGGAGAGTGCATCTGCTGTCACCGCTGCGCTCGGCCTCCTGCATCTGCTGCCTTTCAAAAAACCCTGCTACTGGACCAAGGCACACCTCTGAGGGACCACGGAAATTGCCTCAGGAATTCTCAACTGGGGGAGGGACTTTTAGGTATCACCACAGAAGAGCGGGGCTTTCTTTCCTGAATTTAGAATTTCAAATTTCTCCTTTTAAAAGCTCAAAGCAATCCCCATAGGGAGATTCACGTCCACCATCTTCTGGAGACAAAGAATACTAGCAGGCTGGGGTTACTGTAGGGTTATATATACTGCGACGTCAGCTTGCTCCATCTCCATCTGCTGGCATGGGGAGCAGAAACCCACCTGTCCTGAGTCCATCTGCCTACACACTAAGAAACACAATTTTCAAAAGGGAAACTTTGATAAAATGAGGAAAAAAAGTTAGAAATAAACTGAAAGGTGCAACTGCAAAGGTTAAAAGTCTACAACAGGCATGGACATTGTTTAAAAATCCTATCTTGGAAGTGCAGTTCAGATGTATTCCATGCATTAAGAAAGGTGGAAGGAAGGCAAAATGATTACTGGCATGGTTAAAAGGGGAGGTGAAAGAGGCTATTTTAGCCAAAGAAACATCCATCAAAAATTGGAAGAATCATCCATCTGAAGAAAATAGGAAAAAGCATAAGCATTGTCAAGCTAAGTATAAAACATTGATAAGACAGGCTAAGAGAATTTTAAATGAAGTTGGCTGTAGAGCCAAAAACTCATAATAAAAACTTTTTAAAATATATCCAAAGCAAGAAACCTGTGAGGGAGTCGGTCGAAATGTTAGATGACCGAAGGGTTAAAGGGGCTCTTAGGGAAGATAAGGCCATTGCAGAAAGACTAAATTAATTCTTTGCTTCTGTGTTTACTAATGAGGATGATGGGGAGATACCGGTTCTGGAGATGGTTTTCAAGGGTGATGAATCAGATAAGCTGAATCAAATTACTGTGAACCTAGAAGATGTAGTAGGCCAGATTGACAAACTAAAGAGTAGCAAATCACCTGGACCGGATTGTATGCACCCCAAGGTTCTGAAGGAACTAAAAAAAGAAATTTCAGATCTAATAGTTAAAATTTGTAACTAAATCATCCATTATACCTGACGACTGGAGGGTGGCCAATGTAAGCCCAATAATTAAAAAGGGCTCCAGGAGTGATCCAGGAAACTACAGATGAGTGTGCCTGACTTCAGTGCCGGGAAAAACAGTGGAAACTATTCTAAAGATCAAAATCACAGAGCATATAGAAAAACATGCTTTAATAGAACACAGTCTAGATTTATCTAAGGGAATTCTTGCCTCACAAATCTTCATTTTTTTGTAGGGGTTAATAAACATGTGGATAAAGGTGAACCGGTAGATGTAGTGTATTTGGATTTTCAGAAGATGTTTGACAAAGTCCCTCATGAGAGGCTTCTAAGAAAACTAAAATGTCATGGGATAGGAGGCGATGTCTTTCACGGATTATGAACTGGTTAAAAGACAGGAATCAGAGAGTAGGATTAAATGGTCAATTTTCTCAGTGGAAAAGGGTAAAGAGTGGAGTGCCTCAGGGATCTGTACTTGGACAGGTGCTTTTCAATATATTTATAAATGATTTGGAAAGGAATAGGATGAGTGAGGTAATCAAATTTGCAGATGATATAAAATTATTCAGAGTAGTTAAATCACAAGTGAGACTGGAAGATTGGGCATCCAAATGGCAAAATAAATTTAATGTGGACAAGTGCAAGGTGTTGCATATAGGGAAAAATAACCCATGCTGCAGTTACACGATATTAGGTTCCATATTAGAAGCTACCACCCAAGAAAAAGATCTAGCCATCATAGTAGATAATACATAGAAATTGTGAGCTCAGTGTGCTGTGGCAGTCAAAAAAGCAAACAGAATATTAGGAATTATTAGGAAGGGAAAGGTGAATAAAATGGAAAATGCCATAATGCCTCTGTATCACTCCATGGTGAGACCAAAGCTTGAGTACTGTGTACAATTCTGGTCACCGCATCTCAAAAAAAAAAAAAAAAAAAAAAAAAAAGATATAGTTGCACTGGAGAAGATACAGAGAAAGGCGACCAAAATGATAAAGGGGATGGAACAGCTCCCCTATGAGCAGAGGTTAGGCCTGTTCAGCTTGGAGAAGAGACGTCTGTGGGGGGATATGACAGAGGTCTTTAAAATCATGAGAGGTCTAGAATGGGTTAATGTGAATGTGTGGAAAGCTAGGACTACAAATGCTTGTATTTTGGGCAACAAAATTCCAGACCTGCAAGGCCCTAATGGTGGAAGTGAATTTGGACATTGCTGCTGTCATGGAGACATGGTTCACGGAAGCTCACATTTGGGATGTGGCCATCCCAGGCTATAACTTGTTAAGGAAGGACAGAGAAGACAGAAAAGTGGGAAGAGTAGCTCTTTATATCAGAAACAATATCCAAGCAACTGAACTGCAAGGAATGATGGGTGGAGAAGAAGCATTATGGGCCGACCTAAAAAAAGATTATGTTGCATCCTTTGTTACTGGAGTAGTATACAGACCTGAGATCTAGTCGAAGACATCCACAAAGTGGAAAAAAGAGAGAAGTGTTGATTGTTGGAGATTTTAATCTGCCAGATGTAGATTGGAGAAACCCTTCTGCAGAATCTACCAGAAGCAGAAAGATAGTGGATGTCCTGCAAGGGGCTCTGTTCAAAGAAATGGTAATAGAACCCACGAGGGAAATTGCGATACTCGACTTGGTGCTCACTAATGGGGAAAATGTCTCTAATGTCCGGGTGGGTGCCTACCTTAGCACTAGTGATAATCAAATGGTACGGTTTGAAATTGCAAAGAGCATGAAAGTCGTCACACAAAGACCCGGGTTTTGAATTTAAAAAATACAGACTTTGTCAAAATGGGGACGTAGAAAATGGTTGATGTGGAATAACTGTGGGCGAAACTAAAAGGAGCAATTACAAAGGTAACAAATCTATATGTTAGAAGAGTAAACAAAAGTAAGAGAAATAAGAAACCAATCTGGTTCTCAAAGGAGGTGGCTGATAAAATAAAAGCAAGAAGAGCAGCATTCAAGAAATATAAAGGATCTCAAAATGAGGAACACAGGGAAGAATATCATTTGAAACTGAGGGAGATGAAGGAGGACATCAAGAAAGCAAAAAGTCAGGCGGAAGAAAGGATTGCCAAAGAGGTAAAGAGAGGAGACAAAACATTTTTCAGATATATCAAAGAAAGTAGAAAGGTCCAAAGTGGTATAGTGAAATTGAAAGGTGACAATGATCAATGTGTGGAGAGAGATGAAGAAAAGGCAGAAATATCAAACAAATACTTCAGTTTGGTATTCACTAAAGAAGACCCTGGAGAAGGACCTTTTTGCTAGCTGACAAAACCATTGGTGGAGATGGGATGGATGAAACTCTGTTTACAGAAGATAATGTATGGGAAGAGCTAGGAAAACAGACAATGGACAAGGCCATGGGGCCAGATGAGGTACGACCCAGGATACTGAGGGAGCTCAGAGATGTGCTGGCAGGTCCACTGTACGACCTGTTCAATAGATCCCTGGAAATGGGAGTGGTGCCAAGTGACTGGAGAACAGCGGTGGTGGTCCCGCTCCACAAGAGTGGGCGCAGAGAGGAGGCAGGAAACTACAGGCCAGTTAGCCTCACCTCTGTGGTGGGTAAATTAATGGAGACTCTGCTGAAGGAAAAGACAGTCAACTATCTACAGTCAGGAAGATTGCTGGACCCCAGGCAGCATGGATTCACTAGTGGAAGGTCCTATCGGACAAATCTGATTGATTTTTTTTTGTTTGGGTGACTTAAGATCTGGATCAAGAAAGAGCGCTCATTATGATCTACTTGGATTTCAACAAAGCTTTTGATACAGTCCCGCATAGGAGGCTTGTGAATAAAATGAGAAGCTTGGGAATAAGCGCCAAGGTGGTGGCCTGGATTACCAACTGGTTATCAGACAGAAGACAGTGTGTGATGGTGAATGGAACCTACTCTGAGGAGAGACCGGTGTTAAGTGGAGTGCCACAAGGATCAGTGTTGGGACCGGTTCTGTTCAATATCTTTGTGAGCATCATTGCGGAAGGGATAGAAGGTAAAGTTTGTCTATTTGCGGATGATACTAAGATCTGCTAGGAGGAAGGAGTAGAGAGAATGAGAAGTGAAATTGTTTAAGGTCGTTAGATCTAAAATGGGACAGCATCCCCCAATCTTTGGAAACCAGGAAACACCTGGTATTAAATCCATGCTCTCTAACAAAGTGAGACAGCGCGAATGTTCCAGTCTGCAGCAGGGAGAATATTTCAGATGTAAGCAAATTCTGGTGTTGAGTGGGCATTAAGGTTCTTCTTGACAGCTGATTTGTAGGCAATCTCATAGATGTAATCTGTAGCTGTCCCTTACTATTCCAGCTGTCTGAGATTATAGCAAACAGTTTACCAAAAAAATTAGGCCTGCTCCCTACAGGGGAGGCACTGAAGAACAGAGACCAGAATATTGGCTATCTGCTATGATCCAGTCAAAAACCCATCCATTTTCACTGTGTGGCCATTTGAGATTTAGATATTCTCAGCTTGCAAGTTGTGCTTTCTTGTGTGATTAGAGCTTGGGAAGCATTTTCTCTAAGGAAAAATCTGTGTGCTGTGTGGACCAAAGTGGAGGCTCTGGAATATAGAGAATGTTTTGTATTTGGTAGTGCATAAGGTTGAAGCATACTGTTTGTTTTTCATAACATCCATCACCTCTTTAACTTTCTCCCCAAAGAGATTATCACCCATTTATTTTATTTATTTAAAAACTTTTCTACACCGTAGTTTAGTAAAGCACCATCACAACGGTTTACAAATAGGCACGTAAATAAGTTTGGTTTAAATTATCTAGAAGGTGCCAATAAATTTTTCAGTTACATTCTCAATAATATAATCTATATGGAAAGTGAATTGGTATTTCCATTTATGTGATTAATTGGATAATCATATATGTTTTATATTGTCCTTCCCTTAAATTAATACTTAATTATGAGAAAAAATAATAAAGTAAGCACATCAGCAAGCCTTTCTTGTGTATCTCCTCTGAAGGCCAAGACCATGATAGTCTTTGCCTTGGCCAGTAAAATCTGCAAGGTCTCTATGCCATTCTCAAAAATATTAAAACTAAGTGCTTTTGGCACTCCTTACTAGTTTTGATTAGATTAAGAAATTTAGCCTGTTTTAGGGAGCTGTATTGGAGGAGAGCCGAGCTGAAAGAACGAGAGCGTGGTAGGAGCCGCACGGCAGAGAGGGACGCCGTGACGGAGGAACGGAGACCAGACCCCGCCTACCTGTGACGTCATCAACGCGCTGCTGCCCTCTATTTAAACCGAGGACAGCGGCGCACAGCCACCGGCGCGCCAAAGGGGCGCGCCCCTGGGCGAGTTTTTTCTTTTTTAGTTTGGATATTTCCTGTGTTTGAAATTTGGATGGGAAAGAAGAGAAAGGTCAGGATGGCGATATCCACACCAACGAGAAGAGATGTTACAGGTCCGATGGATCAACACCTCATCAGGAGGGTAAGTCAGAACACCAGAGAGGTCATTCCGGATATCTCCTTTTCTTCGGGGGCCTCCGATAGTCCCGCCATTGACCAGTCCCCTAATGTATCCTCTGGAAATAGTGGGGCCAGTAGAGACTCTGACCCCAAGATAGTAGCCATAACATCGCCCGAATCCAGAGTTCGAATACTAGAATCACAGGATGGGACTTCTACTAATAATGAGTTGGGAAATATGTTACCTTGTGACTTAAGTGATGAAGCAGTCCCTCCAGATAACATCACCCTGGTAGATGTGTGGAGGGTGGTCTCCAAAATGGAAAGGATGCTATCCCTTTCCATGAGTCAGTCCACCAATTTGGCAGTGGAAACTAAGAAAAGCTTGGAGGATCACAATAAAAGAATTGTTCATTTGGAGACTGTGACTGAGTCAAACATCTTACAGGTTGCTACATTACAAGCCACCAGCGCAGCATCTATAAAGGACTCTATAATTATCTATAAGAAGTTAGAGGGTTATGAAAATATTCTTAGGAGGAATAACTTGAGGTTTTTGAATTTCCCATGCATTAGATTATTATCTGCTCAAGAACTTTTTAGCAAATATGTAAGGGAAATTCTGGGTATAACAAAGGAATTAACTATTTCAAAGATGTATTATTTACCTATAAAAAAAAGGGATATATCGACCCCTGAAGGGGGAATCGATATTTTATTGCCAGCTAGTCCTAATCTAACAGATTTTCTTGAATCATCTATTGATGATATCCAAACAAGAGCCACCTTGTTAGTGTCTTTTGGTTTGGAAAATGAGAAAAACCTTGTCCTCCAGAAATATTTTAGAAACAAAGAAATCTCATTTTGTGGTCAGAAAATTCAAGTATTTCCGGACGTTTCCAAAGACACTCAATTGAGGCGAAACAGTTTTTGAATTTGAGACAAAGAGTGTTAGCCCTAGGGCCCACCTTTTAACTCAAATTCCCGTGTAAGTGTTTAATCACTTTTCAAAAAAATAAATTTGTGTTTCTGGAACCACCTCATTTAGAATCTTTTCTTGTAGATAAGGGTGGATAGATATGGTAGACCCCCCTCCTAATAATAGGGATTAATGGTATAATAATAGGCATTCTCCTAGTAACTCATGATGTCATGAAATATTTTCCTTTGTATTTTCTTGTTTATGCTCCCCATTAAGTGAGCTGGTTATTGTATCCACATGATATAAAGTGTGTAAAGTATATTTTTTTTAAAGTTTTGATGATGTGAATCAATGTTTTCTTTTTTCTTTTTTGCATTGTAAAATGTTGAAGAAAATTTAATAAACTATAAATTAAAAAAAAAAAAAGAAATTTAGCCTGTTTTTCTGGAGGGAAAAGCTGGGTGAACTTCTGCGTACTATCAAGGACTGTAAGTACTGCATCATGCAGACTTGGTAGGATATTATATAGGATTGCAGCAGAGCATTCCAATAATGATTTCACTTGAAAAGTTTAAAAGTTTGAGAATCACATTCCAGTGGAATAAAGGCATGAGTTCTTGCCTTCTTGGCCCTGTTAAGAGCAGAGTCAACCACTATATTTTGGTATGACAATTGGAGTATATTGAATCCTTCATCTGCCCAAACATGATACATGGTATCAACTTTTGTACCAGAAGAAAGTGTGTGAGATCTTCCATATATCCTGAACAAGTGCTGCCACCAACTCCCCACAGGCTTATAGAAACTTGAGAAACTACCTGTAACTCAAAGAGGTATGAATCTAGCCATCTTTTGAACAAAAACGTGAAAAGAACACATTATCAGGGGAGATCAGTTCTCTTCAGCACTATATTCACTATGGACAGGGAAGTCAAAAGAATAGCCCTCTTCAGAACAAAACATTATTCCGCCTCGGAATCACAGTACTCCTCAGGTTCTGACTCAGGAACATTTGGGAATATGCCAGCTCTGAAGTAAAAGATCTATGAGGCCTAAAGTTGTCTCCCTAAGCATCGGAGGATAATATCAAGGGTCAGGAGAGGTTTCCTGTGCCAAAAGTTATTTTCAACCAGATGTGGACAGTACTGAAATATATTCTCTACATGGAAGGTGGCTGCTCAACATACCAAGAAGCACCATTATCCTGAAAGCTTGGCACACCAAAGTGCAAGTTATCACCACCAAGATCCTCCTGTCCATGTCAATCTCAGAGTGCAGATGACAGTACCAGGGTTGGTGAGGTAGAAGAACAAATGATCTCTATGGTTCTTTGGAAGTCAGTGCCTAGCGCTGCAGACTAATCTTTGGGAGATGGAGTTCATCTCCAGATGTGGCTGCTTTGGATGGTGCACAGTATACTACTCCTCTATGCTCTTGAAGCCATGTGCTAAAGATATGCAGCAATGCTTTGGAGCTTCCACTCAACACTTAGAACTGGTCCTCTTAGGTGGTATTTAAGTATAATATAGAAAATAGTACCCATGGCCCTGGTCTCTGATTGAGCAAGAGTAAGCGAGTTTTATCTAGGCTCCTAGTCATATTCTCTGAGAAGTCAAAGAGGTAAAAAACTCCTCCACATGGCCTCAGCATCAGTGCTCAGCATGACTCATGCTCTATACATTAAATCTTCAACATCTGCTTCATGAAGCTGGACTTGTCCTTTTTGGTAAGGTAAGTGAACAGTCTGACCTTTCAGGCTCAAACTGCTTGGGGTGATATCCTCGCACAGGTTCTTCAAGCTAAGGTGGCATGGACTTGCACCAGGCATTTGTAGAAAATATCACCATGACTTATAAAGGACATTTCCTGAACTGGTGCGTCATGCTCCCTCTCTTGCCATGTTTAAATCCCATCTAAAGACCCACCTTTTTGAAACCGCTTTTAAATTGTATGCCTGATTGTCTGCTTTTAGTCTTGTTAACTAACTTTCTTTTTAACCATTGTCTTGCTTTATGAAATACCCCAAGTCTCTTGTCCTTATGTTTGTCTTATTAGATTGTAAACTCTACTGAGCAGGGACTGTCTTTTTGTATATTTGTACAGAGCTGCATGTGTCGTGTAGCGCTATAAAAATGTGTAGTATGTGTAGTATGTGTAGTATGAGTAGTATGAGTAGTATGAGTAGTACATTTCATTTTTGAACTGGGCAAAACTAGAAATCACTGGTCTGTTCCTCAGACATCATAAGAAAAATAGATGCAGCAAAATCAAAGTAATCAAAAAAATTCTCCAAATAAGACTGCTAGCAAGGCTGCAATGGGGAAAAAATCCTGCCTGCTGGCATAGCAATGATGAAAAACAAAACTAAGTTGAAAGCACCAAATACCTGATTAAGCAGCTAAAATGTTTTGGAAGCACAAAATCAGAAAGGTAAAAAAGAAAAACCTCAAAAGGGCTAAGTATAGCTAATAGATGTTTTACATCTCCAGCAGATGAAAGAAACTGAGGGGGGCTGTGGGACTAGAGCAGCACGGGAACTCCAGTAAGTTCTGAAATTCTCATCTTTTACTCATGTAACTCACTTGTGCAACTCTGTGAACCTGCTCGTTTTCAGATAAAATGTAACTTCTCAGGATCACACAGTGTATTAGCTTTAGAGGTTAAATCCAAGAAATTCTTCTGACTCCCAGTTTAATAATCTAACACTTAGGTTTCATTACATTCCTATACATTAGGCATGTTAAGAGACAGGATATGCAGGCAAAATATAATTACTTACAAAGTAAGGAACAAAGAAACAAACTAGACTTTGGTAAAAAGCATCCATCACGGTGATCCAGAAGACTGATGGGAGGTATGCCTTCAAATACAAAAAAAAAGAGTGCTTTAAAATCTTCTACTTCTTTAAATCTATGTAACCAATTTATACAATAGCTACATAACAGAAAAAAACTTTATGTAAAGAAATAAAACCCAGTCTGCTTAAAAGAAAAATGAACATAGGAAATTTAACATCATGAGCTATAGCGCTTATAAACTTAACTACAAGGCCAGGGCTATCAGTTCATATGCCAATGTTAGACTACATGTCTTTATACTAAACTGCAAGTAGTGTACCTAATTAAATAAAAGCTATTCTTGGGTCATGAAGATTGTACCAATAACCTTCGGAATCCAAAAAACAGAATATGCCAAAAAACAGAATATAAATCAATTAAATAAAGAGGTTGGTGCTTGTGTGTTGACTAATACTGGATTATTAACACTTTAGATGGATTCTCAAGCCATATTTCTTATAAACAAGAAATCATATTCTTTGCCTTTCATGATCATTTTTACAGTTTTGCTTCATAATAAAATATATGATCAAGGTCAGATTTTCCTGTTCAGTTGAGGGTTTAGACAAACAAATGGAAGGAACATTAATGGAGTTAATGATGTCTTACATGAAGTAGGACTTGTCTGATTCAAAGTTTTCTGCAAATAATGGTATGGCACAAATAATTTTATGCATATCAAAAATCCACCTACATATGTTTGGAGCAGAGGTTCCCAAACTTGTTCAGAGGAACCCCCACAGCCAGTCAGGTTTTCTGGGTATGGAGACAGTGCATGCAAATTTTATCTTATGCATATTCATTGTGGATATCCTGAAAACCCGACTGGTTGTGGGTCCTCCAAGACAGGTTTGGGAACCATTTGTTTAGAACATAAGAAATGCCATGCTGGGTCAGATGAAGGTCCATTGTCAGTGAGGGTGTCAAGTAGTTAAGTTTATTTATAGGCCTTGATAGTTTCTAATTAAAGTGGTTTTGAATAAAAATAAACAAATACAAACAAAATGCTACATATCATATACATCATATCCCAAAAAGGAGATGTATGTTTTGTTACTCACTGCAGGGACAGCAGTGGTTTTCTCTAGTCTACCTGGCTAATGTTTTATGGACTTTTTCTTCAGGAACTTGTCCAAACCTATTTCAAACCCCACTATGCTAATCACCTTGACCACATCCTCTGGCAACAGTTTCCTCTGCTTGACTGTGCGTTGAATGAAAAACTACTTTCTACAATTTGCTTTAAATCTGCTAATTGTTAAATGTCCCCTTATGAGTATAACTGGAAAGGTTAAATAACAATCCTTTTACGCCTTTCACTTCACTCGTGATTTTATAAAACTACCACCATGTCCCTTCTCAGCTGTCTCTTTTTCACATTAGAGACTTAACCTGTATATCCTTTCATAGGGGAACTATTCCATCCCATTTATCATTTTTGTTACCATTACTTACATTTGATTACATGCTCACCCTACCCAGCTCAGAGTGTGGTACCATCAACATATTCATCTTTTCCAGTTCCACTATGTGGTTTTTGAGATGGGGCGACCAGAAGTGCACACAATACTGAAGATGTCCTTGCACCATGGTTTGGTACAAAGGTATTTTCCATTTTATTTTATTTTCCTTTTTGGCTCATTCCTAACTATTTAGTTGCTTTTCGATCACCACTACGCACAGAGCTAAGGATTTCAATGAATTGTCCCCAAAGACTTTAAGGTCCTTTTCCTTGGTAGTGACTCATAACATAACATTGTTTACCTGTAGTTGGGATTATTTTTCCTATGTACATTACTTTGCACCTTTCCACAATAAATTCCATCTACTACTCAGATGCCTAGTCTCAACTGGCTTTTCTGCAGTTCCTCACAATCTTCTGCTGTTTTAACAACTTTGAATAAGTCTGTGCAATCTGCAAATTTGATCACCTCACTTGTCATTCCCTTTTCCAGATCATTTATGAATGTGTTAGACAGCACAGGTCCCAATATAGATCCCTATGGTATTCCACTAATAACCTCTCTCCATTTGGAAAACGAACCATTTAGTCCTATTCTCTGGTTCTGGTCTTTTAATTAGTTTCCAATCCACAATAGAACATTGCCTCCTAACCCATGACTTTTTAATTTACTGAGGCATCTCTGGTACGGGAATTTATCAAATGCCTTTTGAAAATCCAAATATACTATACCAACTTATTCACCTTTTTCTATGTTTGCTTACACTTTCAAAAAAATCTAATATTGGTAAGGCAAGACTTCTCTTTACTAAAACCCATGTTGACTCTTCTCCATTAAGCTACGTCTATATATAAGTCAGTATTTTTCTTTTTAAGAATAGCTTTTACCATTCTTTCCAGCCCTGACATCAGGCTCACTGGCCTATAGCTTCCTGACTGATCCAGAGTCCCTTTTTAAAAATTGGCATTACAATGGTCAAACATTGCTCAAAAGGCCAATCATCCTCAGACTTCTCTCTTAAGCATTGTAAGAAGTAATCATATTCTTGATCAGTTATCTGTGTCTTTTGTCCTATTCTTTAATCATGACCCCAACAATTGTCATCCTTTTATTAAAACTAAGTTGCAAACAAAAAAAACAATTTCCCAAATTTCGACTATGTCAACATTCCACAATTTGGGAATCACAGTGTAGAATTTTAGAAGAATTTTTAAGCAATAATTTTAAATAAAACTTAAGAGTTTAAGAAAGGATGACAATTGTGAGGCTATGATTAAAGAGCATGATTGAAGCCACAAACTGCTGGGACAATATGATTGTTCCTTACAATGCTCACCTCCTACCATTCTTATACTCAGACAAGATAATTATAACCATTTGACGAGCACCCTTTCCTCCACAACCCCTGCTGTCTATGCCAGTTTTTCCCAACCAATGTGTGTCTTCAGATGTGCTCAGGCATGCCAGAGAACATTCACCAGTGCCTGATGCTTAGATCCACATCAGTACCTGGGTTCTCAGTAACTCACAGCAACAAGAGTTACCAGAAACTCTTGAACATGTAGCAGTTCCTTTCTGAGAATATGTGCGATCATGCATGTCTCTTCTTCCTAGCTATAGCATGAGCCCTGGAGCGTGGTAATTAATGGGCAGTAAGCAAGGCATGGATAGCTAGGACCCACATTGCTGCACCTCCTCGTCTTCCCCTCCTGAGCTTCCTCTTTTGAATCCTTCCAGCCTCTTATCCCCAGGCTGAGTGAAACAGGGAGAGTGCACGCATTGAGCACTGGATATGATTTATTCTGAGTGCTGGGAGCAGCACCAGTGGAGAAATTCTGACAGTCACATGTGGCAGCCAAGGTAACTAACCAAGCTGACTGGCCCCCATCATACTGACTTCTGCACTTGAATATAGAGGGAACTGGCCCATTCATGTGTGTCTCTGCCCTGTCTTTCCTTTGTTTTAAAAATTTGGAAGGGAGATTAGTAGGGCTTTCAGAGCTTCTCCAGGTCTTCTTTTGACCATATGGTCTTTTCCATATCGGCACTGTCTGCCCTGTGGAGGAGGATGTGCTACACATTTTGGTTAATGTAGGTGTCCCTTGGGCTTGAAAGGGTTGGGAAAAACTGGTCTATGCCACACGCATCTCCCCTTCTTCAGACTACCTCTGCCTCCCAATCCCCCTTCATTCTCTGCCTAGATTATGGTGAACTTTTTCCATGAAAAGATTCACAAGATTAATCAAATTCTCCATCAGACCACCTCCTCCATTCTCCTCCTCTGTTTTTGGCCCCTGCCATACTTTCTTCCTTCTCCTCCCCCAAATTCACTACTTGTTCCTCTGACCCCATTCAAACCCAGTTCCTTGGTTTTATTTTCCTGCAATCATGCCATCCTGTCACATCCTTAATTGATCATTTGCCATTGATATGCTGTAATCACACCATTCCTCAAAAAATCCTTCACTTGCCTTGCTAAGTATCATCCAATACTCCTTTTTCCCTTTCAAATTCAAACTGTTGAAACCCGCCTTTTGTTTCCACTGTCTTGACTTTCTTTCACTTCAAGCTGTTCTAGATATGCTCCAGTCTGGCTTTTGCCCTCTACATTCCACAGAAACTGCTTTTGCCAAAGTTACCAGTGATCTCTTCATGGCCAAGGGTCTTTATGTGAGACTCATCTTCCTTGAACTATCTGCTGTTTTTGACACAGTTGATCATAGTCTTATTACTTGACATACTGTACTCAATTGAATTTTGGAACTCTGCTTTATCTTTGTTTTCTTCTTACCTCTCCCACTGTTCTTTTACTGTGTTCTCTTGTGGCTCTTTCTCTATTCGCTTATCAGTCAGTCAGTGTACCTCAAAAGTCTCTGTCCTGGGCCTTCTCTCTACACTTATTTTAGTGCTCTGATCTCCTGCCATGATTTTCAATACTACTTTTATACTGATGACTCCCAGATCTATACCTCTACACCAGAAATTTCACCAATTATCTAGTCCCAAATCTCAGCCTGCTTGTGTAACATTAGTGCCTAGATGTCCATTTGCC
This sequence comes from Rhinatrema bivittatum, assembly GCF_901001135.1. Classification (NCBI taxonomy): domain Eukaryota; kingdom Metazoa; phylum Chordata; class Amphibia; order Gymnophiona; family Rhinatrematidae; genus Rhinatrema; species Rhinatrema bivittatum. Next base: position 146,709,356 of record NC_042615.1, read on the forward strand.
ACCTTAAACCAAACATGGCTAACACAGAACTCCTTGACTTTCCCCCCAAATCCTCTTCTCTTCCCTCTTTTTCTGTCTCTGTGGATGGTACTCTCATCCTCCTGGTTCATAACCTTGGAGTTATCATTGATGCCTCTCATTCTTTAAAGACATTCAAAAACACTGCTAAAGTGTATTCTCTCTTCTTTTATAACTGCTAATATCCATCTCTTCTTTCTGAGTGTGTTGCCAAAATGCTCATCTACTCTCTTATCACTTCCTGCTTAGACTACTACAACTTGATCTTTGTGGGTTTTACATGATACTAGGGGGCATTCCATGAAGTTAGCAAGTAGCACATTTAAGACTAATCGGAGAAAATTCTCTCTCACTCAATGCACAATAACGTTCTGGAATTTGTTGCCAGAGGATGTGGTTAGTGCAGTTAGTGTAGCTGGGTTCAAAAAAGATTTGGATAAATTCTTGGAGGAGAAGTCCATTAACTGCTATTAATGAAGTTTACTTAGGGAATAGCCACTGCTATTAATTGCATCAGTATCATGGGATCGTCTTAGTGTTTGGGTAATTGCCAGGTTCTTGTGGCCTGGATTGGCCTCTGTTGGAAACAGGATGCTGGGCTTGATGGTCCCTTGGTCTGACCCAGCATGGCAATTTCTTATGTTCTTATGTCCACTGCATCTATTCAAAATTCTGCTACACAGCTTTTTTTTTTTTTTCAGTATTGCTATATTCATGTAACCCCTCTTTTTCAAGTCACTACAGGATTCTCTTTTTGCTTCCAAATACAGTTCAAGCTTCTCTTGTTCCCCTACAATTGCATTCACACTGCAGCTTATTACCTATCTTATCTTTCTCCCTACACACTTCCTCATGAACATCATTCATTTGGCAGGTTGCCCTTCTCTGTGCCCTTCTCCTCCCCTCCACTGTCAACTCAGGAATTTCCACCTTGCTGTGTCTTAATCCTGGAATATTTATTTATTAAAATGAATATACTGCTACATTATGGCCATATTCAAATCCAGTTTATAAACTCCCCTTTTGAGGCTATTTTTGAATCTTAACCATGTCTCCATAATAAATACCGTATTTTTCGCTCCATAAGACGCACCTAGGATTCAGAGGGGTAAAATTAAAAAAAAAAAAATTGGTGCTAAACCGGCTCTGCGTCTGGGCATCTTATGGAGCAAATTAGGGGAGTGCATAGCTTTTTTTTTCCTCCCCATTTTGTTTTCGGGTCTGGGGAGGGCCATTTCGGTCCACTCCCCAGATCAGAAAACTTTTCTTTCTCTGGGAACCCCTCCCCCCCAAAAAAAAACCCCATCCCAACCCTTTAAATTAAGAACCCCCACCCTCCTGACCCCCCCCCTAAGACCTGCCGACTTAATTTACCGCAACCCCCCACCCTCCTGACCCCCCCAAGACCTGCCAAACGTCCCTGGTGGTCCAGCGGGGGTCCAGGAGCGGTCCGGGAACGATCTCCAGGGCGTGGGCCGTCGGCTGCCAGTAATCAAAATGGCGCCGACGGCCCTTTGCCCTCACTATGTCACTGGGACCGACCAATAGCAGTTTATTGTCACAACACTTTAAATAATTCTGGAAATGTGTCCTAAAATACGCATACACTCACACATCCATACCCTAAAAACACCACACAAAATACAGAAAGATAGTGAGCCATAAGGCCTATACATCAATGTTTTCCAATAAACAAGTACAAAGTCATGTATCAGTACTCCCTGTGGCTTTTATATAACCATTTACAACTCTATACCTGGCTTTTGCCCATTTTTTCAAACTATCAATATAAAACTAAAATACTGAAACATGACTATACAATGGTTTAAACCTCTTATTTATTTGCAGTTTTTATATACTGACATTTGTTTAGTAACCTCACATCGATTCACAATTAACAGAAACATTGCAGCTGTGCCAAATAGAACGAACATGTGCAACAGTGCTTTACAATAAACAACAACAATAAACAATAAACTTTACAATAAACTTGTTAACGAACATATGCAATAGTGCTTTACAATAAACTTGTTAACTGGGGGGGAGGGGAGAGAACAGTGGAACAATGAAAGGGAAAAATAATATAGTGGTACAAAGCAAATTATCTCACTGAATTTATAAGTCTATAAATAAATAGAATGAATTTTATAAAACACAATTGGAAAAGAGAAAAGCTGGGTATGAGAGAAAGAAATGGGATAGAAGTCTTATATACAATTGATATACAATCGATATGAATAATTGCCAACAAAAAGTTGGTGAGAAAGAAATAGGGGATGTACATTTAAGTACATTAGTGGGCAAGGCTGTAGGAGTAAGGGAGAGAGGAGAGCGTAAGGGTTAAGTATAAGCCTGTAGGAAAAGCCATGTTTTCCGTTTTTGCTTAAATTTTATTGGGCATGTTTCTTGCCGTAACTCCAGTGTCATATTGTTTCAACAGTTTGGTCCGGCTATGGTTATCGCACGCTTCCTAGTTGACTCAAGAGTGGTGGTTTTATGTGTGGGGGTGTGCAGGGTGGCTGCATATTGTGTTCTAGGGGTTCTGGAGTGTTTGTGGAAGTAAAGTTCATTATTGAACCATGTCATGTTTTCATTGTGTAGGTCTTGTGTATTAGAGATAAGGTTTTGAACATGATTCTCTGCGCAATGGGGAGCCAGTGCAGATCTCCGAGTATGGGAGTAATATGTTCCGATTTTCTATTGTTGGTGAGAATGCGTGCTGCTGCATTCTGAAGCATTTGTAGTGGTAGAATGGTAGTTTTGGGTAGGCCTAGGAGAAGGGCATTACAATAATCAATTTTCGAAAAAATGAGGGATTGCAGTACAGTACGGAAATTGTGTTGGTAGAGTAATGGTCTTAAATTTTTTTTTTTTTTTTTTTTTTTTTTTTTTAGAGTGTATAGTTTGAAGAACCCATCTTTAATAATGTTGTTGATATGTTTTTTAAAATTAAGGTGGTTGTCTAATGTGACTCCAAGGTTTTTAACAGTGTTAGTGAAGTCAGGAGAAGTGAGTGATGTGTGAGTGGCAGCAATTGTGTTTTTGTGATTCTGTGGGGAAATGACCATAAGTTCTGCTTTATCAGGGTTAATGGCCAGATTGATGCTAGTAAGGAGGTTACTAATGGCGGTGAGGGCAGTATCCCATGTTTTAAGGGCATCATAAAAGGAGTCAGTGATGGGGATAATAATTTGTACATCATCTGCATAGATGAAGTACATAAGGCCAAGTTCTGTCAGAAGGTGACAAAGAGGGAGGATATAAATATTAAAGAGAATAGAGGAGAGGGCAGATCCTTGTGGTACTCCGTGATTTATATTGTATGGTTGCGATTCATGGTTTTCAAAATTGACTTTATATTGCCGTCCTTGTAGGAAAGCTTCAAACCACTGCAGTGGGGTGTTAGATATGCCGATTTCCTTGAGCCGTGTAATGAGAATGTTGTGATTAATAGTATCGAAGGCCATGGAAATGTCAAGCATGGCTAGTAGGAAGGATTGACCTTTGTCGAATCCAGTAAGTATGGTATTGATAAGAGAGATGAGTAGAGTTTCGGTGCTCATATATTTACGAAAACCATGTTGCAATGGTGAGAGAATTTCACATTTTTCCAGGTGTTCAGTGAGCTGCGTGTTTACAATTTTTTCAAGGATTTTTGCTATGAAGGGAAGGTTGGAAATAGGTCGGTAGTTGGTTAGGTCAGAGGCATCAGCTTTGGGCTTTTTTAGAATAGGTCTGATGATAGTTTAAGCGTATTAGGGATTTCTCCAGAAGCTAGTGAGCAATTGATAATTTTAGCAATTGAGGGTGCTATGATTTCAGGGATGGAGAGAAGATGTTTGGTGGGTATGGTGTCACTTGGATGTGTGGCAGGTTTCATTTTTTTAATGGTATTTTGAATCTCTAGGGACGTGGTGGGTTCGAAGGCATTAAATATAGCAGAGGAATCATGTGGGATGGTTTTGGTCAGGGGATTATTGCCAGGGAACCGTGCCATGATTTTAACTATTTTCTCGTGAAAGTATTTAGCCAAGTTCTCACTTTTGGTTTGGGCATCTTTATTACAGGTGGGAGTGGTATTGGTTTTAGTCATTTGTGTTACATACGTGAAGAGAGCGTTTGCATTAAATTGCAGGTCATGTATTTTTTTTGCATGGTAATTTGTTTTTGCGTTGAGGGTTTGCTCTGTAAGTATTTCTTTTTGTGAGGGAGGGGTTGTTACGCCAATCTTTTTCCAATTTCCTGAGGGTGCGTTTTAGAGCTGTCAGTTCAGGGATGTACCATGGTTTAAGTGAAGATTTGGAGTGGCCAATTTTTTTTAGTGCGAAGGGGGCAAAGGTAGTTGGCAATGTTCCCAGTGATATAATACCATGATGTGATTGCTGAGTTGATGTCAGCTAGTTCAAGATTATGAAGTTCTTTGTTGAATTCAACAGTGAGTTAATCGATAGAACATAATTTGTGGATCTGTATAGTTTTAGGTTCTGGGATTTGGGGTGAGGGTAGTGTGCAGGAGGTGGTGATCTGACCATGGAACAGCTGTGCTAATAGGGTCACTGGAGATGATGGGTTTTGTTAATGAAAATCAAATCTAGAGTATGACCATTTTGATGAGTAGGGTCAGTGACGATCTGTGTGAAACCAATAGCTTTGAGGGATGATAGAAAGGTTTCACAGGCATTTGATAGTGGGAGGGAGTCTACATGTATATTGAAATCTCCTAAGATGATGGCAGGTTTGTCAATTTCAATGTTCTGGGCGATAAATTCAATTATGGGAGAAGGATTTTTTGTAAGAATGCCAGGGGGAATATATACTAGACAGATCTGCAGGTGAGGAGATTTAAATAACCCAATCTCAAACTTTGGGGCAATTTGCACAGGATGTGAAGTTAACTGCAATTCTTTTTTTGCAGCGAGTAGTAAACCACCTCCTTTTTTCTTAGGTCTTGGGATTGAGGAGATGTCATAGGTGTCATTTGGTAATTAAGTAGGACGGTATCAGTTTCCTTTAACCAGGTCTCAGTTATGGCGCAAATATCTGGCTTATCATCAATGAGTATATCTTGAAGTATATATTTTTTTTGTGATAGATTGCGCATTAAACAGCATGATAGCTAGTCGTGAGACCTAAGAATTGTGTGATTGGTGTGAGCATGATTGGGATGAGGTGTCTGTTCATTTGTTGAGGTTTCATGAGTGTATCTGTGTATGGCCGGTAGTTATATTTGAATATATTTGAATATTTCTTCATATGGCAGACTTCCCTGTATATGTCTCTTCACTTCTGGGATTTGTTAAAGAATGCAAATAAATGACAAAGTGAACACCTATTGTGACAAAGTAATGCAGACAAGATATAGAGCTGTTCTTACCTCTGACTTTTGACCTGCCTTGTAAAGTTCTGGTAGCTGTAAGAGGATCTCAGCAGAAACATCTTTGTCAAGAATGCCATAAATGATGGGTGGCACAGAAGTGAAGAGAAGATTAAATAAGATTAACATCCAAGAATCTGTCATTGATGTTCCCGAAAAACCACAGAAAAACTGGTACCAGAACAGGAGATTAACATAGGCCTAGGAATTCAAAGACAAAAAAAACAATGTTATAACTTTGGATGCAGGGAAATGTGATCTAAGCATGTAGGCACTCAAACTGGTAAAAAAAATATTTTTTCGTATATTTCTTACTGTTTCATTAATCAAAATTATATCAAACAAAAATAGGGCATTTAATTAACTTTAACAAAATGAGTAGCCAGACACTCCTAAACCTCTTAGAGCAAAAATATTCTTTAACACTAAATATGTAGTCTATACTGACATTAAGTTCTGGTGCAAAGCTTGCTGCATTGTCTCATATGGATAAATGAGCTACAAAACAACAAGCTTGCTTGCCTTTAAACAGGGTTTTCCATAGTCAGCAGGATGAATCAGACATAACGTGTGGGTGACATCATCCAAGGGCACAGACACAGACTGAAATCTTTGTATAAGCTTTACTGAGCTTGTATGGGAATATTCGCATATGCATACTGCATCATGAGCTCCTCTTGAGCTTATATTTTAACGAGGTAGTCAACTCTTCAGGCTGGCAGGTATGTATTAAGTTTGGCTGATTCATCCTGCTGTCTATCGAGAACCCTGTTTACAAGTAAGCACACATGCTTTCTCTACTGACAAGCAGGCATGGAGTCCCAAGCTGAGGACTGCAGGCAGAGCAATTACTTAAGACAACCCAGCCCCACCAGTGGAGAGATGACTACTGGGTGTGAACAGGCTGGGCAGAACTGCTTGTTCAATGTTATTGGCTCCCCAGAACATGCTTTCCAGACAGTAGTGGGTCGTGAAGGTGTGCACAGACACATAGCAGCTTTGCAAATAACTGTGGAAGAGTCCATCAGATAAACTATTGAAATAGCCTTGGCACTTACTTGATTAGCATTAATAGCATCTGTAATCCATAAATTAGCCAGTGCATAAGACTGCTGGATACAATTCACTAGCCAATTAGACAGTTCATTTGATAACTTCCCATCCTAATCTATTGGTATCAAAGGACACGAAGAGATAAGAAGCTTGATGGTGAGGCTGAGTCATAAAATCGTAAGTGCCAATCTGTATCAGATTAAAGGTCATCGAGCCCAGCATGTTGCCTCCGACAGTGGCCAGTATGGGTCACAAGTACCTGGCAGATCTGCAAAAACTAAATCTATTTCTTGAATCTCTCTCCCAAGAAAAAGTGCAGGCTTTCCCAAGTCTACCTGGCTAATAAAATGTTTATGGATGTTTACTTCAAAAGAGGATTGGACAAATTCTTGAACACCTCTGTGTTAATTGTTTTGACTAAATCCCTTGCCAACCAGTTTCACTGATCTATTGGGCACAGAGTGAAAAAAAAAAAGACTTCCTATGATTTGTTTTAAATCTGCCAGTTGCTAGTTTCATGTAATGTCCCCCCAGTCCCAGTGTTAGTTGAAAGGATAAATAACCTCATTATTTGGGGTCGTCCTGCAGAATCATATGGCCCTTAACTTCCTACTTGCCAAAGGAGGCAGCGTCTGTCAAGTTATTAACAGTTCCTCTGTACTTACGTAGACAAATGTGGGGAAATTCAGCACTCCATCACTTTGAAGGGCCTAGCTAACCAGGCCCAAGACTTGAGTGCTGGGGGAGGAACAGGAACTTGGGTCTGAGACATTTTGGGAATAGGTTCTTGGTTTGGTAGTCTGGGGAAAAAGATTGCTTATGTTTTGATTATACTTGCAGTTGTTTCATTTTTTATTTTATTATGCTGTTTTCTGTTGCAATTTTTTGTCTTCTTGCAGGAAAAATGCCTCTGCAGCTACTGCCACCCTTATGTCACTGATAATCCTCTTTCCTCCCCTGCATGTGACCATCTTGATGAAGTGGAAACTGCTATTGATTCTGACTCTTACTCCTGACTCTGAGGAAACAAAGTAGCATCACCTTCCTGAGATACAGTGGTTAAGGATAGCTCCTTCTACAGACATCTAAGTTTCCTTGTCAACCTGAATACATCAAGAAGAAATGGTTGTCGGCTTTGAAGGGATTTTTTTCAAGTCAGAATCTCATTTGTAGTGATGCATTTGGGCTGACAAGGCCCAGACTAAAGAGTAAGAAATAAAGCTTTAAAGTCAAGTTGAGCTGAGCTCACATCAATTAGGGGATGTGTGCAAAAGTAGGACTTACATGTGCCGACCACAATTTAAAAACCATCTAGATGTGCGCACATCTCCCGCTGCATGATTATCTCGTGTTGATTCAAAAAGGGGCGTGGTCTGGGTGGAACAAGGGCATTTCAGGGCAGGGCCAAGAGATGTGCTTCTTTTTTTGAAGGGGTTAATAAACATGTAGATAAAGATGAGGCAGTAGATGTACTGTATTTGGATTTTCAGTAGGCATTTGACAAAGTCCCTCATGAGAGGCTTCTAAGGAAACTAAAAAGTCATGGGATAGGAGGAGGTGTCCTTTTGTGGATTACAAACTGGTTAAAAGACAGGAAACAGAGAATAAGATTAAATGTTTAATTTTCTCAGTGGAAAAGGGTAAACAGTAGAGTGCCTCAGGGATCTGTATTTGGACTGGTAATTTTCAATATATTTATAAATGATCTGGAAAGGAATACAATGAGTGAGGTAATCAAATTTGCAGATGATACAAAATTATTCAGAGTAGTTAAAACACAAGTGGATTGTGATAAACTGCAGGACCACCTTGCGAGACTGGAAGATTGTGCATTCAAACTGCAGATGAAATTTAATATGGACAAGTGCAAGGTGATGCATTTAGGGAAAAATAATCCATACTGTAGTTATACAATGTTAGGTTCCATATTAGGAGATACCATCCAGGAAAAAGATCTAGGGGTCATAATGGATAATACATTGAAATCCTTGGCTCAGTGTGCTGAGGCAGTCAAAAAAGCAAACAGAATGTTAGGAATTATTAGGAAGGGAATGGTTAATAAAACAGAAAATGTCATAATGCCTCTGTATCGCTCCATGGTGAGACCGCACCTTGAATACTGTGTACAATTCTGGTCGCCACATCCCAAAAAAGATATAGTTGTGATGGAGAAGGTACAGAGAAGGGGAACCAAAATGATAAAGGGGATGGAACATCTCCCCTATGAGGAAAGGCTGAAGAGGTTACAGCTGTTCAGCTTGGAGAAGAGATGGCTGAGGGAGGATAGGATAGAGGTCTTTAAGATCATGAGGTCTTGAACGAGTAGATGTGAATCAGTTATTTACATTTTCGGATAATAGAAGGTCTAGGGGACATTCCATGAAGTTAGCAAGTAGCACATTTAAGACTAATTGGAGAAAGTTCTTTTTCACTCAACGCACAATTAAGCTCTGGAATTTGTTGCCAGAGGATGTGATTAGTGCAGTTAGTGTAGCTGGGTTCAAAAAAGATTTGGATAAGTTCTTGGAGGAGAAGTCCATTAACTACTATTAATGAAGTTTACTTAGGGAATAGCCACTGCTATTAATTGCATCAGTAGCATGGGATCTTCTTGGTGTTTGGGTACTTGCCAGGTTCTTATGGCCTGGTTTGGCCTCTATTGGAAACAGGGTGCTGGGCTTCATGGACCCTTGGTCTGACCCAGCATGGCAATTTCTTATGTTCTTAATACACAAATTAATACATTAATACAAATTTACTATTACAAAAAGTAAATTATGAAAAGCTAAAATCACTGCACTGGGACTCACTAGGGTTGTGAAACCCTTTACTGGACAAACAGAACTACTGAAATTAGCTTTTGAGACCACATAGGTTCCTTGTTTACATCTGAAACGAAGTAAGTGGTCTCAAAAGTTCACAGGCATCATCAAAGAAGAGTTATGTTGAAACAATAAAAAGTGTCACAATCTGAAAATAATCTTTTTCCAGGACTAATATGGCTTCTAGAACTGTAAACTACATACTGTGTCAGTCAATGAACTGTTCTGCTGTGATGGCTCAGTTCTTTCCTAAAGAGTTGACAGTTACATTAAAATGAATACACTGATTTACCCTCTCAGGTATTCTTGATTACTGGCTTGAAACATGTCAATGCATAACTTTCTGCTGAACTTTCTATCATTGCTCCATATTCTGGAGATTGCTCCATTTCTATCATTGCTCCATATTCTGGAGATTGATGTCGTAACAGCTTCATCATATTCCTAATGTCCATAATTAAAGAGAACTCATCTACTCCTTTTCACAAAACACTGATAATCCTAATATATCTACTTACCAAATTTTTGTAGAAAAAATAAAGAATCATGTTGGCGAGTCTCGTATAACACCAATGACCATGAACAAGTAGTAACTTGAGGAGATGTTTGAAACGAGAAACTGCAAAATCACTTGCCATCACAGCCTGCAATTATAACACAAAGGTTTTCTAAATCAATATATGTTGTTTATGATTTACAGTGAGAGTTATTAGAAGTAATAATTGCAATCAATTTAAGGATTATATAAGATACTACTACTGAAAATTATGGAGGCAATTTTCAAAAGGAGTTACATGTGTAAATGTAAAGCAGAGTTGCTTACCTGTAACAGGTGTTCTCCCAGAACAGCAGGATGTAGTCCTCACGTGTGGGTAACATCAGCAGACGGAGCCCTAACTTTTCTGTCAAAGTTTCTAGAACTTTTGACTGGCACACTGAGCATGCCCAGCATGCCATAATCCCTGTAGCCGAGGGGTCTTCCTTCAGTCTGGTTTGTAGCAAAAGATGCGAGTGAAAAAATAAAATAAAGCAGTTTTGGACCCAACTCCATGGGGTGATGGGTGGGTTTCGTGAGTACTACATCCTGCTGTCCTGGGAAAACACCTGTTACAGGTAAGCAACTCTGCTTTCTCCCAGGATGGTAGTCCTCACATATGGGTGATTAGCAAGCTACAGGCTGACTCATTTAATTTGGACCAACAGCGTACAACTTGTGCAACAGACACAACAAACTGGTGTACTGTTGGGAAAAATGAGGCAGCCCGAAAATCACAGCAAATGGATGTGGAAGGAGTTGGGATTATAGTGGAAATAAGTTCTTTAAGACAGATTGGCCAAAGGCAGAGTCCTGTCGTCCTTCCTTGTCCAGGCAGTAATGTGCTGCAAATGTGTGGAGAGCGCTCCATGTTGCAGCTTTACAAATCTCAGCAATCGGTACTGAACGATAGGGTGCTACTGAAGTTGCCATAGCTCTTACTGAGTGCGCCTTCACTCGCCCCTGAAGAGGAAGGTCTGCTTTCTCATAGCAGAATTCGATACAGTCTGCTAGCCAGTTGGAGAGAGTTTGTTTGCCCACTGCAACTCCCAGTTTGTTTTTGTCAATTCTGTGGATTTCCTGTGGACTGCAGTGCGGTCTAGGTAAAATGCAAGTGCCCGTTTACAATCCAAGGTGTGAAAAAAATCTTTTGGCCTGGTGCGAGTGAGGCCTTGGGAAAAAGGTGGCTAAGACTATAGACTGATTCAGGTGAATGTCTGTTACCACCTTTGGAAGGAATTTAGGGTGAGTACGGAGGACCACTCAGTCATGTAGGAACCTTGTATGGGGTGAGTATGTTATAAATGCTTGTAACTCACTAACCCTTCGAGCAGATGTAATGGCTACTAGGAAAAGAACTTTCCATGTAAGAAATTTAACATCACAGGAGAGCAAAGGCTGAAATGGGGAATGCATGAGCCTTTTAAGTACTACATTTAGGTCCCATTCAGAGACTGGTGGCCGTAGAGGGGACTTAAGTTGCAGTAGGCCCCTCATAAACCGGCTCACAAGGGGTTGCGCTGTTACTGGGGCATCCTCCACTCCCTTGTGATACGCTGAGATGGCACTCAGGTGTACCCTTACTGAGGAAGTCTGGAGACCAGAGTCTGAAAGGTGCCAGAGACAGTCAAACAGAGATGGAGTGGGACAGGAAAAAGGGTTATCTTTTTGCGTGCACCATATGGTAAATCTATTCCACTTAGAAAGATAGGATTTTCGTGTGGAAGGCTTTCGTGAAGCTACAAGCACTTGAGAGACAAATTGAAAGGTTGAGTGGTTGCAGGATCAAGCTTTCAACATCCAGGCTGTGAGGGATAGGGTCTGAAGGTTTGGATGGCGTAACATGCTGTGGTTATGAGTTATGAGAGTGGGCGATGTGCCCAGGCAAATGGGTTCTCTGATCGAGAGGTCGAGAAGCATGGGAAACCACACTTGTCGAGGCCAATACGGGGCTATGAGTATCATTGATCCCCTGTCCTGTTGTAGTTTCACGAGAGTTTTGGTTATTAGCGGTATCTGGGGATAGGCGTATAGGAGGCCTGTGTTCCAGGGGCGAGCGAAGGCGTCCATGGCTAACGTGTTTTGTTGCCTGTGCAGGGAGCAGAATCTGTCCACTTTGTAATTCAGTTCGGATGCAAAGAGGTCGGTTGTTGGTTGACCCCAATGCTGGAAGATTCTCCTCGTTACCATAGGATCCAGAGACCACTCGTGGGGATGGAACTGTCGACTGAGGCGATCTGTTACTACATTCTGTATGCCTGTTAGATAAGTGGCCCGTAGATGCATGGAGTGTGCAAGGGCCCAAGCCCAGATCTGCGCAGCCTCTTGGCAGAGAAGATAAGAGTCTGTGCCGCCCTGTTTGTTCAAGTACCACATTGCAACTGTGTTGTCTGTTTGTATGAGAACAGTCTTGTGTGAAGGGCAGTCCTTGAACGCTCGAAGTTCTAGGAAGTTGATTTGATACTTTGCTTCGAGTTGTGTCCGAGTACCTTGAGTTTGAAGGTTGTTCACGTGAGCTCCCCAACCCAAGTTGGATGCGTCCGTGGTTAAGGTTACTTGTGGAACTGGTTGCTGGAAGTGTAGACCAGTTAGCAACTTGGCTTTGATTATCCACCAGAGAAGTGATAGACGTAGCTGGTGGGTTACATGAATCTGGGATGAAAGTGGTTGAGTGGCTTGGAGCCTCAGAGATTTCAAAGTCCATTGAGTTATTCTCATGGCCAGCCTGGCCATAGGAGTGACGTGGACTGTGGAAGCCATGTGGCCCAGCAACGTTAGGAATTGATGGGTTGAGGCTGTTTTTTTTGTACGCAGAAACAAAGTGTGGAGAGTGTGTCTGCACGGTCATTGGGTAGGAAGGCCTTTGCGACTGTGGTGTCCAGATTTGCTCCGACGAAAGTAAGGAGGTGAGATGGAGTCAGGTGGGATTTTTGGTAGTTGACGAGAAATCCCAACGAGCGTAGTAGATAGTGAGCTCGAGAGTGTTGAGAGCTCCTTGCTTGGATTGGCTTTTGATGAGCCAGTTGGTCCAGGTAAGGAAACATGTGTATGCTGTTCTTGCGTAGACGGGCCGCAGTCACTGCAAAGCACTTTGTAAACACACGGGGTGCAGAGGCAAGTCCAAAAGGCAGAATCCGGTACTGAAAATGTTGATGTCCCACTATAAAACGCAGGCATTTGTGGTGATGTGGGGATATTGGAATGTGAGCATAGGCGTCCTGAAAATCCAGAGAACAGAGCCAATCTCCTTGTTGCAGAAGGGGAAGCATGGTGCCCAGGGACACCATCCTGAATTTTTCTTTCTGGAGAAATTTGTTGAGATTGCAGAGGTCTAGGATGGGGCAGATACCGCCTGATTTCTTTGGAATGAAAAAATAGTGAGAGTAGAATCCTCTGCCCTGCTGTGCCCGGGGAATGGCTTCCACAGCCCTGGCGCTCAGAAGGGTGGAGAGTTCTGACTCTAGAAAGTTTGTGTGATCTTTTTGGATTCACAGCGGATTGGGTGGTGAATCCGGGGGTACCGTGAGGAAGTTTAGATGGTATCCTTGGGTTATAATGGATATGACCCATTGGTCTGTGATGATGCTGAGCTAGTTGGTTATGAAGTGGTGAAGTTGACCTCCTACCGACAAGTCTGGTTTTGGATTTGTGGAGTGGCTGCTGTTCTCTGGATAGATTTCAAAATCCAGAAGCTTGGGCTGCTTGCGGAGCTGGTTGAGGTCTGGATGGCTTGGGTTGTCGTGGATGTCCTGTCTGAGGTGGTTTGGATGGTCTCATGCGAGATGTAGGTGGATAGTACCTGCGTGAGCGACAAAACGGTCTGCTGGGGTCCCTTCTCACGGTTCTTCTTGCAGAGGAAGGAGCCTACATAGTAACTGTGGTCAGCTGATGCAGGGTCTCATGATGGTCTTTCAGTTGAGCCACTGCGTCCTGTATTTTGTCGCTGAACAGATTTTCTCCGGTACACGGTATATCAGCGAGCTTGTCTTGGACTTCAGTTCACAAGTCAGATGCCTTAAGCCAGGCCCACCTTCTGGCACAGATTCCTGTCGCTGATAATCAAGAAGCAGTCTCAAAGGAATCGTAAGCAACCCTTATCTCATATTTTCCTGCCTCAAGGCCTTTCTGAAGAATGGTATTGAGACCTTCTTGTTGTTGTTGAGGCAGAGTCTGCTAGCTCTTGGACCTGTTTCTACAGGTTCCTTTGGTATTGTGTCATGTATAAATGATAGGCCGCAATGCGTGACATTAGCATAGAGCCCTGAAAAATGTTTCGACCCAGAACGTCCAAGAATTTTTGGTCCTTTCCAGGGTGTACAGAAGAATGTGGATGCAGTCTTTTGGCTTTCTTCTGCGCAGATTTCACCACAACTGACTGGTGGGGTAGCTGTGGTTTCTGAAACCCTGGAGCATGTTGGACTAAATAAGTTGCATCTGTCTTTCTGTTAACTGGTTGGACAGTGCAAGGGTGCTCACATAGGCAATGCTGGAGGTCCAGGAGTACTTCGTGGATGGGAATAGCCATAATTTCTTTGGGGGCATTCACAAATTGGAGGACTTCCAATGTCTTATGACGTGCGTCTTCCTCGGTGACCAGGTAAAAGGGAACGGTCTCTGACATTTCCTTTATAAAATTAGCAAAGGAGAAGACCTCTGGAGTAGACCGTCTCCTTTCTTCCGGAGGAGATGGTTCTGAAAATATGTTCTCCGTAGAAGTGTCGGTGTCAACATCCTCCCACGGTTCATACGGAGTCTCTGGCTGAGATCCCAAGGGAGGAAAAAGACCTGGTACTCCTGGATGTGTTGACATTGATGGATCCCTCGATGGAGAATGCGGTGGCACCGAGGGGAATTGTGGGCGTCTCAATCCAGAGAGCCCCGATGGACCAGGAACTGGTTCCGGCATCGGTGGAAGCGGCGCTGGAAGAGGACTGGAGTCTGTGCCTTCGTCTTCCAAGGACCCCGGAATGGGTATCAGGGGTTTCAGAGACTCAGTAGGTCGTTTCGGTACCGATGGCCCAAGCTGGGTCGGAAGGGCACCGATGAGCGTGTCCAGGCGGTCGAGTAGCGGTGCAAAGATCGATGGCTCCGGTGTCTGTGCCAGTATGGGGGCCGGCATCGATGAAGGATGAATGCTCCAGAGGTCATCGAGGACTGCCTGTTGGACAAGCATGTCCAGCTCCTCCCTGGAAGCTGGCGTAGGTAACACAGCTACAGGGGGAGGCAGGCTAGGCGCTACTGGCACCTCCACAGGAGTCTGTGGGGACTCAGTACCTGGCACAGATATTGGTGGGGGATAGGAGTTTGGAGGCTCCTCTACCAGTGTCCTCTTCAGCATCGACTCGATAGCTATCGAAGCAGATGCAGTGTCGGGGCCGGCACCAGGAGTAGACTCGCTCCGGTGCCGGTGTTTCCCTTGGTGCTTGGCCCGGTCTTTCTCCAGAACAGAGGAAGAAGATGCCAATGCCCTAGATGTCATCAGTGGCGGAGGGTCACCGCTGCCTTGCTGCTCCCGGCGAGGTTTGTCGATGGATTTTGTCAATGCTCCTGCCGGTGATGACTGGGTGGATGTCGATGGAGTTAACTTTATTTTGAAAAGGGACTCCATCTTGTCCAGTCGTGCAAGCTTGCCCTTCGGGGTCATTTGAGCAGAGCTTTGGCATCGACGAACATGGTGTTGAGCCGAGGCACAACACACAGATATCATGTGGGTCTGTAATTGACATCGTACGCGGACACTCCGGGCATTTTCTAAAGCCCGTAGCCATGTTAGAAAAAGGGGCCGCGAAAACAGTCGGTGGCCTCGGGAACCGAGGGTAAGGTAGCTGGAACCAACCGAAAACGGTGGAAATTACTCACTGAGCGTCGAGGAAAAAGATATCGCGATGGGAGACCCCTATGAGGGAACTTTTTGTGAAGAAAACTTCAAGTTTTTCTGTGAGGAAAAGTAGTGAGAAAATTCTCACAGAGCTCCTAACCGCGAGGCAAACTGCAGAGTGGAAAAAAGGTGAAGGGAGACCCCTGTGGCTACAGGGATTATGGCATGCTCAGTGTGCCAGTCAAAAGTTCTAGAAACTTTGACAGAAAAGTTTTCCATGATAGGACTCTATCTGCTGACGTCACCCACATGTGAGGACTATCAACCTGCTTGTCCTGGGAGAACAAACTATCGTAGCAATTTTCAAAAGCCATTTACATGCGTAAAGTGCACTTATAAAACCTATGGACAATTTAATGGTATATATTGTAGCATATTCAAAAGCCCACTTACATGGGTAAAGTGCATTTACACATGTAAAACCCAGTTTTCTCCATGTAAATCACTTTGAAAATTACCCCCTATATGTATTCACCTTTAGCATTCTATTAGCATGTTTAGATTGTAACCTTTCTGGGGGCAGGAAATTTCCTTATTGCACCTCTAATAATTTATTGTAGTAGTTCCCATTCATTGTGGATATCCTGAAACCTGACTGGCTGGGGGGACCGGTTTGGGAACATCTGATTTACCGTATCCTTGTACTGACTTACTGTTTTCTACAGTATTGCCTCTACTGTGTGTGCTACAGAGAATAAAATTGACTGTTTCCTAAAAATATTAAATCCCTTAAAAAGGGGGTAGGCAAACTTTTTTATGTGGGGGCCACATTACAAGTTATTAAGCACAATGAGGGCCAGAGGATGGGGCGGACATGGGGGGCGGGACACTGTAGGGCAGGGTAGGTCCTCGACATAGCAGTCAAATCTCCACCACTTCAGTATCCAGCAGAATTAAGTACCATCATTTTTAGCACCGAAGGAGCTCCTTCAATCATGGATCCCCGACCACTACCAAAAAAAATAGAAAAACCTTCACCCCAACAGGTACAAGACATTTTCCTAGTTAACAGACATCAATCACAAATGCAGGCCGTAAGTATAAACAGTAAGTAGCAGACAAAAAAACTGGACTGGAAACCACTAAAAGCCAGGCTCAAATGCAGTGCAATAGATCAAAAACAAAAATATCACCATTCCTCATAAAAAAAGGGCAGGGAAATATAAATCAATCTCAACAGTGAGGAAACCATGCTAATGAAAAGCATATTTCAAAACAAATGACAAAAACTTTAAACTTTTTCCAAAATCAAACAAATATTTCAAAACGGAAGACATATCAAACACCCAATAATTAAAACTAATAAGGATAAAAAAAAATCCCCCCCACCCATTCGGGAAACTTTTCATTTCCATTCAGATTGTAGACACACTTACACACACACACACACACAAGCAGGTTCCAAATCTCTCTCTCTCACAGGCACACACACACACACATAATGCGGCTCCCTTCTCCTCCGTCGGCCCTGCCTGAGCTTGCCGCGTCATTTTTTCTTCATTTTCGGCCCCAAGCCCTCGGCTTTGGCAGGCGCCGCTGTTGCAACAACTTTCCTTCTTTTTTCAGCCCTACAGCCTTGGCTCTGGCGGGTGCCGCTGCCGTGACATCTTTCCTTTCTTTTGGGCCCTGTTGGCCTTGGCTCCGTCGGGCGCTGCTGTTGCAATTTTCTTTTTTCTGCCCCGTCAGCTGGGCTCCAGCAGGTCCTGCTGCTGCATCGCTGTCTCTTCTCACTGGAATCCCTGCCACCCCACCGATGTTCTGACCTCCTAGCTCAAGCATCATCAAGGGCAATAACTTGGCCTTTGATGACGACGTCAGGCAGGCAGGTCGGAGTAACAACGGGCCGCAAACAGTGGAGTGTCCCCAAATGATAAGCGGGCCGGATTTGGCCTGCGGGCCGTAGTTTGCACACCACTACCTTAAAACAACCTCCCCCCTAGAGCAGCTGAAAACAAAATAAACCAAAAAGAAGCACTAAATATAAAGACCATCTTTGAAGTTCTACTATTTATTCCAATATACCTTGCTACCAGATTAGCTGACCACTGCATTTTTATTACAAAAGCTAACAAAGAAGAGCTGTGTGTTATAAATATATCCACCTATGGAAAAGATTTTGTAATTTAATATTGGGTTCTGGGAATACTGGCAAACCACTTGCACTTTGACCTCATGGTTTATGGCTTGATTCTAATTGTGACCTTATACCTCAGTTATCTGTTTATGTAGACTGTTGTACCTGCATGCCTTCTTGGCCTGAGATCCCCACTCCAGTATCAGCCACTTGGATCATGCTCACATCATTGGCACCATCACCTTCCAATAGTTAAAAAAAAAAATTTAAAAAAAAATAAAATAGATGTGTTATATTATTTTAAAGTTATGGAGAACAATCAGCTTTATCTCAAATATCATCCATCTGGTAGCACGAGTAAAGAGGGAGACAGTTTCTCTGAAACTGGAGACCTCTAATTCCTCAGACTGGTCTGGAAATAAGAGCAGAGAATCATGTAGGCAACCAAGTTGTCTATTTTAGAAGTGAAGGGAGAAGGGGGCATGAGAAAGGAAAGCACATTTTCAGAATGGATGGAGAACATGGAGAACATCTTAGCGCCTATTAGGGAATGTAAAAGTAGACTACATCATTATTCTAGCTCACAGAAATTCATCATTTTGAAAGATGTTTGGAAAAATTCAGGGTTCCAATATTTACCTGCATGGCTTAAAAGGTAGATTTTAAGAGCCGTGCTCAGGCGCACATGGACATGCCGATGTTATAAAATCCGCTATCTGTGCGCATGATTTTATATCGACATGAGCATGTGCGCACAAATCCTGTTTCAAGTACGTAAGGGGGATGAGCGGCGACGCAATAAGTATGAGCGGCGCAATAGGCCTATTCCCCAGTTCACCACCCCAGTAAAGGAGTGGACTTCCTAAAGCCCTTACCTAACTTGCCTCCCTTTTACCCTACTAGCCCTGACCCCTAAAACCCCGCTGACTATCCTTTGTTTTTTTTTTTTTTAATTTATTAATTACTTACACGCTGTCCACAGCAGAAGAAAGTTACGCAGTTGTGGGATCCCGGCGCATGGGTGCAATCCTAGCCTGTCCATGCCCCGCCCAGACTCTGCCCACCCCTTTTTTGCCAAACCTTTTTATCCATGTACTCAGAGATATGCGCTTGGCTGTAAGCCTCTTAAAATCCACGCGGCGCACATGCATCACAATCACGTGCACATCTCCTGGCTTTGGCGAGCGTAGGGCTTTTAAAATTCACCTTTAAGTGTTTTAAATGAGTCTTAGCTTTGTATCCCACCCCTTATAGCAATGAGATTGTGGAAGTCCCACGATAGATCATTCTCATATCATACCCACTTTGTGGAATGCTCTACTTTAGAAGCATGACATGAGAAAAACTAATTTTCTTTCTAAAACAAGTAAACATGATTTAGTCAGGCATTTGCCATTAAATTGGACTTTTAAATAAATATTTGTTTTTAGCTTTTAGGAGTTGTGGTTTAATAAATTATTTTATTGGTATATAATTTAGACTATAGTTTATGTAGTTTTTATGATTATATTTGTTAAAATTTGTGGATGCTTGGTATACTGTTTTATTGTATTTCATGTATTCTATCATAATTGTGTGTACTGATTTGTTGGCATAATACTCTGAGCAAAATAATTTCTTTTTCTAAATAGCGGATTAAAAATATTTTAAATACATTTTCAGGAAACCAGTCTGCTGTTTTAGGCTGAATATCATCACTTGGTAGACAGTGTGCCTGGAAATACTTTTAATCAAACCAGATAGTAAAACTCTTTTTAGAATTTGATTAAGTACACAAACTTACATATGAAGAGGATGGGGATTATGGTGGGAACTGCAGCAATGCATGATTTTTCCTATATTTTTTAAATTTAGAATCACTCCCCAAGTCATCTTCCTAATAACCTTTAAAAAAAAAAAAGTTTCCCCTCTGGCCCCTACTACCTAAACTCCCTAGATGATCATATTCCCGTACAAACACACTTTCCTAATTAATATTTACATTTCCTAATGCAATGGCATTAAGGAGCTCAAAGCCAGCATGCCAGTGATTATCAATTCAAGCATGAGGTGAGTAATTGAAACATTTGCTTTGATTTTTGGTAATTTTTATCTACATCTTTTAGGGTAACTGATTTTTGAATGCCTATGAAAGATGCATGAATGAACAGTAGCTAGGGTTGAAGCCCTGGCAATTGGCAATGCTGCAGAAAATTACACTTATTCCAGTGTAATTCTTTTGTATATATTTTATTAACAAAGACATACTAGCAAATAGAAAATAACATTACTTCTGACCACCTTTAGAGGAGCTCAATTACAAACAGAGAATTTTTCTGGCCTGATATTCAACTGCTGAAATCTTATTTTGAAGTGGGGTATTTGTTTTGTTCATTTTTGAAACAGGGATATTTACATGTTTTTATGTTTTGCTGGATATTATTACTAAGTAGAATAAGAGGAATTTTAGATGGGAAAGGGCTCCCTCCCCTCCAACTCCCACCCCCCTTTACATGCCATTCTAACTTTATAGACTAACCCACTAATTATAGGATTGGACTACACAGATTAATATGACTTTGGGTTGGCAGAGAAACATAAGGAAAACTTCAGGAAAAGTAACTTTGTTAAAATGGGGGAGTACCACAAGGAATTATTAGCCTGATGGGAAAGTCTAGGGGAAATAGAAGAGCAATGGACCAAACTAAAAGGAGAAAAAAACAAGGGCAGCTAACCTTGCTGCTGGGAAAATAAATAAAAGAGGCTGCTATGATTTTCTAAAGAAGTTTCTGAATAGGTAAGGAAGAAAAGGTTAGCGTTAATAAACAAGAGATCTGAGAAAGTGGAAAACCAGGAACAATATCTGGAAAAGATAAGAGAAGCTGGGAAAGTAATCAGGAATGCAAACATTTGAAAGGAAGAAAAAATATGGTATAACAGGAGGGACAAGACTTTTTTTTTTTTTGGATATGTTAGAGATAGATGGAAGTGCAAAAGTGGCATTATGAAACCCAAAGGTGAAAGGGAGGAATATGTAGAGACTGATGAGGCTTAACAAATATTTCTGTTTGGTGTTCAATGTGGAAGGACCTGGAGCAAGACTACATAAAAAAAACACAAATAAGATTGGAAGTGAGGTAAACTTCAAATGATTTTCAGAACAGTGTGCTCGTAAAGAGATAACTAATCAAAGTAGATAAAACGATGGGGGCCAGATGGGATATATCAGAGGGTATTGAGGAAACTTAGAGAAGCCCTAGAAGCTTTGCTGGCTGAGCTTTTCAATGCTTTAGAAGCGGAAGTAGTTCAGAGGACTGAAGAGCAGCAGATGTGGTTCCTAATCACAAAAGTGGAAGTAAAGAGGAGGCTGGGAACTCCAGGCTGCTTAGTCAAGCCTCTGTGGTGAGCAACTTAATGGAATTGCTGGTAAAACAGAGGATACAACAGTTTCTGAAATCCAATGGCTTGCAGGATCCAAAGCAGCATGGTTTACCAGATGTAGGTCGTCGGACAAATATGAGTAATTTCTTTGTTTGGGTGAGCAGACAGTTGGATCAGTGGAGAGCGCTAGATGCAATGTACCTGGATTTCAGTAAGGTCTTTGGCATGGTTCTGCAAAGGTTTCATATAACTAAATTGAACACTCTTGGCATGGGCTTTAATGTGACTGATTGGGTTAGAAACTGGTGAAGTGGGAAGAGACAGAAAGCAATGGTAAATGGAATCCCTCGGTGGTGGGAGCGCGTTAATAGCAGTGCCATAGGAATTGGTCTTTGGACAATTCTTTTCAACATTTTTTAGATTAACATTATAATGATAGTCAGGATAGGTTTGTATTCTTGCCAATGACTCTAAAATCTGCAATAGGGTAGACAGACAGGAAGCTGTGGAAAACATGAGGAAGGATGTAGAAAAGCTTGAGGACTGGTCTAAGATCTGAAAGCTAAGATTTAATGCTAAACAAAATGCAGAATTATGCATTTAGAATGCATAAACCCAAGAGAAAGGTACAGAAATAAGGGTAAAATTCTTCTAAGTATGAAAGAAGAGCAAGATCTGGGGGTGATCGTATGCGAAGATCTTAAGGTGGCCAAACAGGTGAATAAGGCAACATCAGCCAGATAGATGCTTGGCTGCATAGGGACAGAAATGATCAGCAGAAAAAGTGAGGTGATATTGCCCTATATAGGTCCCTAGTGCTAGTGATATCTCAATTGACATACTACGTAAAATTCTGGAGACATCCTCAAAAGGATATAAACTGGTTGGAGTCTATTCAGATAGTGATTACTAAAATGATCAGCTGTCTTCCTTCTAAAGCAATTAGGACAGACTTAAAGATGTAAATTTGTATACCCTAGAGGAAAGGCAGGATGGGAAGATATAATAGAGAGATTTAAATACCTCCACATTTTCTATGCATAGGGAGGGGCAGGCCTCTTTCAATGAAAAGACTCTAGAATGAAGTGTCATGGGATGAAGGTGAAAGGAGGTATAGTCAGGAGTAATTTAAGGAAAATGTCTTTACAGAGAGGATGGTGGATGCATGGAACAGTCATACTGTGGAGGTGGAGAGAATAACGGTATCTGTATTCAAGAAAGCATGGGATAAGCACAGGGGATCTCTCAGGGAGTGGTAGGGATTCTAAAGCTAAATTAGTTGGTTTGGAGGAGCAGGCTAGATAGGACGTATAGTCTTTTTCTGCCATCATGTTTTGTGTGTGTCTATATCTGTACGATCATTTACTAACAGAACTTGTATGATTAGTAAAATATATGGTAAATGAAAAGCCATTTATGGGAAAATTTTGAAAACTAAGCATTCGATGCAAACTCTGCAGATAATTTTTCCCCATAGATTTGCACGTTGTTAAAGGGAAAATTTGTACGTACTTTCCCCTCTGATTGGTCAAGGAAAAAAAAACCCTGCAGAAATTTGCTCCTGTTTCTTTTTTTCTCTGTGGATTCTTTTCCTCTGGGAAAGAAAATGCACATAGCTTTAAAAAAACCCAAAACTTTGCAAATCGTTGCCTCCTCTGACCTAATCTCACCTCTAACATCACCTACTTTTCTCCTGGATAAAAGAGCATGTGTTGTTGATCCTTGTATATAAGATAGGCAGTTTTCAGACAGCCTTCTTCCCCAGGCAAACTGGTTTTGAAACTTGCCCTTTTAATTACTGCAATGAGCAGTAAGGAAAACATATAAACATCACTACTTACATAACACAAATCTGACTGTGACTAACTTCTTTTGTTGGTAAGAACACAAGTCCCCTATCTGGTCTTCATAGTACAAAAAGTGAAAAGAACAGAACAGAGTATTTGACTTACCTATTGCTAAAGTCATCACTTTCAATGTGCTCCGTACCAGTTTCACCACTTCACTTTTCTGCAAAGGAGTTGCTCTGCAGCAGACGACAGCACGACACCTCCCTGCCAGTTCCAGGAATTTACTTTGCAAGCTCTTGTGCAGCGCATACTCTAAAGTCTTCCCATCAATAACTAAGCCACAGTGCATTCCTGGGGTTTCCATGAAGGGAGGCCTATGGTCATTTGTTTTTCTTGGGCTGGCACTGCTGACAGTACTATTGTTTTCAATTTCCTTTAGAATACTCTTCATTAGGACTTCACAGGCATCCTTGGAGAAACAAAAATAAAATTGGAGATGCTCAATACCTCTTAGATCGGTGCTTCCTAACCAGAGTACTATGGCACACTGGTGTGCCTTCAGACCTGATTGAGTATGCCATGGAAAAGTCACCATTATAGATGCTGCTCTCAACACCTCACAGCAACAAGAGACACCAGTAGTGACTCTTAAATGTGTTGACGTTCCTTTCTAAAACTATGTATAATCATGCATGCCTCCTCTTCTTAGATACGACATGAGCCCCGGAGTGTAGTAATTAATGTGGCTGCATGTTAGGGCACAGATAGCTGGACCCCGCTTTGTGCTGCACAAGTTGCATACAGCACCTCTTCCTACTCTTACCCCTCCTGAGCCTCTTCCTTTTAGTCCTTCCAGCCTCTGTCCTATCCCAAAGCTGAATGAAACAGGGAGTGTGCACGGAGGACTGATTGTGACTTATTCTGAGTGTTGGGGGGGGGGGGAGCAGCAGCTCTGGTAACTGCAGCAGCCAAAGTAACTAACTGAGCCAGCTGTCACTCCAACTTCTCCCTTATCTTGTACTTATATATAGAGGGAGCTGGACCAGTATAAAGGGCTCTCTACCCCCATTCTTTTTTTTTTTTTTTTTTTTTTTTAATTTGGAATGAAAACTGGTGGGAATGTCAGTGTTTTCCTAGATCTTCTTTTGGCCATAATGAGTTCTCGCTATATCCACAGTACCTATTCCATGGAGGTTGGTGTGCCATCCATCATTTTTCTTAAAATAGGTGTGCCATGGGCTTGAAAGATTGTGAAACAATAGGAAAATTGGTTCTTACCTGCTAATTTTTGTTCCTGTAGTACCACAGATCATTCCAGACTCCTGGGTTTTGTGTCCCCTGCAGCAGATGAAGTCAGAGAAAGTTTTACTGACACTTAAGACAAGGTGCCACCTTCAGTCCCTCAGTATTAATCTGTACCCAAGCCAGAAATATAAAGAAGAATTAAGTGACTATGCAGGGGGAAGAGGATAACCATAAAACAGGCAACAACAAAAACACCCTCACATCAAAAACCTGTTTGGGATCAACAAAACCAATGCTTCTTCATAGACCATACAGCAAAAACAGACGGGCAGACAGATCGAGCGGACTCTCCCAATACCCTTTGCTAATCAAGGGCAGGACTCTGGACTGATCTGTGGTACTACAGGAATGAAAATTAGCAGGTAAGAACCAATTTTCCTTTCCCTGTATGTACCAGATTAGTCCAAACTCCTGGGATGTACCAAAGCTTCCCTAAGTAGGGTGGGACTGGGAGAGTCCCGCTCACAGCCCACTCATGCCAAAATTTCCAGCCCCCAATGACTGGACATCTAAGCGATAATGTCTGGCAAAGGTGTGCAATGACTTCCACGTAGCCACCCTACAGATCTCCTGAGGAGAGACTGACACTCTACCCAAGAAGCTGCCTGAGAGCGAGTAGAATGCGCCTGGAGACCTTCCGGAATCAGGTGACCCTGACAAATACATGCAGAATTAATCGTCTCTTTCAACCACCTCATAATAGTCACTTTGGACGCCTTATGCCCTTTCTTGGCAACGCTCCACAACACAAAAAGGTGATCTGACATACAGAAATTATTTGTGACCTCCAAGTATCTCAGCAAGGCTCACTTGACGTCCAGGCGTCGCAAATCTCTAGTGCGCACAGCTGCCAAATCTAAATTTGAGAAGGAAGGGAGCTCCTCCGACTGATTATAACATGAATGGACACCACCTTGAGTAAGAAAGAAGGCACAGACTGCAAGGCAATCCCCTCGTCCGAGATTCTCAAAAAGGGCTCCCTGCAAGAAAGAGCTTGAAGTTTGGAAATTCTGCAAGTTGAACAGATAGCCACCAAAAAGACCACTTTCAAAGTGAGATCCTTTATAGTCGCTCGCTGCAGAGACTCGAAGGGGGGCTCACAGTGGCTCCGCAAGAACACATTAAGGTTTCTTGATGGGTACGGCTGTCGAACAGGAGGGCGCAGGTGTTTTCATGCCTCGAAGAAAACAGACAATGTCCGGATGTGCCGAAAGCGATGTGCCACGAACCTTGACTCGGTAGCAACCTAGCGCCGCCACCTGAACCTTCAGCGAATTAAAAAACAGCCTTTTTGCCAAGTCATCTTGAAGGAAGGCCAAAATATGGCGCATAGACGCTCTTCTGGGTTCCACCATTCAGCCAAAAACGCTCTACACCCTTGCAAAGGATAGAGAGGTGGAAGGCTTTCTAGACTGCAAGAGCAAAGCAAGGAGCATGTCTGAATAACCTTTTTCCTTCAGACACTGCCTCTCAAAAGCCAAGCAGCTACAAAGAATTGATCTGCCTGGTCAAAACAAACTGGTCCCCGACACAGAACGTTTGGCAGATGGTCGAGCTGAAGAGGTTGATCAAGTCTGCAAATCATGGATGCCGCGGCCACTCCGGCGCCACCAGAATCACTGGGCCCGGATGAACCTCTATTCTCTGGAGAATTTTGCCCACCAGAGGCCAGGGAGGAAAGACATACAGCAGGACATGAGTCAGCCAAGGCAGGACAAAGGCATCTATTCCCTCTTTCTCTCCACCAACTGAAGAAACGTGGAGCCTTGGCATTTCAAAAGGTCGCCATTAAGTCCTCGCACGGGGTCCCCCACTGATGACAAATGAGGGACATCACCTCCTCACACAGCTCCCACTCTCTGGGGTCTAGCTGCTGGCGACCTAGAAAATCAACTTGCACATTATCCGAACCCGCTATATGCAAGGCTGCCAGACGCTGCTCTGCCCACTCCACCAGAAGCCGAGCCTCCTGAACCACAGAATGACTCTTGGTGCCTCCCTGGCAGTTGATATAGGCCACCCTGTCGCACTGTCCGACAAGATCCTCACCGACTGGCCTCTCACCAAGGAGAGAAACGCTAGCAGGGCCAGACGTAACGCCCTGGTCTCTGGCCGATTGATGGACCAGGAAGCCTTCTCCAGGGACCAATGGCCTTGTACAGACTGATGCTGACATACCACTCCCCAGCCAAATAGACTGGCATCTGAAGTAATAACAGTCAGATTGGAACATAACAGACAAAGCTGCGACTCAACTTGTCCCGGCAGAGGCACCATGAGAGACTGGACCGTACAGGCTCCGGTAGAGGGAGAGGTAGCTGATAATGCTCCAACATTGGGTCCCAGTAAGACAGTAAGGCTGATTGCAGAGGCCTCATGTGAGCAAACGCCCAGGGCACCAACTACAAGGTAAAAGCCATAAACCCGAGCTCTTGTAAATAATCCCAGACTCTGGAAACCCATTTGGCTAACAACTCCCAAACCTGAGCCTGAAGCTTGGCAACGAGCTGCTCAGTAAGGAATACTCTCCCCGTCTTCGTGTCGAAAAGTGCCCACAGGAATTCCAGACTCTGGGAAGGAACCAAATGACTCTTGGCTAAACTGACGATCCACTCTAGTGATCGGAGACGACTGAGGACCAAATCCACCGCCGTACGGCCCAGGGATTCTGACTTTGCTCGGATCAACCAGTCATCCAGATAGGGATGAACTAGAATACCTTCCCTTCAGACAGCCGCAGCCACCACGACCATCACTTTGGTGAAAGTCCTGATCGCTGCAGCTAGACCGAAGGGGAGAGCGCAGAACTGAAAGTGATTGCCCAGAATCATGAAACTCAGATATCGTTGGTGATCTGATCGGATTCCAATGTGTAGGTAAATGTCGGTCAAATCCAGAGAGGCCAGAAACTCCCATTTGTGGACTGGGGCAATTACGGATTGCGTCGTCTCCATCTGGAACCTTGGAACCTTCAGCACCACATTCACCTTCTTTAAGTCCAGGATTGGGTGGAACATGCCTTCCTTTCTTTGGAACAATGAAGTAAATGGAGAAGCGTCCAGATTCCTCGTTAGTCTGGAGGGATGGGGACAATCGCTCCCAATTGACGCAGATGGCTGATGGTGGTCCTCACTGTGAGCTCCTTGCGCCGATATGAGCAGGACGACAAGAGAAATCAGTCTGAGTGGCCAAGCAAACTCTAAAGTGCAACCATGCCTTATCACACTTAAGACCCACTGGTCAGACATGATCTTGGTCTACTACTCATAAAAGAAAAATAGGCATCCTCCTATCTGTGGAACCAAAGAGTGGACGAGCTTTGCCTCATTGAGAGGACTTGGCACCACTGCCTCCCTGAGAAGATCCATCCATGCCAGTCTACACCCTCGAAAGGACTGAGACCAAGATAGTTGTCAAGTAGAAACTTGTTTCTGAGCCAGACCCGAGGGTCTGGGCCCCTGGAATTGATTCCCCTTGAAGCAGGAATGAGACTATTATTTTCACATGACTATAGATCAGTTTTGCAAGCACTAATTTTCTCAGGTATTGATTATTGTAATGGATTGTATTTAGGCCTACCTGACTTGACTATTAGACCTTTGCAGCTAATTCAAAACACAGCAGCCAGGCTTCTTACTGCAACCCCCATCAAACAGCACATTACTCCAATTTTGCAGAAGTTACACTGGCTACCAGTTAAATATAGAATAAGGTATAAAATTCTTATGGTCATTCATTCTCTGTTAATGAATATTGATTCCATCTGGCTCTGCTCTACATTATGAGTTTACAAACCCTCAAGAGACCTTGGATCAGCGGGTAAACATTTATTAGAAGTTCCAACAGTAAAAACGGCAGCCCTTAATGTAACTAGACAAAGAGCTTTTTCAGTGGCCAGCCCCATCATGTGGAATACTCTACCAGATGACTTGAGACAAATTCATAATAGAAAGGAGTTTAAAAGAGTTTTAAAAACCTATTTGTTCAAGGAAGCTTTTGGGAGTTTAGAACAAGTACAATAGTGGATCAACTTAGGGAATTCTGCCGTTTGAAGTATTTATCCACTTTAGGCTTCTTATGTTAATTCTTCAAGTTCTCTTTCCTTGTTTTTATAATGTAATAGTTAGTCCTATTCTTTTAGAGATTTTAATTTTATTGATCAAGATATTATTTGTATTTTTCTTCTATCTTTATCTTTTTATTTGAATTTATTATTTGATTTTATTTTTATGGCTGTAAACCTCTTTGTTCAATGTTTGATTGGTAAAACGGTATATAAATATGTTAAATAAATAAATAAATAAATAAATAAATAAGATGGGAAACTCTTGCCTTTTGGCCTGTCCTCAGGCAACTTATGGACCTTATTCTCCCCCAGAGACTTAATCATTTCCTCAAGATCCTTGTTGAAGAGTAACTTTCCCTTAAAAGGCAAAGATCCCAACCTTGGCTTGGAGGAAACATCAGCCGACCAATTTCTCAACCACAGGAGGCACCTGGCCAACACTGTCAACATCATAGTCCGAGAAGAGATACTCAGGAGGTCATATAAGGCATCAGCACTGTACGCCAAGACAGCCTCCAGCCATTCCACCTGGAGGCTGGATAAAGGCTCGTCACCTTGCAGCTGCTGAAACCAGTGAGGACCAGCTCGCAGCATGAAACTGCCACACATGGTGGCCCAAGCACCAAATATGGAAACTTCAAAGATCTTCTTGAGGTGAACCTCTAGTTTTCTATCCTGAAGATTCTTTAAAGCCACTCCTCCAGTGACCGAAATGGTAGTGATCTTGACAACTGCAGAAATTCCAGCATCCACCTTGAGCAGGTTGAGCGCCTCATCGGGCAATGGATACAATCTGTGATCGCCCTGCTGATCTTCAAAACAATGTCCGGAGTATCCCACTCCCGGCATAGAAGAGCACTGACCGAACTATGAAAAAGAAAGGACTTTGCGGGACCCTGGAGGCCAACCATGACTGGATCCACTGCCCCCAGATTGGAATCCTGTGGCAGGACCTCAATGCCCATCTCCTCCAACACTGCTGGAATAAGTGGGCTCAGCTCCTCCTTATGGAATAAACAGACCACCTTAGGGTCATCACCCTCGAGGGACGTACCCTGCAAGAGGGCCAGATTTGGATCAGTGGACCAACCTCAGGCCCGGACTCCTGGTAATCCGCTCCCTGGGCCCCTTCAGTCTCGGAGGAAGAATGCGTGGCTGCTGTGGGCACCACAACCCTCAGGAGCCGTCAGACCCTAGGCAGCCAGGGTCTGGCGGCCTCAGAGGTCCTGGACTTTTTGGCGGGCTGCCCTGGGCCTCCTTGGATGCACCCCAATGCAGGTTTTATGGAGCAGGAGCACAAATTCAGAAGAAAATGAGGAAGGCGAATCCGAATGATCCCCAGGGTCCTCATCACTGCCAGGAGGGCCCCCAGTCCACTGACGACCTCCCCTGGAGGCCTGGGGCTCCAGAGACAATGGGGGAGGGAGACCTGAACTCCCCTCTGCAGCCTGCGCTGCTGACCAAAATGAAGACAATATGGCCGCCATTCCTGCACTTAGCAAGAACGATCCTCCGAGGCAGACAGCGCTGAAGAACGCTTCCTCAAGACACGGGAGATACTTCCTGTGTCACCCGCGGTGCTCCCCGATGGTCCCTCTCCCCCCCCCCTCCCAAGGAGGCATCAAGAGTAAAGGCAGGGGCAGAAAAGACGCGACCACGCGTCCCCGCAAGAAGAACAGGCTGCCCCACGGGGCATCCACAAGCGAGAGCGGGGCCCCCCCAGTCTAGCGCCATACAGGAGAGAGGCCGAAGGAGTCAGGGGAGAGAAGAAAATAAAAGCTCCAATGTTGGCTGAGAAGACGGGGCCAAAATAAGGCGAAAACACACTGCCACCGAAGGAAAGAAACAAACCTCTTGGGTTTTTGTTTTTTTTTTGGCAAACTAACAAACGTTAACAAAAGAGAAAGGAGAAAGGGGCACTTTACTTAAAAGTGCAGCAGCAACAGCAGCAGCAGGCTCCTGAAGTGGCGACAGGTTGTGAAGATCCCACAGGGCATGTGATCCGGGATCTCCAGATATCAGCCCTGTCCGGCCAGGTACCCGAGCAACACAGGGCATCTTACCCCATGGCTCTCAAGCCTCATACACCAGAAGGGATGACCCCACCAGGGTTTAACATCCTTCTAGGAGGCACAGACAGAAGACTATGTGCCCTTTCTGATTTTTTTTTTCTAGACAGACTGCATGCTTTGCACCTCCGCCATTTGTTGGAGTCAGAGAAATAATGAGGGACAGCAGGTGGCACCTTGTCTTAAGTGTCAGTGTTAGTAAAACCTTCTCTAACTCCATGTGCTGGAGGGGAGGAAAAACCCAGGAGTCTGGACTTTTTCTAGAGTTGTAAAAAAAACTCTCTAGAAATGAGCCCTATTAATAAAAAGTTTAATGAATTAAACACAAGTATGTCTGTGGCAATATTAAAGATGAAATTGCTCGTTTATTTTATAAAATAGAAAAGAGCTCAAGGTAACCCCAAAAAAGTTATTACAAAGAACTAAACCAGGGGAACCAAACAAAACTCACAACAAACCAAAAGTCAGCAGTAAATATACTTAGAAAAGGTGTCAGCAAGCCTGATGATATGTCCTGCTGTATAATGCGAGCACCATCAGGACAGTTCAATCATCCACTTTCTTGAATGTCCCAAGAGAAACTTTTTTGGTATTTTTTATAACGAGTAAAAAAAATGGGAAAAACATCAGTCTAATTTGAGAATCACCAAGCCCAACACGGCCATTGTCACGCTGTGAGCCAGCTTCTTCAGGAAACATCAGCTAAACATTTAGCTAAACAGTTTTTAATCCAAAAAGACTGATCACTGATTACTGTGAATTTTGATTCCCTTGACTTTGTTCTTTGTAACCAGTTTATTTTATTACATTTCTTTTCAAAACTAAGGCAAAGTACTAAAGAAGGGACCTTAGCAGCCTCAAAAACTCATGTACTAGATTTTTTTTATGCTGGTCCTTTAGAAAGTATCACAACTTACAAAAACTCTGTTTTCATAGCAGCAATTTTGAGAAAAAAATAATCACGAACTTCCAGCAGAGGGTGCAGTTGTCAAGCAGAAGTGATTTTAAAATCAGCAGGAAGTGATTTGCAATTTATGAATTTTAATCAAAACCATGTATTTTTCATAATTAAAGGCAATCAATTAATTGCAAGGTAAGGGAAAGCAATGGAATAATTCCTTGGATATAACCTAATCAAACTGCTGTTTGGATCAAACACACAAATTAGTGTTTTCATGACTTTCTTTAACATGGTGCTTATGCTGCTAATGTACTCTGAACTAGCTTTTGTCAGACATTTATGTTCATGTAACAAAAATGTTTCCTACACAAGCACCCAGTAGGAGCCTCTTGGGTCATGTGGGAATCACATTTAGATCCAAATTTTTGAAGGTGAATAAAAAAAATCATGCACAGATATAAAAACCTGTGAGACCAAGCAACTGTGCCCTAACTGATACAGATATTTTCCTTGTAGCATGAGAAAAAATGTCACAGGTGGACTGAAGAGAAGTTTTTTCACTCACTTTGCTGTGTGTGTTGAGGGTGAAGATCACACTATCTTGTTCCAGTAATCGGCATGCATAAGCTATATTGACAGCGGTTTCTTGTTTATCCCCCGTCAGCATCCAGATTTTTATTCCTGCTTTTCTCAGGGCCTCTATAGTATCTGGCACACCTTCCTGCAAGCGGTCTTCAATTCCAGTGGCACCTAAGCAAGAACAGTAATTAAAACTTGCAAACTCTCCATCAGTGGCGGCCACGTTAACGTCCTCTATAAAGGTGGTTTGGAAGTGGGGGAGTGGATGAGATAATATGAGACAGGTAAAGAAACAAAATAAGCTTCCCAATATATGTATCTTAGGATACTGGCTGCATTCTAAATGCTTACATAGGCTGCAAACTTTTCAGGTTGTTTAAAATTATTTCCTGGTGACTACTTCTGTATTATTTTAGCAGGAAAAAATAATCTCCCCTTTTCCTACTTTTAAAGCTGAATTTCTACCCATCTGAGAATAAGTCAGTTAAACTGAAATGTGTCCCCCCCTTTTTTCCAGATATATAACAAGACATTATAGTATCCTTCAAAGGAAGACAAAGCTTTATGAAAATTTCAGACCTATCTTGAATATGTTCCAATGCCTGAACACCCAAGTATGCAAAGCACTGAGAAAAATTAGTGACAGGAATGGAAGAGAGCTTTTATACTGGTGGCAGGCTAACAAAGCTAACAGCTCTTTTGAAAGATATACCCACAGGGCGAATACCTCAAAATATTCAACTCCTTGACTGCTGAATGTGCCACTCTTTTTCCATTTAGTCAATTTCAGTGGACAATACTGATCAAAGAATGGAGAGATGAACATAACTGCTATTTAGAAATAGTCAAAGCATAAGATACATCAGGAGGGTAATTTTCAAACAGCACATATAAAGAAGTCAGCAAACACATACGTATCTACACATTTTCAAAGTGAACTTATGTATATAAAGTCCGCTTTTGAAAAATTATATAATGCGCACAAACGCACTCAAAATGTATACCTGTTCTTTGCAGAGTGTAACATATGCAGTGTTAATTTTATGAAATCAGGTTATGTGCATACTTTGGTGCATATAACCCCCATGGGATTTTAGAACAAACCATTTACATACATAAATCCATGTTTTATGCATGCAAACTGCACTGAAATTACTTTCATACTGTATTAAAAGGAGCTCTGAAAGGAAGAGTCTTGACCTGAGAGTGATCAACAGGTCTAATTTTCAGGATAATCAAATTATGCAAAGCAATCTGGCTGTTAGAACAAAATGTATGCCAAAATAAGATCTTATAAATATTCACTGCAGACATCTTGAAAAACAGTAGTGTTTGCAGCTCTTAAGAACTGGAGTTACTTATTCTTGCACTAGCTTTGAAAAAAAAACACACACCACATATTCTAAATTGAATTTGAATCCAGTCAATTATGTGGTGGACCCTGTGAATGTTACAGGTTACAAAGTGTGCTAAAAGGAAGTGCTTTTTACACACCCAGAAGTGTTAGTCCTGTCTCCAATCTCATGGCAGAAGCAAGCAGCAGTTCTTCTCTATTGTCAATACTGGTTTCTGCCAGGAAATGTGAATTTAACCAGTCTGCATATTCAGCCTCATTCATTACCTGAAAAGAGAAGGAACACAAAACAGCAGCAATAGTTTACCTTCAGTTGGTGCTGTTAAAGGATGATTCATCTTATAATTTAATATTTCAAAACAATTTGAATGTGACCATCACTGCACAGGATGGCCTGGCAGCATTAAGTGTATTGCCATTATTATTACTAATCATGTATTTTTGGATAAACCAAGGCCCAGGTTTGACGTGCCTTCTCAAAGGCCCCACAGAGTATACAGTGCAAAGGTGACTGAACATGAGTCCTGTAATATCCTATCCAATTATTAAACTATTCATATTTACTAATAAAACAGAAGCCTCTCCTAGCTAATTTAACTGATCACATACCAGATTTCAATATATCTGACTGGTTATCAGTTTTATTCATTCTTCTAAATGCAAATATGTTTTACATACATATTGCATAAGAACTGAAAAATCAACTCGGACCAAGAGAAAATCTCACTTATCAAACCTTTGTTTTGTCAACCAAGGTTAATGACTTTATTCTTCCTTACAAGGACTCCTGGTCTAAAATGACAATTTTGGAGTATATATGAAAATTCTGTGTGTGATATTACACAAAAGGTTTTTACCTGCATCTATTAAAAAAGCGTGGATCTTTCTGCTAATTATGGCATCTCTGAAAAATGTTAAACTAGTGCTTGCCAGTATAATATTTCTAATAGTTCGTTAAACTAGGTCAGGCATGATTAAACCAGTTATTCTACATCTTTCTGCATGCCAGCATCTATTTCAATGAGGCCAAAATTTGTTGACAAATATGTTCAATAAAAAGGATGTTACTGAGATCCCAATAAGTAAAAACATTGGTAGAGGGCTCTGAAGGTACATATAGACTGACTTCATGGCAGGCACAGCATTACATGACTTGTCTTCATGAACTGGCAACATTTGTCTATTTTCACTACAGTAATAAATGCTACAAAATTTCACAACTCTTAGGTATAACACTTCTGGCAGATTCCCACATAATTCATGTGCTTGACCAGTTATACTAACTGTACAAAGATTTGACTATTAAGAAATGTTTCCACACATACCTTCTTGGCGATACATAAGGTACGCAGGCCTCCTTTGGCATAATCATCTAAATGTTTCTGAGTTATTTCTTTCATTTTCATCTGCTGTATTTCTTTACTATTAGCATCTAAAATGTATTAAAAAAAAAGTGTTTTTTTCTATAATTGCTGATTACATGCAGTTGTTACTCCCCCCAAATAAAGACAATATTAAACAGGCTCACGATGAAAAAATGAAATTTACATGTAATGTTCATTCTCAAATGACAGCACTTTAATGAAGCAACACTAATGGACCACATGATCTACGTTTTGAACCTTTTCCGGAAAAATGTTTTCAGCAAGCAGAGCTGAGGATCCATGAAATAATGGACCAATTTACATTCAGTTGAACTGTTAGGAAAGACAAAAGTTGTGCCGGTGTCTCATGTTCAGGAGGCAGCTGAATCCCTGATTTCCTTGAGGACCTAGAAAAAAACAACTCCCTCTTTCCTGCAGCAAGACCAGTGCTAGTGAGGCATGGACTTGAATACCTTAGGTGAGGGGGAATTTGTAGACATTTTTAAAACTGCAGTTTGTATCCTCTGACAATTCTTGGGAGTCCAGTTGTTTCAAATCACAAAGGGCTAGCAGTTTGTTAAATATTTAAGACTCCCTTCATAGGGAAATTATTTGGAGTGTGAACAGAAAACCTGAACTAGCCAAAATTCTGACCATAGTTTTGAGTGGGTGGCAGAAACTGATTTGCAGCCTTTTGCTTTCAGTGCAAAGGCTTAGAGGTATGGAATTTAGGGTGTGAATGACTTTTTGTCTCATTAGCCCATGAACCTAAAACTTTTGACTTAAAAACAGGTTTTACCAGTTTTCTCTTTCCATATACAGTAGCATACCACCAAGTCTATATGGCTATTTTATTTTTATTTCCTGTGGAACAAAAACAGGAACAGCTGGGCTCAAAAGGAAACCTAGAAGTGGTAGTACCCTGTGCTCTCCTGGTGTTTGAAAATTAAAAGAGAGAGCCTTAATCTTTTGAGCAAATGAAACTTCTTAAATAATAGACAAAATCAGTTAGTTGATAGTTCAATGTGCCCCCAACTGCATAAGCTCAAAGGTTTTCTCTAGAAAATCTCTACAGATGTTGCTTCAATGATGGAAGCAATATAGGTCATGTAATTAATGTGTGCGCCTCCAATGAAGCACCTTATAAAAGAACATCATTTTACAGAACCAAAAAAAAAAAAAAAGGAAAAAGTAAGAAATATAACTATACTATATGGTTTGTTAGTCAATTAGACAAAGTTTGTTGTTCAATTGCCCTTCCTAACAAGGATCAAAGAACAAAGCTTAACGATGAGGTTGAGTCCTCTTTAGATAATACACAATGGCTCTTTTACAGTCCAGGTTATGAAGAGCCTGTTCTCCTTTGTTCATATGCAGTCTTTGAAAGAAAGTTGAAAGCACATTGGCTTGGTTAATGTGGAAAGCGGACGCCACTTTTGGAATGAATTTAAGGTGAGTGCGCAGAACAACACTGTTATGAAGTGCAAGTATAGTGAATATTGTGCCAAAGTGATGGCAAAAAGAAACAACACATTCCAAATGAGATACTTCAAGTCCACTGATTGAAGAGGTTCGATGGGAGGATTCATGAGTAAGGACTATATTGAGGTCTTAAGACACTGGAGGTTTACTGAGTGGAGGCTTAGAATGTCACAGAGCTTTCATGAGCTTAGATGTTAAGAGGCAGATTCAGATCGTAGCTCCTTCCACCTACTGATGAACCACAATGGCACTGATATGCACCTTTACTAAAGAGGTGCTGAGAACTGAGGACAAGAGGAAGTAGTATTGAAGCAAGTCCCTCAGACTATAGGAGAAGGAATTCAGTTGGCTGGTCCCACGCCATGTGGAGGAACTTCTTCCACTTGAAATCTAGGATTTTCTAGCTGAAGGCTTCCTGATGGAAATCAGCACATCCTCCACCTCAGTAGGAAGGAGTAAGGAGGAAACTACTGCTTGTTCAACATCCATGCCTTGAGGACCAGTGATGGCAAGTTTCAGACGGCAGAGCCTGCAGTTTTCCTGTGTTATGAGAGTCAGAGACTTAACAGACATATGGATGAGATATGGATACCACACTTGCTGTAGCCAGGCCTGTGCTATAAGCATTGCCCTCACCTTCTTCTGAAGGACCTTGTGGACAGTCCTGGCAATGAGAGGGCTGCACAGAGAAGACAGATGCTTTAGTCTAGCACGGAGGATCAGGAGCTAATCTGTAGTTGCTCAGATGCATGGAGCAGAGCTTCAAACTTCCTGCTGTCCTCCAAACAGATTGATCACCAGTGTTCCCCAATGACTGAAGTAGTTTGTGACCTCTTGATCCAAGGATCACTTTACAACTGCAGAACTCTGATGAGATAGTCTGCTAATGCATTCTGGATTCCTGAAAGATGGGTTGCCTGGAGATGTGTGTTGTGATGACCGACCCAAATTCACTGTCTACTCACAGAGACTGTACAAGCCTGTACTCACTTCCGTTTTTACACAGAACATGGCCACCTGGTTGTCTGTCTAGATCAAGATTATCTTGTTTGATAGAAGACGGAAGAAAGCCCTTAGAGCATAATGGATTGCTTGCAGTTCTAGATAACTGATTTAAAGGCAACTCTTTGCTAGGGACCATGTACCCTGGGGTTCAAGGGGCAGTGGTGAATAAGATCACTTGATGCTTTGAGAGGTGTAACGAGAGATCCACCAAAGAGCCTCCAGGTTCATCCACTACTGGATGGATATTTGCATCTCAGAAGTTAGAAATTTGATGGGAAAATGGCTAAACTAATTAATTCCACTGGCCTTGAAGGGCCCATTGAAGACCACACATGTGCAGATGAGTCAGAGAAACTGTGTACCGCTGCAGCCATGTGACCTAGAACAAAATAAACCTTGCTGGCATCCAGTCCTGCTTTAGAAGGGACCTCACTAGGCCCATCAAAACTCTGGCTCTTTCAACAGGAAGAAATGCCTTCTCTTGAAGCAGTCTATCTATGCTCCTACAAACTGTATCCTTTGGATAAGACCAAGTTATAGTCAGGTACACCCATCAGAGATTGGCAGTATGGAAACACGCATACTCCCTGCTAACAAAATCTCACACCTACAATTGTTGGACATTTCGTGAACACAGAGAAACTGAAAAGCCAAACATATGCACTTTGTACTGGTAGTGCATGTCCTTCACCACAAACCTGAGGAACTTTGATGGGCAGGGTAAATGGAAATATGTGCATAAGTCTCTTTCAGATCCAGACTGCACAACCAATCCAATTCATTTCATTGACTGAAAGGCAGAATTGTCTGGAGGGAGTTTATCTTGAACTTCTTTTAGACCAACAATTTGCTCAGCTTCCATAAATCCAGGATAGGCCTCAATCCCCCTGACTTCTTGTGGATTGGAAAGTATTGGGAGTATATTCCCTGGCCACATTCTTGAAGTGGGACAAATGATCACATTCTGTTGAGAAAAGATGCAACTTCCAGCTTCAGCTGAACTGATTGGGAAGACTGATCTTGCTGGGCTGGAGGAGGGCAAGATAAGCACAAGCAATCATCATACTTTAGAATTTCCAGGATCCACTTGTTCTTCGTGATGCAGACCCATTCCAGAAGGAAGATCTGAACTCTTTGCCCCACCAAGAGAGGTGGGCCTCAAGAACTGGTCTCAAGCTTAGGCTGTGACTGTTGTTGGGCCTTCGGCAGATGCCTCTCCTCTGCTGTCCTCCACCAGGCAACTGCTGCAACACAGTAGAAAGAGCTCAATGATATTGAAAAGGATGGAAGGGGCAGCTCAGGAAAAATAAGCATTTGGTGAAGTACTAGCATCTGGTAGTTCCTGGCTGATCTCTTATCACTGCAGACAGTGAGTAAAGAGTGGATTGAAGCTCTTTAATCAGAGCCATTGTCTCCTGCACAGGGTGTACCCAACAGGCAGTCATGTACATCTTCACGAAAGCTACTCACTTACAACCATGTGAGCCTCCTGGATCCTACAGAGATAGCCAAGGTTCAGGCCACAGTGTCAAAGGCTTCATACATGAAGTGGATGAGATGTTCTCACACTACTCTGGCATTCTCCAAAGTACAGTGAATTCCGCATGCCCAGGGTATGGCAATCGGGTAAAAGGCTTTAGCTTTTAAAAACACTTATGCAAATACTGCACCATAAAGAGTTGGTGAGCTACAATCCAAGCACTAAGCATGAATCTTTGGAAGACCACCTTCCTAAACACATCCAAACCTTTGGGTCCTTTCTGGTAGGTGTTTTAGAGTGATTCCAGGGTGTGCTGCACCTGCTTCAATGCCAACTCTACCACCACAGAGTGGAACAAGTACATGGACTACCCCAAAATCTGAGATGATAGACTTTGTACTTCAAATCAATTTTTCAGGCTACCAGAGGTCATGATATTGGAGTCTGCCTCATCCTCCTTTGCAGATTTCAGAGTCCAGCAAAGAATCTGAAGGAATCTCTGTAGAATCATCCTCACCTGACCTTGGAGGGATGCTCAGTCAGAACCTCAAAAATGATGAGGGAGATCTCTGCTGATCTGTGGGTGAGGACCAGTATGAACTCGGAATGGGCTAATCCCACTTCTTCCCCAGGAAGGGTCTCCTTTAGAGAAGGGGAATCTGCTACCTTAAGACAGAGACTCACCTCTACCACCAGCAGTCCCTAAGGATTTTTTGAACTTCCTGAAGAGTCCATAGTGCCCTTTGTGTGAGAAAATCTCCATCCTTGATAGAAGAGGCTACAATTTCCATCTTTCCTTCAGGGCTTAAAGAGCCAAAGAAAATCTTCACCAGCTTCAATAGCTAGACTGTAACTGGCTGAGGAACCCTTTGTGCTAGAGTTGAAGAGAGATTCTCTTCAAACACCCATATCAGGTCATCCTTACTGAGAGCTGCTGTTGCAGGAAGCACCAAAAAGGAACTTGAGATGCACGGGTTGCCACTGTAGAAAAAGCCAGTTCTGATGCACTTCATTCCGGTTGCGCCAGTGTGTTCCACTGACTAGTGTCAGGTCTAATCATCTCTGTCGGAAGGGCCATTCTCTACACCAAGGCCCTATCTTCTAAAGTCAAAGGGCACTTCTTCCCTGTGCTCTAAAGTGCTCCATGCCAATAAGACTGAAGGCACCATACTATCCCATGTATGCCAGTATCCTCTTCACTGAGGAAAGAGATGCTGCCCTTGATGCTACTGGGTCTAGATAAAACAATTAAGTTAGTAACATGGGGGTCTTTTGTGCCAGGAAGGACAAGGATACCTGCACTGAAGAAACTTCCTCAGGTCAGTGTCAAGGAGGGGGTCAGCTCCAGCAGAAACCTGTGCCAATCGCACCAAGGAAGATGAACCTGGAGGGGGAACCCTCGTACTGCTTAGGTGCTCTTCTTATTGCATCATCCAGTACCATGGTACATAAGAACATGCCATACTGGGTCAGATCAAGGGTCTATCAAGCCCAGCATCCTGTTTCCAACAGTGGCCAATCCAGGCTAAAATACCTGGCACGTACCCAAAAACTAAGTCTATCCCAGGCTACTGATGCTAGTAATAGCAGTGGCTATTTTCTAAGTCAACTTGATTAATAGCAGGTAATGGACTTCTCCTTGAACTTATCCAAACCTTTTTAAACCCAGCTACACTAACTGCACTAACCACATCCCCTGGCAACAAATTCCAGAGTTTAATTGTGCACTGAGTGATAAAGAACTTTCTCCGATTAGTTTTAAATGTACTACATGCTAACTTCATGGAGTGCCCCCTAGTCCTTCTATTATCCGAAAGAGTAAACAGATGCACATTTACCCGTTCTAAACCTCTCATAATTTTAAGCATCTTTATCATATCCCTCCTCAGCCGTCTCTTCTCCAAACTGAACAGTTTTAACCTCTGTTCAGCTTGGAGAAGAGACAGCTGCGGGGGGAGTTTCAAGAGATTTGTACTGCCCACAGACATGCCTCCTCAAACAGAGTCAATGAAATATATACATGCATACCCTCCTGAAGACCCTACTCACACATATTTACTCCTACTTCAAAGCCAGTGTGACTTTGGCTCTGATTCGTCTGTAGTGACATTTATTTCCAAAGGTACTGTTTAAACCCTTAGATTTATATTTTACATAACTGCAATTTTTTTTTTTTTTTGCTTTATCAGGAAATGCAACATAAGTAAAATTTCACATTTTTTTTCCTCCTGATCTCTGTAAAATTTAGTAGTAAATCAATCTGAAGGAATAGATCCCTTGAAAGTAGGATTTCTGAAGACACTATGCAATGTTTCAGGGGTGGAGTTTCGGCCTGAGTTAATGTGGAGACTTAATATCTCAGGAGATGTTAACTTTAACACCAATAATATATACTAATTTCTCACCGTATAAGGAACTTATAAAATGCAATTACTGTATGAAGTTAAGCAACCTTCATATAGCACTAGGTTCCTGTATAATATACCAGGTAACCTAACAGAGCTAGAATTGCTTCTGTGTGCAATGTTGTATAATCATAGGTTGCTTAGAATGCTTTGTCGGGTTAGCATCAGCTTAGCTATTGAAGTTAGTGAAGTACTTAACTTGAAAGTTGTTGCCAAGTGCCGCAAAAAGTACTTAACTTTGAAGTTGTTGCCATGTGCTGCGATGAACTATAAATCCGATAAGGTTCCTTTCAGGTTCGCGATTATGTACTTTTCGCGGCACTTGGCAACAACTTTCAAGTTAAGTACTTCACTAACTTCAATAGCTAAGCTGATGCTAGCCCGACAAAGCATTCTAAGCAACCTATGATTATACAACATCGCACATGGAGCATATGTGTGTGTGAGAGAGCACGTGAGAGTGGGAGCCTGCCTTTTCATAGATAAGACTGTTGCTGTTTGAGTCCTGAGAATTAGTGCTGTTATAGTATGGTATAACAAGGTTCTAGGGTTTGTTTGTTTTTTTTGTAAGGGGTTTGTCTTATTTCACAAAGTGTTTGGCAGTGGAAGGAGTTTGTATTGCTGTCACTGAGGTGACACCAGAATTTGATTTTTTTTTTTTTGCATGTCCTAGTTCTGTTCGGCACCTGTTACAAATTGTATGATGATTTTATGATTATTTCTTTTTTTGTACTTATGACAGTCTCTGCATTTTTGGAAAGAGGATTCATAGAAGAATACATTGATATTTGTTTTATTACAATTGGATCTGATGTTTAAGTCTTCTTTGTTTAGGTTTTACAGGATATTGTGTATTTATAAACTGCAATAAATAAAAACTAAATTAAAACAGATTAATAAGGTATTTTTAATGCGGGTAAGTGCTTGAAATAACAGAATTAATATATTTTAAAGCATCACTCATGATGAGTCTACTCAGACATCCACTTTCAGGAAATCCACTAAAAGATAGATTTTAAAAGACTGGCACGCACCAAAATTGGGAAATATGCGCACAAGTGAGACTAGCACACACCCACCGAATTTTAAAAACCACCTAGATGCACATGTATCTCCCATTGCGCACACATCTCAAAAGTTTTCAAAAACAGATGGGACGTGTGTTTTGGGGCTTGGCCAAGAAATGTGTCCAAAAATACTTAAGTGCTGGGTGCACACCCAGATCCCCTGCCGTGCAAGAGACAAAGGGGCAGATTTTTAAAAAGTCGGAGCGGCCTTGGAGGGAACTTTTTTTTTGTCCCCCCCCACCTTTCCCTCCCTTCCCTTATCTAACCCACCCCCCGGCCCTAACTAAATCCCCCTCCCTTACCTTATTTTGTTGAGTTAAGCCTGCCTCTGGCAGGCTTAACTTGCGCGCATCACCGGCTCCCTGCCCAGGAACAGGCCGCTGTGCGGAAGCACTTGGCCCCGTCCCCGGACCGCCGTCACGCCTCCGGCCTCTCCCACA
Source organism: Rhinatrema bivittatum (assembly GCF_901001135.1). Classification (NCBI taxonomy): domain Eukaryota; kingdom Metazoa; phylum Chordata; class Amphibia; order Gymnophiona; family Rhinatrematidae; genus Rhinatrema; species Rhinatrema bivittatum. The sequence goes on from NC_042615.1 coordinate 146,751,777, forward strand.
GACCACCACCACACCCCCGGACACGCCCCCGAATGCCGCACCTCCCCCAACACGCCCCCTGACACGCCCCCCAAGCAAAGCCCCGGGACTTACGCGCACCGACGGCCTATGCAAAATAAGCATGCCGGCACGCAGGGCTTTTAAAATCTACCCCAAGGTGCAAGTTTAAAAAAATACAAAACTAGCCATACCTGAGGGGTTTTAAGGGTCTGGGGTAACCTTGGGGAGTGTAAGCTATTCAACCAGGGGTATCTGGAGGACCTAGCTGTTAACTGGACGAACTGGTGAAACTGGCAATGGCACCATAATGCGCCCCTTTTAAAACTTCCCCACTTGCACAGTAGAAGTGGGATTTACGCGCATAGGCGTTCGCCCACTTAAAATTGGGTGCACATGTTTGCACGGTCGGGCTATTTTATAACATGTGCATATATACATGTGCAATTTATAAAATGACCTCTCATCTGGACACGCGCCAGCACATACATGCCAATGCATGCCGGCGTACCAGTATCAAAGTTACCATCATAACTAATAATTACCGATAAGAGTACAACTAGTAGGGTCAAAATCTATATATCAACTACTCACCCATGTTAACCTTGGGAATCCACCCAAAAAATTAATTTCTGGATACGCCACTGCTTCTGAGCCTACTCCTTTGAGTCCTTCCAGTCTCTATTTTATCCCCAAGACAGAGAAATGAGGAGAATGTGCACTGAATACTGGATGTGAATCTCTGTGAATGATAGAGCTCCTCCACTGCTGCTGCTTCTATCAGCCACATGTGGCAGCCAAGGTAACTAACTGAGCCAACCTCCTACATCACAGAAACTTCACCCTTCTCCTGCCCTTGTATATAGATAGAATAGGAAAATTAGTTTCTTACTTGATAATTTTCGTTCTTGTAGTACCACGGATCAGTCCAGACACCTGGGTTTTGCCTCCGCACCAGCAGATGGAGACAGAGCAAGATTTGACGGGCTCTGCCACATATAGTAGGGTGCCACCCACAGCCTCTCAAGTCTTACGTAATGTCAAAGCAGAGTGGAACTAAGAACCAAACTACCTAAATATATTTTGCCCAAACACGGCCAAGTCCAAACCCCCAACTGGAACAGAACTCTCAGAACCAAAGGAATGAACGACAATATCTATGTAAATAAAAACAACGAGCGGACTCTCCTTTACCTCAAATACACACAAGTACGGGCGGGTCCCTGGACTGATCCGTGGTACTACAGGAACGAAAATTATCAGGTAAGAAACTAATATTCCTTTCCCTGTATGTACCCGGATCAGTCCAGACACCTGGGATGTACCAGAGCCAACTTACCTAGGGTGGGAACTAGAGAGTCCCGCACGGAGAACTCCCTCACCAAATCCACCAGAATTCGAGGCTTGGACATCCAGACAGTAATGCTGTGCAAACGTATGCAACGACTTCCAAGTAGCCGCCCTGCAAATTTCCTGATGCGACACTTGAGAAGATTCCACCCACGAAGCGGCCTGAGACCGCGTAGAATGAGCCCGCAGGCCCAGGGGAACAGGTTTCCCCTGCAGTACGTATGCAGACCCAATGGCCTCCTTGAGCCAGCGAGCTATCGTAGTTTTTGAGGCTGCACCTCCTCTTTTCGGGCCACTGCACAACACAAAGAGATGATCGGATACCCGGAAGGGATTTGTGACCTCGAGATATCGGAGCAGGACCCTACAGACATCCAATTTCCGTAAATCCCGCGCTACGGGATCAGCCTGCTCCCCTTCTGGAAACGAAGGAAGCTCCACCGATTGATTCAAGTGGAAAGAAGATACCACCTTTGGTAGAAATGAGGGAACCGTTCTCAACGAGACCCCCGAATCAGAGATCCGCAAAAACGGCTCCCTACACGACAAAGCCTGCAATTCAGACACCTGCCGAGCCGAAGCTATTGTGACTAGAAACATGACTTTCAGCATAAGATCCTTCAGTGTCGCCCACTTGATAGGTTCAAAAGGCGGCGAGCATAAGGCCGAAAGTACCCAATTAAGATTCCAGGATGGACAAGGATGCCGAAACGGAGGACGTAAATGCTTAGCCCCCCCCGCAAAAAACGTGCCACATCCGGATGTAATGCCAAAGACACTCCGTGAACCTTACCTCTGAGGCAGCCTAGAGCCGCCACCTGAACCCGAAGGGTATTACAAGAGACCTTTAGAGAGACCTGCCTGTAAGAAAGCTAGAATATCGGAGACCGAAGCTCTCGTGGGATCCACCACACGATCCCCACACCAGTCTTCAAACACCGTCCAGACCCGAATGTAAGCTAAGGACATAGACTGCTTCCTAGATCTCAGTAAGGTGGTCACGACCGCATCCGAATACCCTTTATTCTTCAAGCGTTGCCTTTTAAAAGCTAAGCCGCGAGACAGAAGTAATCCGCGTCCTCCAAACAGACGGGGCCTTGATGAAGAAGAGCCGTGGACTCCTGAAACCGAAGGGGCGAATCGACTGTCAAATTGAGGAGATCCACAAACCACGGACGCCGCAGCCACTCCGGCGCCACCAAAATCACAACCGTCGGATGACGTTCTATGCGCCGAAGTACCTTGCCTATCAGGGGCCAAGGAGGGAACACGTACAGTAATACGTTTGTGGGCCAGGGAAGCACTAGTGCATCGACCCCTTCGGCCCCTCTCTCTCTCCGCCGGCTGTAGAACCGTGGAGCCTTCGCATTCTGGAAGGTGGCCATCAACGCCTCCTTGGCTAGTTCCCATTCTCCGGGATCTAGATGATATCAACTGAGGAAATCTGCCTGAACGTTGTCTACTCCAGCGATATGAGACGCAGCAATGTTGCTAAGATTCCGTTCCGCCCAGCTCATCAATTGCTGCGCCTCCGCTGCAACGAGCTGACTCCTGGTCCCTCCCTGACGATTGATGTCCAAGGTAGTTGCATTGTCGGACAAGACTCTGACTGCCTTTCCCCGAAGACTCTGAAGAAACAATTGGAGAGCCAGAGCTACCGTCCTGGTCTCCAAGAGATTGATGGACCACTGAGATTGTGCCCTGGACCACTGTCCCTGCACCGACCATCCGAGAAAGACCGCTCCCCAGCCGGAGAGACTGGCGTCCGTGGTGACTACCGTCCAGTCGGGCATGACCAGGGACACTCCACACGTCAGATGATCCGATACCAGCCACCAGTGGAGACTGGCTCTCGCCTGACCTGTGAGCAGAAGCGGTAGATGGAATTGCTCCAACACAGGCCTCCAGCGGGACAGTAATGCGGATTGCAAAGGACGCAGATGAGCGAAAGCCCAGGGAACCAAAGCTAGTGTGGATGCCATAGAACCCAATACCTTCAGATAATCCCGCACCTGAGGCATCAGTAGGGACAAGAGGTGCCTCACCTGACTTCGCAGCCTGACCACTCATTCCTTGGTGAGAAATACCTTGCCCTGTCTCGTGTCGAACAGCGCTCCCAGAAACTCCAGGGACTGAGTCGGTGTCAAACGACTCTTGGCAAGGTTGACCACCCATCCGAGAGATCGCAAGAGCTGAAGGACTCTGGTGACCGCTGTCTGACACTGCAGCTCGGACTTCGCCCGAATCAGCCAATCGTCCAAGTAGGGATGCACCAGGAAACCCTCTCTCCGAAGCTGTGCTGCCACCACCACCATCACCTTGGTGAATGTGCGAAGAGCTGTGGCGAGGCCAAAAGATAGAGCTCGGAACTGATAGTGCTTGCCCAGAATACAGAACCTGAGGAACCTCTGGTAAAACGGTTGGATGCCGATATGGAGATATGCTTCCGTGAGATCCAGAGAAGCCAGGAACTCGCCTGGTCGAACTGAGGCGACTACCGACCGAATCGTCTCCATTTTGAAGCGCGGTATCCGAAGGCACCGGTTGACACTCTTCAAATCCAATATTGATCTGAATGTCCCTTCCTTTTTGGGGACTATGAAGTAAATGGAGTATCGGCCCTGGCATTGTTGCTCGGGTGGAACCGAAATTATTGCCCCAAGTCCTGCAGACGTTGCAGTGTTCCCTGCGCCGCCACTTGCTTCTCCAGGTAATCGCAGGGCGAGACGAGGAACTTGCCTGCGGGAGTCTGTACAAAATCTAAAGCGTAACCTTGACTTATCACGGTGAGGACCCACTGGTCCGACGTTATTTTGGTCCATTCCTCGAAGAACAGCCCCAATCTGGCTCCCACGTTCGGTACCGGGAGAGGAATGTGCCGAGAGGAATGGACCGGACGAATTTCATTGCGAACTCTTAGCCCCCATTACCGCTGGAGGGCCACTTTGTTTCCCGAATCTTTTGCCACGAAAGGACTGAGACCAAGATGGCTGACGGGACGAGCTTGACGGTAAGACGACGCAGAAGACCTCGCTGGACGAGACTTCCTGTTCCCCCGAAACAGAGACCTATTGGAAAACGAACCCCGCGACCGAGGCCTGTCCTCCGGACGTTTATATGCCTTGTTCTCTCCGAGGGATTGCATATCATATCATCCAACTCCTTGGCAAACAATAACTTCCCTTTGAATGGAAGTGAGCAGAGGTGAGCCTTGGAAGAACCATCCGCCGCCCACTTGCGAAGCCAAAGGAGACGGCGCGCGGAGACCACGGAGACCATGGATCTGGCTGACGTGTGTAAAAGGTCATACAGCGCGTCTGTGCTATAAGCGATCACCGCCTCCAGACGACCCGCTTGAGCAGCTGCTTCTTCTGAGTGGCCGGCATTGGCCTGGAGTTGCTGAGCCCAGCGAAGGCCCGCCCATAGGGCAAAATTACTACATATCGCTGCTCGGACGCCCAGAGCTGAAACCTCAAAGACCTTCAGCTGAAGCTCCAGCTTCCTATCCTGCAAATCCTTAAGGGCTGTGGCCTGTCACTGGAATCGTGGACCTCTTTGTCACGGCTGACACCGCTGCGTCCACCTTAGGAAGTCTGAGGAGCTCCAAAGCATCCTCTGGAAGGGGATATAGCTCGTCCATGGCCTTGCTAACTTTTAGGCCCAGATCTGGAGTGTCCCATTCCCGGAAGAGAAGATCCGTCGCCGAGAAGTGGAACGGAAAAGCCACCGTAGGCCCCCTGAGGCCCAACAAAACCAAATCCATTTTGGCTCCCAGACAGGACTCCACCAGCAGGCCATCTATGCCGAGCTCCTGAAGAATGGCCGGGATAAGTGGTGCCAATTCATCCCTCTTAAAAAGACGAACCACCTTCGGGTCGTCCCCTTCCTCCGCTGGAGATCCCCTGCTGGTACCTGGCTGAGCCGGTACCTCCACATCCCCTTCATCAGCCCCCCCCCCCCAGGGGCCTTTTACCTGGGGATCCGTCTCATCCTGAGATGTGGACTCCGTGTCCGTTTCTCTAGAGGCGGACCACAACCGTCGCTTATCCTTAGGTGGGTCTGAGTCCCTCCGGGACCTATCCCTTCTCCGGCACTTCTGGGACTTTGACTCTGGGGGGACTGGAGCTGCAACCAACTTCCTCCCTGCCTTCTTAGCTTTAAATACTTTGTGCATCAGTAGCACAAAGTCCGAAGAAAAGGAAGACTCTGAAGAAGAGGAATCCTCCCCCGGGCTATTCTCCTGCAAGGGAGAGGCAGTTCCCCCCGGGGCCCCCCCTGGCGGCAGCTGCTGGGTGAGAGCGCGGGAGGCAGCGTACCATCCCACGGTGCCAACCGCGTGGATTCCCTAAGGGAGCCTAAAATGGCCACCGTTCCCACGCTGAGCGCGAACAGATCCTCACTCCCTGCCGCACTTGGACTGGCGCGCAACGGCGACCATGGCGCCCGAACCTGGCCCCCCCGCGACCGGAATCGGACAGCCCCTCGCCACCCAGTACACAAGCCGAACATAGCCCATCGCGCGAAAGACGCACGCGCGGCACGAAGACCTCCGCGGCATCCTCTCCCCTTCCACCGGCTACCACTGAAAGAAAAAAATTTACAGCCAAAAGAAACAGGAACCGCGAAAGAGGCAGCAGAGAGTCGGCACGCACAAATAACAAAACTTTTTTTTTTTCCCCTACTTGCCGGCCGCTGTCCCTGGTACTGGACTCCTGCTCCAGAGGGGGGTGAGTGAACCGGGCTCCCCGGTGTCACCCCCGACGCTGCTAACCAGAAAGGGCCGGGTCCTTGACCCTTAGCAGTGGCCTCGACCAGGGGTGGGGTGGGGTCCCCTCAGAACCTTGGAGGCTCTCTCGAGGGACTGTCTTCTTATTTTTTTTTCTCAAGAAATAACAAATACAAGACCAAGATCCTGCTGAAAATAAACTACCTACCAAAAAACCTCCCCACTAGGGATCCCAGAGGCTGTGGCTCTGCACCTGTACCATCTGCTGGAGACAGAGTAAGACTGAGAGGCTGTGGGTGGCATCCTGCTATATGTGGCAGAGCCCGTCAAATCTTGCTCTGTCTCCATCTGCTGGTGCGGAGGCAAAACCCAGGTGTCTGGACTGATCCGGGTACATACAGGGAATGGTCCATTCTGATGGGGTCATGTGTCTTTCTGCTCCCCTCTCCCTTTGATTTACAAATCAAGAGAGAGATTGGTGGCACTTTCAATGCTTTCCTCGCTCTTCATAGGAGTTTTCTCCATATCTACTGTATATGCCTGCTCCATAGAGACTGGTGTACCACACTATATTTTTGTTGATTTAGGTGTGCCTTGCGCTTGGAAAGGTTGGGAAACACTGCTTTTGCCATTTTCCCCCACATGACATCAGGGAATTAACATATTCAGTATGTTTTGTTGCCTCATTTAAGTTGAGCTGGACATCACAGAAGCAACATGCACAGTGTAAAATGGATATTAAGGCTCATTCATAAGAAAATGAAGCTATTAATAAACTACACTATTCACAGCGGAGACCAGCCTGAAAGGTTACCTAAACAGTCACTTAAAAAGAGTTTACATGAACCTGCTAGGATATGCAGGTCCTCTGTTACTTTCTGAGAAAACTCACACTTAATACTGAGAATGAATTCATCCAACACCAAATAACAACACTTCAATTTTATATTGCATACGAACATAAGAAATGCTGTACTGAGTCCAACCAAAGGTCCTTTAAGCAATGCACCATTTCTCATTGTGGCCAATCTAGATAAAAAATAACCAGCAAGATTCCAAAGAACAGGTCTGATGCTTCTTGTTCAAAACCAGGAATATATTCGATAGCTTTTCGAAGTCTACACAGCTAATAATGGTTTATGGACTTTTCCTCTAGGAACTTTTCTAAAATCCTTTTTAAAACCAGCCATGACAACTGTTTTCATCACATCCTCTGGCAACAAATTTCACAGTTTAAATGTGTGCAGAGTGTAAAACTACTTTCCCCTAGAAGTATTAGAAAGGGTATATAACCATTTCCTGTTACATCCCAGTGAAGATTTAATAGGCCGCTATCATACATCCTCTCCATTGTCACTTCTCCAGGCTGTAGAGTCCTAACTTATTTAGCATGTCCTCAGAGGAGTCATTCCATCCCCTTGAGCATTTTGGTCATCCTTCTCTAGTTCCACTATATCTTTTTTGATATGGGGGTGACCAGAAGTACACACAATACCCAAGGTGCAGTTGCATCATGGATCAATACAGAGCCACTATAACATCCTGTTTTATTTTCCATTCCTTTCTTAATAATGCCTCACATTCTATTTGTGTTTTTGACCACTGCCATGCACTGAGCTGAGAATATCCAAGTACTATTCACAATGATTTCAAGATCCTTTTCCTGGGTGATAACAACTAATATGGAACACAGCTTCATTTACCTATAGACTGGATTTTTCTTGCCTATATGCACATTAAATTTAATCTGCCATTTAGATGCCCAATACCAGAGTCTCGCAAGGTCCTCTTGCAAATTCTATTAATTGGCTCGTGATCTAACAACTTTGAATAATTTTGTGTCATCTGCAAATATGATCACCTCATTCCTCATTCCCTTTTTCAGATCGTATAGAAATATATTTAAAAGCATCGATCTCAGTACAGATTCTTGGGCACTCCAAAATTTACCTTTTTGTACTGAGAGATGACCATTCAGTCCTACTCTGTTCCTTATTCTTTAGCCAGTTACCAACCCATAACATGGCACTGCCTCCTATTCCAAGTTTCACATATTCTCTCTCTTCTCTGAATTTTTCTTTTTTTCCCAGGTTTGACAGAACCCAAGTAAATTCAATAAGACTAAATGACTGAATTAAAAAGAAAAAAGCATCTGGTAGTCACTCATATCTTAGAAGTTTTTGGAAATAAAAACGCTTGAAAATATGGTTTAACTAGAGTCTTCTGTAATATCGGACAATCACATTTAAAATGGATAATTTTGAAAAGACTTTTGAAAAGATTTTTTTTGTCTGTCTTGGTTTTTAATAGCAAAGGCAACAAGATCCTACAAGTGGAGGAGTAGCCTATTGGTCAGAGCAGCAGGCTGTGAACCAAGGAAGCCGGTGATACTTATGACCTTGGGCAAGTTACTTCTTCCTCGGGTTCAGACAGACTGTAAGACCTCTAGGGAGAGAGAAATACCTACAACACCCCCCCCCCCCCCAAAACCTGATACTTTATAGAGAATTACACATACCCGTGGAAGTGCACAGTAAATCCATGATGACGGAGTCTGCACCCTTTGTGTATACCACCACTCTTTTGGAGACGGGATGCCTAACTACTACTGACATTCTTTTCCTTACTGAGTCAAAAGGTAGGATGTGCAGAAGCTGAAATGTTAGAGGCCCCAAAGACGCCAAATCTACAGTGACTTGATCAGGAGTCCTGGCCAATAGTATGCATTTATATGCCATGGCGGCGTGAACTAAAGCAGCTTCATCTGGGCTCTCTGCTTCATAGTAGAGCTTGGATACAGAATGTTCAAATGATGAGCCAGCATCAACATGACTACTGCCTGCAATTACTGTAGCGTCCTCGTTAGCTATATCTTTTGGTTCATGTTCTTCTAGAGGTGCCTGGCTACCAGTAGGTTGTAGGTTGTTAGGTCTTTGGGAAGTTCCATCTGTAACAGGGGAAGCCAGCTTCATTTTACTGAAGAGAGATAATTTGCTCACTAAAGTGCCAGTGCTTTCTGAAGATTGTGCTTTTCCACTTGAAAGAGATGGCGAATTAAGCTTTGAGACAGAAAACCTCTGGAACAACTGTTTAATTTCTTCAAGAGATTTCATTGGTGTTCTGGATAGCGAAGGCACCCGCACCTGTAATGCATTAAAAGAAGAAAACAAAATCTAAACATTTCAGTTTTACTTGCCAAGGAAAACAATTTCAATCATATATGAAAGATCTGTGATGTGGTACTGCCAACAATACCAAGATAATTTTCAAGATCTTTTTTTAAATTAATGTTCCTAAAAATATGATTTTAAAATTAATTTAAAAATATTTCTTGAAGTAAAAAAAAGATTAAATTATCTTAAATTATGCTGACCTATCTTGACATGTTGATAATGGTGAAATGTAATCTTACCTGTTAATTTCTTTTCCTTGAGTCCTGCTAGACCAGTCCTTACAAATGGGACTGCTCCCTCCACAGCTGCCAGAGACACACCTTTTCCCTTGTGACATGTCTGGCTATAAAGTAGGTTGTGGCCTTAGGCAGTTGCCAATAACCTTCAGTCAGAGCAAAGGGACAACTACCATATCCAAATGAGCAGAAAAAGGACACGAATAGAGAAACAAAAATTGCCCCAATTTCCCTCCCTGGATATTTGTATATATGCATTTTTTTTAGGCCACAGAGGGAACTCAAAATGCTAGCGCCCCTCCCTAAAAAAAAAAGGAGGGGGGAGGAGGGAGAGAAAATAGTGTGTAAGTCGAGGGTATGCACTGTGCTATCATTCACTGTATTCCCAGGTAGACCCTGGACTGGTCTAATAGGATTCAAAGAAAGGAAATTAACAGATAAGATTACATTTCACTTTCCTTATCTTCCTGCTAAACTAATCACTACACGTTGAATAACCCAAGTTGCTACTAGACTAGGTGAACTGAAGACAGGGCTGCTTTAAGGAAGTACGATCCATGGGCCACATCTGTCATGGCTCGCATGTCCAGCCTATAGTATTTAGTAAAACTGTGCAAGAAGGACTAAGTGACCATCTTGCAAATATCGTCTGGGACCTCTGCTGATGCTTCTGCTCATGATGTCTGTGCCATAGTAGCATGTGCATGGAGAATAGTAGGCTCTTGGTTACCAGATAAGCTAAGGAGATTGCTTCCTTTCTAAAAGGGGTTTGGTCACCTTTAGATACCTCAGAGGTATACGCCAAATGTCTTAAGAAGTGGAAGAGAGACAACCTTGTGCAGAAAGGAGAGGACCAGTAGAAAGGTGAGGACCGGTAGAAAGGTGACAGAGTCTGGTGAGAAGACCAAATAGGTATCTCAGCACAAAAGGGCCTATAGTTCTGAGATGTTTTTGGCAGAACAAATAGCCACCAGAAAGGCCATCTTTAAGGGAAAATTCCTTTAAGGATGTTTGCTACATTGCCTCATAGGGAGGACTCACTAGAGCTCTGAGTATCAGACTGAGGACTGTTTACAGACCAACTGGTCTAAAGGTGATGGTGGTGGGGGGGGGGGGGGGAGGAGGAGGAGGAGGAGGAGGAGGAGGAGAGTCAAATACCCTGCATCACCTACAAAATGCGGGTTATATCTGGGTGCACAGCTACATGGAGTCCCTTGATTGGTTTCCTGTAACAGGATATAACCACCACGTGCGCCTTCAGGAAGTAAAGGGCTAGATCTTTATCTAGCTCTTTTTGGAGAAAATCCAACATTCTACAGGCATCCGCCTTATGGGAAAGACTGCAAGGCCCTGACAGAATCCCTCAAACAGGCATTAAATATGAATATAAGCTAATGACATAAAATTCTTATGTGCACTTAGGAGCATCGCAACAACTAGAGGTGAATAGCCCTTCTTGTGCAGGTGTGCCCTTTCAAGGGCCAGGCTGTAAGACAAATTAGAGATGAGTCTTCCATTGGTACCGAACCCTGGTATAGCAAACTTATCAGGTCCACATACCATGGTGTTCTCGACCAATCCAGGACTACCAGGATTACTGTTGCAGGATGAGCCTTCATTTTCTTTAATATCCTGTCTATGGGAAGCCAGGTCTGAAAGACATACAAAGAGATTGTCCTTCAGCCAGGGTCTGATCAAAGCTTCTATTCTACTGGAATGTGGCTCCTTCTGCAGACTGAAAAATCTGTCAGTCTTGGCAATTGCTTCAGTTGCCATTAGATCCATTAGCATGTTCTGCCACTGCCACTGATCTAGCATCATTGGAATGCTTCCTGGCTGAGTTCCCATTTTCTGGAATCTAGCCTATTTCTTCTGTGAAAATCAGCTTGAACATTCTTGCTTCACATCATGTAGGATACCAAAAGTTGTAGCAAATTTTGCTCTGCCCAGTTGATGAGTGTGTTTACTTCTTCTGCTAGCATGAGGCTGTGGATACCCCTTATTTGTTTCATGTATACTAGTGCTATGGCATCTTCTGACTGAATTCTGACCACCTTTTCTCTTATCAATAAGAGGAAATGATACAAAGCTAATTCTATTGCTCTCATCTCTAGTCTGTTTATTGATTATGCTGACTCTTCTCTTGAACATTGGCCCCAAGCCATCTGATCCAGACAATGGGCTCCTCATCTGACTGTGCTGGTGTTTGTGGTTATGACAACCCTGCAGGGGATTCCAGGTTCACACCCTTCAACACAATGGAAGGCTTCACCCACCATTCTAGGCTTCTTCTCACTGCTGAAGGCACCAAGAGGCGGGACTCATAACCCTGTGACCTCAAGGGCCAGTGTGACAGAAGAACCCAATGCAATAGTCATAATATGATTTCTGGCCCATGGAACTGTAGGGAGATACCAGAGGTTTCACAGTAAAATATTAATACTGACTCTGCAAGAGGAGCACAGGCTTCATAAGAAACACTGACATGCATGTTTCAACAGAAAAACAAGATAAGGAACTTTTGACCAAGGCAACAATACTACCCGGTTATCTGACATACTTGTCTGATTTAAGGGCTATAAGCTTCTTTCCAAGGATAATGAAGTAAGTGGCCCCAGGACAGCCATATGTCAAAGATGTACAAACAACTCAAGTCTACCTGGAAACAAAAAACAACCAATCCAAGAAGCGGATGAACAGGTGAACTCCAAAAACAACTTAATACATCCAGGGCAGAAACATAGCCTATCCAAGAACATTTCATCAGACAGGAGCTGTGACCACCACCTCCCTTACCCCATGAGAGGGGAGTCAGTAATCTGAAATGAAGAGAATTGCTGACATGGCAAAGCAGCACTGGTCAAGATGTTACCAGATCCTATCCAGATTTGCCATGCAGCAGGAGCAGTGATCCCCCGTGATGGGGGGGGGGGGGGGGGCAGCACTCTGAAATGAAAAAACATCCTTGTCCGTCCCGCTGCTTGAATATGCATGAGCTGTTTACATATACATGTCTGGGCTCTTAAAAAGAGCAGGGGAGAGAGCACTGGTGGTGGGGGGGGAGATGACTGAAAGAAAGACCATTTACACCTGAAGATGATGCCCAAGGCATCACCCTTGCTCCTCCAAGCCATGAAGGGAGAGCTTTTGTGTCCGAGATGAGACATCTTCCCTTTATCTGGCTACCTGTGTCATGACAAGCCTTCTCAGCCCAGCCAGTACAGAGACCAAGAACACAAGCTCTCTTCACCTAAAACGGTCTCTGAAACCTTCAGAGTCTGCTCCAGATTGAAACGGAAGGTAGTTGGGGAGCTAGTTAGCTAATTACATTTATTAATATATCCAAAGAAAGTTGAATTCTCTATTATATTTATGACCACTAGTGATAGTTTTACCTAGTATAAACCAATGCTAGGCAGCAAGAGATATGAATTTATTTAGAGATATGTATTTATTTTCTTCTAGCTGCTAAACATGAAAAGTCTGACAAATAAAAGTAATTCTGTGGATAAATCCCATAATCTTTTCTGAGCTATTTGGATTATATAGGTATAAGAGGGTAATAGAGAGAACTGTCTGTAGCACTGCAGGACCCAATAGGTGTGGAATAAATGGGAAAAGAAGTGCATATATCAGACAGGTTACAGAACACCCTCATACCGCTTACAGAACTAGATCCAAGGTGTGACTGTCATCAGCCCCAAGAGCTGGAGATAATCCCACATCTTGGGTGCCCTATGTGTTCAGAAGTCCTTTACCTGGTCTATTAGTTTTTTGGGGGGATAAGGTGACCCATCCCTCTGCTGTGTCAAAAAGGGCACCTAGGAATTTTAGGGACTGTGAGAGTTTTAGGCTGCTTTATGGATAATTCACCACCCACCCTTGCTCTAGTAACCACATCATTGTGTCCAATGCCTGCTGGTTTTCCTGTAAAGACTTGGCTCAGATAAGCCAATCATCTAGATATGGGTGCATCAATATTGCCTTGCTTGTGCAGTGCTGCAGCCATCACTACCATTACTTTGGTAAATGTCCTTGAGGCAGCCATGAGAACAAAGAGCAGGGCCTGGAACTGAAAATGATTTCCTAACACACATAAATTAAGATTCTAGCAAGTGTCTTGAGCAGGAATATGGAAACAGGCTTCAGCCAAATCCAGGGAAGACAGGAAAATTCCCTTCCTCACAGACATGATGACAGAATCGAAGGTCTCTATTCAAAAGTGGGATACATGGAGACATCTGCTGAACCCTTTCAAGTCCAGGACAGGACAAAAGGTGGGCAGTGTCACCATTTCCCTTTCTGGCTCCTCAAAAAGGAATAGGTCTAATTGTCTGCTTGACAGGTCTGAATTTTTGGAATGTTCTCTCGGAGTTTCTTAGGCTTTGATTCTCCTGAGTCTTTAGCCAATTTCTCCAATTCCTCACCAAGGTGCAAGCTTCCTTTAAAGGGAAGTTTGCGGAGGTGTGAGTAGAATATAGAATCTGCAGCCCAATTACTCAGCCAGCGGAGATTTCTGGCCACGGCCCAGGCCATTCTGACCAGTTCATAATTGGTGTGCTGCTTCTCTTTTTTTTTTTTTTGACTCACTACGCTTGAAATACTAACTCCACAGGATGCAGTGGTTTGCTCCCTCCCTTGTGCGGGTCCGACTGCTGCACTGCCAGTAGGAGCTACTCCAGTAACTTATCAAAGAACGTGCTCTCGCAAATCTGTTTAACCAGTCTTTAAATTCCTCTTCATTCACTTCTCCCAGGAGGCTCTTTATTGGCTGACACCATCTGCCTTGTCCTTTCTGTGGCCATGAGTTGTCAATGTATATTCTGGGGAAGCTGCATGCACTGCTTAGTACCCAGTCCATATTTTGCTGGATGTCTTGAGGAAGCAACTCCCTATTTTTTTCCTTAGGCAGCCTGAGGAAGAGAGAGAAGTAGAGTAGGGAGTGGGGGTTGGAAAGGGAGCCTCAAGAACCTGAAGTAAAAAAACAAAACAAAAAAAACACAAAACAAAAAACAATACCCTCCTGAGGCTATCCTCCCTAGTATACACACTCAACCCAAGGGTACTTGGGAAAAAAAATCTCTACTGGGGAAATCAGCTGCAAAAGACTGCTGCCCCAGAACCCAATAGTCTAAACCAGGCCGAGGTATAACCTTGACCCTGGGAGCATTCTAGTATCCATCCTCACTAGTCTGCAACTGCTGGAGACAAAGACTACTGACAACTGACTAAGGCCACATACCCCCTTATAGACAGACATGATGTCACAAAGGAAAAGGCATGTACTCCATCTCCAGCAGCTGTGGAGGGCATAATTCCATGTGTAAGGACTGATCTAGCAGGAAAATAAGAAAACATTTCAAGTACATATCCTTATATGCTTTTATCTAACAGATGAACAAATTTTAAGTTTGGAACTGAACTGGTACTATTTCCTAGAGGAAAACATCTTAAAGGGAAGGAATAATAAATTGTGCAGCATATACAAAGTAATTATTATCTAAAGACAGTAGATTAATAAATCTTACTCATGGATCATGCAAATGCTATATGCCACCTTAGAGGCCCTTATACCAATATATCCAAGAACATGTATGCACCAATAAAGTGGAATGATGGCTGGGACCTACCAACTTTATAAATAATACAATATACTATAATTCTGGATTTTTAATATGCCTTATCAAATAATCCTCAAGGTGGCTTTTAGTAAGGGTGTGCATTCGTTACCTACGAATTGGGAATCCGCAACGTATAGGGCCATATTCGTTGTATTCGTGGGGAAGCGAAACGTATCGCAATTCCCCACGAATACAACAAATCTTCGCCGAATTATTCGGCCGCCTAAAGGAGCCAATTTAAATAAACCCCCACCCTCCTGACCCCCCCAAGACTTACCAGAACTCCTTGGTGGTCCAGTGGGGGGGTCCGGGAGCCATCTCCTGCACTCACACCCTCAGCTGCCGGTTTCAAAATGGCATTGATAGCCTTTGACCTCATATGTCACAGGGGCTACCGGTGCCATTGGTCAGCCCCTGTCACATGGGCGCCATCTTGTGCTCCTACCATGTGACAGGGGCTGACCAATTGCACCGGTAGCCCCTGTGACATAGTAAGGGCAAAGGCTATCAGCGCCATTTTGATTACTGGCAGACGGCCCAAGTGCAGGAGATCGCTCCAGGATCCCCGCCGGACCACCAGGGACTTTTGGCAGGTCTTGGGGAACCCCTCCTGACCCCCACAAGACTTGCCAAAAGTTCAGCGGGGGTCGGTTGCCAGTATTCAAAATGGCACGGATCGCCTTTGCCCTCACTATGTCACAGGGGCCGACCGTCGGCCCCCTATGACATAGTGAAGGCAAAGGCAATCCGTGCCAATAGCCTTTGCTCTTACTATGTCACAGGGGCTACCGGTGCCATTGGTCAGCCTCTGTCACATGGTAGGAGCACAAGATGGTGCCGATGCCCATGTGACAGGAGCTGACCAATGGCACCGGTAGCCCCTGTGACATATAAGGTCAAAGGCTATCAATGCTATTTTGAAACCGGCAGCCGAGGGTGTGAGTGCAGGAGATGGCTCCCGGACCCCCCACTGGACCACCAGGGAGTTTTGGTAAGTCTTGGGGGGGGGGGGGGGTCAGGAGGGTGGGCGGTTGTAGTTAATTTAATTTTAGCGGGGAAACGAATAGAAATTGACGTATAAGCGTATCGGGGGCCCCCTTGCCGAATGCAACGTATCTGCCCCCCGACGAATACGAATCCCGAATGCAACGTATGGCGTCCCTCTGCACATCCCTAGCTTTTAGGATTATTAGTATTCAGGAACAATAAGTCCCTACCTAAAAAAGCTTACAACCTACGTGAGTGAAGATATAAAGTGGGATATAAAGTGATTTGTCCAAAGTTACAAGAAGTTCGAGGGGGGGGGGGTGAGTGGGATATGATTTATTTGGTTCTCAGCCCAGTGCTTTAACTGCTATGTCACTCTTTTTTTTAGCACAGCCAAAAGAGTAGATCCAACAACTCTCCAGAAGTGGAGAGAAATGGATTGTGTGACTACTCAAATGCTAATGTTATCTAACAATTATTCCAAGTAATCAATTTATTATATGCTGCCTAAAAATTCACAACCTGGAAACCCTGCAGTCCAGTCATATCAGGTATTGATATACTCTACCGCGCATGTGCGGGCGAGCACGTCGGTCTAAGCCAGCATAAAAAAAATAAAAATGGCGGCGTCGGGTGGCAGCGGCGGCGGCCAGTAGCGAGGGAGGGAGGAGAGAGAGAGAGAGGGAGGGACGGACTGAGTGAGAGGGAGGGAGGGACTGGGAGGGAGAGTGGGAGGGAGTGACTGAGGGGGAGGGAGGGAGGGATTGAGTGAGGGGGAGGACTGAGTGGGAGGGAGGGACTGAGTGAGAGGGAGGGAGGGAGGAGTGGGTGAGTGTGTGGGAGGGAGGTAGGGGGTGGGGAAGAGTGAGGGGAGAGGGAGAATGAGGGAGAGGTGAGAGACAGGGATGTGAGTAAGTGGAAGGGTAAGAAGTTGTGGAGCAGAGAAAAAGGGAGTGGAGGAGGGCTGAGGGGGAGGGGATGGGATTGAGAGAGGGTGGGGAGTGACTGAGGGAAGGGGAGAGAGGTGGGAGTGACTGAGGGAAGGGGAGGGAGGTGAGAGTGAGGGGAAGGAGGCAGTGGGAGACAGAGGGTGAGTAAGACTGAGTGGAGGGAAGGGGAGGAGTGAACGAGGGGAAGGGGGAGAGAGGGAGAAAAAGTGTAGAAGGGTGCTGTGTTAGAAAATGGACTGAAAAAAAATGTAATGTAGCCCGTTTTAACGGGCTTAACGGCTTGTCTTTAGCATAAAAGACAAACAGTTTCATATAACATAGGACATCACACACTTTCTAAACATTAAGCAACAACTGCCTGAAACAGTTGCATAGTTGCATGCTACAAACCTTTAAAGATATCTTTACCCTGGGTCACTAGCATACATTAATAATGATTATAGTATTAATTTTATCCTGACTCACAACTACTTAAACTTTGATGATGACATATATTTACATATCATGGGAACTCCTATGGGCACCAGGATAGTACATCAACCTATTAATAGTAAAACCAAGAAAGAAATTCCAGAATGAATACCACACCTAACATTTCAGGCATTGCCAGTATATTGACATTTTTAGGAACTGGACTGGGATTGAGGAGGATATTAAAATATGTTACAACTATGAATACATGCCATCCTCCAGAGAGATATAAAATAGAGTACTCTACAGAAAATCTGTACCTTTACTGCTCAATTCTACCCTCAAATACAAAAAGTCCATTACACACATATAAGTCACACAATACCACTGTATATGCTTTGATCTAAAAGTATGAAGATTTCAAATAACTATGTGAATCTTTCAGACAAAAATGATGTAGCCTCAGTATTTCTAAGAAAACTTTATCTTCATTTAAAACACCCATGGAGGACATGCTGCAATACAGAGGAAACCAAGTGGGCAGATACCATTTTAGCAATATATAACCCAGATCTGGAATAAGTAAGAAAAATAAAATATTTATAGTCACTGCTACAAGAAGGATGGATCACTGAAAAAATATTCTTTGCTTATATAGTTCAAGCTTTTTTGACATCTGAAAGAATAAATGCTGAGAAGCAAACAAATTAAAAAAGAAAAAAAATAGTACAAATTCCAGCATACTATACATTGTGTCAGTGCATCTTACACAGGGTCATATAGTTACCCACATGAAACAGACATTTTGGATAAAAAGATATATCATATGCCTTTCTACACATCAATCAATACAGAAAATGTAGAGGGGGATAATGCATTGGTGAACAATAATAAATCTCCATAGACAAAAGACAACATGCTAAATAGAAGTCAATGACAACACTCCTGTAGAGAAATATTTCCCAAGCCAGCCCATACCATCGATGTATTTACGATTAAGGGTGGACTAGGATTCCTTCTCAGCGAAGGGCAGCCGCCACTACCACCATGACCTTGGTAAAAGTGCAGGGAGCAGTGGCGAGGCCGAAGGGTAGAGCTCAGAACTGGAAGTGTTTTTCCAGGATGTTGAAGCGGAGAGACTTCTGATGCTCACGTCGAATCGGTATGTGGAGATAAGCCTCTGTCAAGTCGAGGGAGGCCAGATATTCGCCTGGGCGAACTGCCTTTATCACCGCCCTCAGAGTCTCCATTCGGAAATGGGGTACCCTGAGGGCACGGTTGACCCTCTTGAGGTCCAGAATTGGGAAAGAACCTCGCGCTCTGTTGTACCAGCGTTGACCCCGGAAGCAGGTATGCATCGGAAGAAAAGGCTTAAGACTGCTTAGGGCAGTCCTCCGGCAGCTTATGGACCTTGTTTTCACCCAAGGATTTAATAAGCTGTTCTAGGTCCTCTCCAAAAAGCAACTTGCCCTTGAAAGGAAGTGTGCTCAGCTGAGCCTTGGAAGAAGAGTCCGCGGTCCAGTTGCGCAGCCAGAGGAGGCATCTGGCTGACACTGCAGAAACCACTGCCTTGGCCTTTACACGGAGCAAATCATAGAGGGCAACCGTGCCATACGCGATGGCACCTTCTAAACGCTCAGCCAGCTCCGCCTCTGCAGACGGGAGGTCCTGGGTGCTGAGTAATTGTTGTACCCACCTAAGACTTGCCCGCTGCATGATACTGCTGCAGATCATTGCCCGGACTCCTAAGGCCAAGACCTCGAAGATTCGCTTAAGAAAAAATTGAAGCTTGCGGTCTTGAACATCCTTCAGAGCTGTGGCGCCCACCACTGGGATTGTGGTATGCTTGGTAACCGCAGATACTAACGAATTCACTTTGGGAATCTTTAGCATTTCCAGGCAATCTTCTGGGAGCGGACAGAGCTTGTCCATAGCTCTGCCCACTCTGAGACCCGTCTCGGGAGCTTCCCATTCCCGTAAGAGAAGTAGCTTATGCATGGGATGGAAAGGGAATGTGCGCGGAAGTGCCCTGAGTCCTGCCAGGACTGGGTCCGCGAGAACCAGCATCATGGCTGTCACCGTATCCTCCGGGAGGGCATCAATCCCCAACTCCTGAAGAAAGAAGGGAATGAGTGGCTCTAGCTCTTCCCGTTGAAACAGGCGAAGCAATCGGGGGTCATCTCCCTCAAGGGGAGGGGCCGGTAAAGGAAAATCTGCATCCGGGTCCTGGGATGGATCCGCAGGAGGCTGCGGTGGATCCGGGGGGGGGGGGGAGGGGGGCCCCGGTACCACCCGAACGGAGCCTTGCACATAAGCATTGTCAAGTTAAGTGTAAAACATTGATAAGACAGGTGAAGAGAGAATTTAAAATGAAGTTGGCCATAGAGGCAAAAACTCATAATAGAAACTTTTAAAAATATATCCAAAGCAAGAAATCTGTGAGGGAGTCGGTTGGACCATTAGATGACCGAGAGGTTAAAGAGGCTCTTAGGGAAGATAAGGCCATTGCAGATCAAAATTGAGATGAAGGCAGCAGTCCAGCAGCAAGAGGGGGGCTTCCCAGTCTTTTGCATCGAGTGTCACATGTATGATGTTTTACCCACCGGTGAGAAGTTGTACATGTGCATGCGATGCAAAGAGCTCCTGGCTCTCAGAGAACAAGTCCGATCTCTGGAGGCTAGAGTGGCAGACCTGGAGGAGCTGAGGCAGACAGAGAGGTATATAGATGAGACCTTCAGGGACATAGTAGTCAAGTCCCAACTTCAGACTGGCAGCCCTGGTGCTGCCTTGGAGGAAGAAGGTCTCATGATGGGAGAGCACCAACCAGGTGCAGCAGGAAAGCATCCTGTAGCAAGGACCTGCTCTCCAGGTGATGCATTGTCCTTTCGCACTGAGGATATCCCGGTGATTCGATTATTAGGAATGTAGATAGCTGGGTGGCTGGTGGGCGTGAGGATCGCCTGGTAACATGCCTACCTGATGCGAAGGTGGCGGACCTCACGCGTCACCTAGATAGGATTTTAGACAGTGCTTGGGAGAAGCCGGCTGTCGTGGTACATGTGGGCACCAATGACATAGGAAAATGTGGGAGGGAGGTTCTGGAAGCCAAATTTAGGCCCTTAGGTAGAAAGTTTAAATCCAGAACCTCCAGGGTAGCATTCTCTGAAATGCTCCCTGTTCCACGCGCAGGTCACCAGAGGCAGGCAGAGCTCCGGAATCTCAATGCGTGGATGAGACGATGGTGCAAGGAAAAGGGATTCAATTTTGTAAGGAACTGGAGGACCTTTTGGGGAAGGGGGAGTCTCTTCCGAAGGGATGGGCTCCACCTTAACCAGGGTGGAACCAGACTGCTGGCACTAACCTTTAAAAAGGAGATAGAGCAGCTTTTAAACTAGAACAAAGGGGAAAGTTGACAGTCGCTCAGCAGCGCATGGTTCGGAGAGAGGTATCTTTAAAGGATACTAATGATGCATTAGAATTAGGGCATCCCGACAGTGAGGTTCCAATAATTAGAAAAGTAATCCAAGTGCCTGTAACTAAAAACTCACCTGAGCTAAAAAATTCTAACTTATCCCTATCAATTAAAAAGTAGAATGAAAATACAAACAAAAAACAAACTTTGAAATGTCTGTATGCTAATGCCAGAAGTCTAAGAAGTAAGATGTGAGAATTAGAATGTATAGCAGTGAATGATGACAGACTTAATTGGCATCTCAGAGACATGGTGGAAAGAGGATAACCAATGGGACAGTGCTATACCGGGGTACAAATTATATCGCAATGACAGAGAGGAGCAGTCGGGAGGAGGTGTGGCGCTTTATGTCCGGGATGGCATAGAGTCCAACAGGATAAACATCCTGCATGAGACTAAATACAAAATTGAATCTTTATGGGTAGAAATCCCTTGTGTGTCGGGGAAAACTATAGTGTTAGGGGTATACTACCGTCCACCTGGACAAGATGGTGAGACGGACAGTGAAATGCTAAGAGAAATTAGGGAAGCTAACCAAATTGGTAGTGCGGTAATAATGGGAGACTTCAATTACCACCAAAACCACGAAGCAAATGATCTGAAATCTGTGAAATACAGTAAGTTCCAACGAGACGAGACTGACTACAAATCTGGTTACGTATACAAATGGATGTCGAAAAACCCACAGAAAAAGGTAACCTTTGCACAAGGGACATCTTCATCAGAGGAATCGTCCGGCGAAGAGGCACCACGGAGCCGGGGCCAGGGTCGCCGCACTCGCGGTGCCCCTGCCCCTGTACAAGAATTACCAGCACCTTTACCTGGTCCTGCCTCCTCGCATTACTCTTCCATTGCAGCTACTTTTTTTGGACTTGGGCCAGGTACCCAGGGAAACCCGCAGTACGCGGTCTCGGCCGGCCACCACAGTAACTCAAACTATGCAGAAGCCCACTCGGACAACTCGTCCCGTACTAAATCCGTGGCAGTAGCCTCGGAGACTGTTTTCAACTTATCGTTGTGCTGTTTTATAGATGTTGAATTAGGATCATTACAAAAGGGTTTGTCATTTGTTCCGACGGTAAAATGTGACATTTGATTTGCATGTTCATTTACACTGGTTTTCCGTCTCCTTAAACTCAGATTGTTTTTTGCTGATTCTCCTCCTTCGTTAGACATGTCTGTTGTGTCCAAAAAATCACGATGGTCTCCCCCGGGCCCTGTTGATCCGCTATTAGTTGAACGCCTGGTGTGTACAGATGCCCAGAGTCTCACATCTAGAAGACAGTATTGTGAGATATAACTTGACCAAACAGGAGGTTGTAGCGGTCAAAAGACTAGCTAGTGATGAATCAATTGTAATAAAACCAGCGGACAAGGGTGGGGGTATTGTGGTTTTAGACCGGGCGGAATATAAGGCAGAGGTTCTGAGACAGCTGGGAGACAGGTAATTTTACATACCGTTACCTGGTGATCCGACGGAATCCTTGTTGAGGGAGATTAAATTAATAGTTCAAGCAGCAGTAGATTGCAATATGATAACAAGTAGGGAGGCTAAGTTTTTAGTGAATTCCTCCCCTGTCATGTCGGTATTCTATACTCTCCCTAAGATTCATAAAACGCTCACGCATCCTCCTGGCCGCCCCATTGTTTCCGGCATTGGCTCCTTATTAGAGCCGCTGTCAAAGTTTGTTGACGTGTTTTTGAAACCCTTTGTTCCTCAGATTCGCTCGTATGTCCGAGATTAGTCACATTTAATTTCTACTCTATCTGATTTAGCGGTGCCGCCTGGTAAATTCTTTTTTGTCACCCTAGATGGTATTTCGTTATACTCTAACATCCCTCAGGTGGAGGCCTTGTGTGTTATAGAGGATACTCTGAACTTACGCCCGGCTCCCCATCAAGTGGCCACCTCTTTTTTGATACAACTATCGGAACTCGCTTTAACAAAAAATTACTTTTGCTTTGACACAACCTATTACCAACAGATTAAAGGTACAGCGATGGAGGCCACTATGGCCCCCAGTTTGGCCTGCTTATACATGGATCAGTTTGAATCGTCCTGCTTCAGGGGAAACATGGCCGTGTCGGGACTTTGATGCGTTCTTCGGTGATAAGTATCATGTTTTTAAAATGTTTTGGGATTGTGACCAGATATCTTGTTTTTTTCAGCATTATTCTGGAAAGACAATTTGTTAGTTGTTAAGACGAAGTTTGTCAGCAAACCTGAGACTGGTTTTTATTGAAAATATATAAGAAATGAACAAAAATAAAGTGTGACTAAATAAAAGTAAAGTGACTCTATATCATAAGAGAGTCTGCTGCTAATACGGACTCTGGGATTAAGGGTCCAACAAAATTTGATGGCAGTTGGGTGTGCTATAAATAATACCAGTTTAACCATTGCTTTGATTTTGCAGACATTCACATCTCATTTTGCACCGACGTGATGAAAGGACCATAATTCCAAAGCTAGTCACAAATGTATTTAGTGCAACATAAAGCTATTACTTACAACCTGTCTGGCAGGCTCAGATGCTAGAATTAACAAGCAGCTGTGTGTCTGGCAGACTGAAAGTACAGTAATAACAAGAATTTCTAACAGAAATGCAGGTGTTCATATAGCCAAGTCTGGCAGGATACACACTCATTGTGTCTTCTGGGTCAGTGCAGGAGGTTGTTGGTGACGAGGTAGTGCCTAGAAAAGGTGCAGAGACCTAGGAGGCCAGATGTTTGGGTAACAGTCCCAGAGGTAAAGGTTGTTAGACCATTATAGGACTTTGAGGTTAGGTTCAGAAAGGGTGCTAGGCATCTTGAAGGCTCAACTATTTAATAGGGTAAAGTACAAAGAAAGAAATGTGACAAAATTGAATTGGCAGAAAGAGTAATATTCTAAAGGTGGTCATGCTCTATGGCTGGCGGCCAGCAAACACTTGGACAGTGAGGACAGACTGAATGGGTCAATTTATCCTTTTCAGCCATCTACTATGTTTTATTTCTACCTTTCAAGAGAAGCCCAGCAAACAGTTATATCTTTAATTGATTGC
Organism: Rhinatrema bivittatum; assembly: GCF_901001135.1. Taxonomy (NCBI): domain Eukaryota; kingdom Metazoa; phylum Chordata; class Amphibia; order Gymnophiona; family Rhinatrematidae; genus Rhinatrema; species Rhinatrema bivittatum. The sequence goes on from NC_042615.1 coordinate 146,775,744, forward strand.
CCCCCAATCTCCATATTGCATTAACACAAGCAGTATCACACATTAACTGCCTATGTTATCTATCACAAGCAGTTAACCCACGTAAACTAGCTTACATGAGTGTTAATGCAAAATGTATGTTGAGATGAGATGCAACAGTATACAAATACTTTAATAGCTATGAGCAATGCCAAAATACACAATATAACACTAAAAGCTTATCTACATTTTCACATCTACAGTAACACATCTTGTTTGCATCTCATTAACATCAGGTATTAATATAAGCATAAAAAATTGCATTAACACTGTTTAGTAAACTGGCCCCCTTAGATAGGTAAATACTGTATTGCAGCATATCAACAGGGCGAAAGAACAAAAAGGGAAAGGAACATTTTTTGGGGGGAGGAAAGTAATGAAGCCTATTAAAAAAAAAACAAAAAAAAACAGACAGGTGTGGGAGCTGGGCTGTGAAATCAAACCAAGAGCACAGCAGTAGCTATTCAGTGGTATTTAGTAGACCTTATTCCATGTTGCAGTCTTGAAAAACATTAATGGAATTTAGTATTTGAGTACATTTTGTGATATATAGAGCACATTTTACTGCAATACTTTCCTAGCTATATATTCAAATAATATACTAACTCACTTGAATATGGAGCATCACGAATAGGTTTAAAGCCTTATAAAAGCTGATGAATCTAATAGAGAATTACAAATCATGAATTTCTAAGCTTAAAATCCTGTATTTTTCTGGGGTACACAAGACTATAAATGCAGACCGCAGTTGCACCAGGAATCCATTGTCTTACCTTTTGCCGTGGTTGATTAGGAGTTGAAACTACCACAGTATTGCAGATTGTCAAAGCAAGAAAGAAATCCATAATGCACATGGTTTCCAAGAACAGCTCTCCAGCAGTCTCTTCTGATAACACAAGTAAATGAGGTGTTACCTGGGACAATTTTCTCAATAGGAATAGGTCCGGAACAACATCTTTTTCCTGTTGACCAAAAGCAAAAGATCTTAGCATTTGTTTAGGGCCTTTCATTTTAAGTTTTTAATTTTACTTTTCTCAGGAGTTTCTCAGTTTATTAAAAAAAAAAAAGGGGGGGGGGGGGGGGAGAGAAAATCAGTGGGAAAAAGACAACTTTTTTCCACCAATTTTCTCCCAGTTTTATTAGAATAAACACAGAAATTCCCAGGAAAAATAAAAAAAAAAACAAAACTGAAAATGAAGGTCTTTGTTTTATTGTTGAGAGGTTCCAATAACTGTTTTACAAAGTACTAGAGATTACTTTAAAATGAAATAGTATTTCTTTATTCTGAAATGGTCAGTACTAGTAGCCATATTGGTCCTGGAGAAAAGTGGAATCCTTGTAGGGTGTGCTTGCCAGTGTCCAATAATTGAAAGACTGGATTTATGGTAGAAGTCCCTTGGGACCCCCTAAAACAAATGGAACACTTTGTCATTTACAAACTGGTATGGAGGTCATAAATGAAACAAGATATACCGGATCATGTTCCTTCCTATGCTGTCTGTACTCTTTTGGGAGGCAAATTAAAAGGAAAAAAAAAGTAACTGAGAGCCCCTCCATGCAGCCCAATTGAAAGAAGGCAGATAAATCCATGTGGGCCCTCTCTGATAACTAGGAAGAATAGGTTTTTACTTCTTGTACTTCATTCGTTTTCACGCTGGGTAAAAGCTTTTCCTGAACACAATCAACTGCAAGTCTACAGATGAACCGCTTATATGCTGTTTAGTCTCTAAGACCATTGATTCAGATAAAGGTCTGGCTTTCATTTCTCAGTTAATCAGGGAATACTTTGATTTTGAGGGGTATAACAGCAATTGTACATTTCTTACCATCCATAGGCAGCAGGGCATGTGGAAAGGAAGAACCAAAGTTCATATTTATTTATTTAACGGTTTTTAGATACCGACATTCATCAGGGATATCACATCGGTTTACAATAAACGAGAAACTACGCTTAAGTGGCGTTTGACAGATAACAGGATAACAAATAAGTACAATACCAAGAACAATTACATATCATTTCCCTGCTTTAAGTGGAAACATCTGGGAGCAAGTACTTTCTTAGGGTGTTCATGCTCAGAGCTAATGTCTGTAAATTCACAGTTTTATACCCTATGAGGCCTCATTGGGAAAGCCTACGCCATAATGGGAAAGCCTATTTCCTTTTCTTTCTAAGGATCAGTCATTCATGCTAATGAGTGGATGAAATCCTTGCATAAACATTTGACCAAAATTCAGACTACTGTGTTGGCTAATGCCGAAAAATGTAGGGATTACTTGCAGGATGTATGTGCAAACTTTAGGTCACTCAAGGTCAGTAGTAAGGTTATGTTTCTCAATCCCAGACCAAACATTCCCATTTGGAACAGCAAAGTACTTGATTCCCGATATCCTAGGCCCGATTCTAATGCCAGACAGATAGCCAGTAATTGTAGAAGCATATCACTCAATTAACACTGTATGGCTAACATGTTTGTTTATAAAACTTTCTTAGCTATTACCAACTTGAATACCACACTGATGCCTTTATTCTAGGTGGTTTCCCATTTGATACAACCTTTACATATTTACTTTACCACACCATAATCAAATAGGATATATACGGTAGTTAATGATTCCTATATAATGGACTTAACTTTCTCATCTTAGTTTATTGTCCTAGATGTGACATTTTATTCCATCCCATACAAGACGGGTATACTGTTAATTTTTATTGCTTAGTTTTTCCCACTTTGGCTCATTTTCCTCTATCATGTAACTCTTTCGTTTTGTTACCATTTGTACTTTCTTTTACCCAAGTCTTGTCACAGGGACTACTGACAGTGTGTCCCATCAGTAGGGCTAATTCCACAGATGGCATGTAGTATTACCAGGAACTATACTTGCCTTATACTAAAGGAAAATCCCTTGTTATCCTAGGTTTCTGTTTAGTAAAAAATAGCCTGTGCTCTTTTCCCTTAACATTGCTCAAATACTACCTAATCCTACTTCACTAGACAAGCACAACAGAACATTTCCTCTGAACTTTACCTTCTTGAATCTCATGCCTTGATACTTTACATATCTCCTGCCAAAGTATTTAGGAGGATGGTTGCTGGGTAATCATCAACATGCTGCCTAGATTTCATTCTTTAATGTCTCTTGCCTGCCAACTAACATTCCTCTCCTATCACCTTTGCTTCCCCGCCTACCTGCTGCTGTCTTTCAGATACCTATTGCTTTCAGGAAGGACATTTTACTTTATGTTAAATAGAATGATATTTTATATGAAGTAGAACTATTTTCTTACCTGACACCTGTTTTCTGGTTTATTTGTAGTTACCTACAAATATCAAAATTGCTCCCAGTTTGTCACTAACTTCATGTATATGCTTAATGTTTGGTTTGATATACATATATATCAATTGAACCTCCGATATGATGTAATCACTTAATACGTCAAACAAACATCACATATACATGGAAACAACTATTAATTCTTATTTGTGAATAGAGACCTCATATAATGTTAAAGAGAGTTTATATTATAACTCTTGTTCTCAAATGTGTGGTTATTTAATGTAATCACCACTACAAAATAGTCACAATGGCTGATTATATTTTCCTTTTATAATCATTGGTTTCCATGTCACAGACTTATGTGAGCTTATTTCGCTTTTTCACTTTTTTAGTAATAACATATATATATATTTTTTTTTTTTTTCATTTTAGTCAGTGTCATAATAGTCATCAGTCATAATAAACATAATGCGTTTGAAAGTAGGATATCTGTCGCCCGATTCATAAGAAAACAACAAATTAGGTTGTATTGTGAAACTAACCATATTTCATCTGACACGGAGTCATTGGTCAGACCAAAGTCAAAATGGATTCCATCTGGACCTATTGATCCACAAATTAGTATATTTCGAGATCTTATTTTGAAAGCTATTGAAAAGTTTGAGTCCACATCATCTAAATCTTGTGTAAATATAACCACCTCTTCTAGGCTGGCGTTACAAGAACTGGCAAGCAACTCTCAAATAGTCATCAAACCCGCGGACAAGGAGGGTAGTGTGGAAATACAGGATCGAGATCAATATACCTAGACATTAGATCATGTATCAGATACTAAATATTATCAACTACTAGAATATGATCCTACGTTAGAATTATAACAATTAAAAATCTATTGGCTGAAAAAATAACGTCATTTCTCACATGGAAATAACGGGCATATCTAATGGTAGAATATCCTCGGATTCCAGTTTTATACGGAGTCCCTAAGATTCATAAAGTTTTAATAAATCCCCCACTGCGTCCGTTTCAAGTAATGGCTCATTATTAGAGCCTTTGGCAATCTTTCTAGATAAGGTTTTGCAACCTCAAGTTAATAAAATGCAATCATAGGTAAAAGATACTACTCAAGTACTTAAATTAGCAAGTATAGAATTTCCAGTACAATCGATCTTTATGGTATCTATGGATGTGATATCTTTATACACTAATGTGGCACAAGAAGTGGCATTGTAGATTATAGCTGAAACTTTGAACAACCAAGAAGCAACAAGAATTCCGGTTTCATTTCTACTTCAAATTGCTGAATTAGTCTTGAAACACAACTATTTCAAATTTGATGGCAACTTTTATCTGCAAATACATGGTATAGCAATGGGCTCAAATATTCAGAATGACGTCAAATAACTATCTTTCAAATTTTTAACATACACTATACAAAAATCTTAACAGGAAAAATCCTTATATGTTACTCATATTTCATAAATGACCTTCATAACGCCCTGCAGTATCTTTGGGTATTGCTGCTCCATTCGTTGTACTGCTAAAGGGCCATCTTTAATCATTGGTCATGCTCAATATCAAATTTTCTTTCTTTTTTGTTTTTTCCAAAGTTATAATAAAAAACTCAATGTTCTATCGTAAGCAAATGCTTCTCAGGACATTAAGTATTCGCCGGTATTTACTTCCCTTAAGGTGGCGGAGTTCCGTTCCGGTCAGGTGTATATATTCCCTTTGGGGAGATAGCAGAGCTCGGTCTCAACTACAGGGCATTATGAAGTGCATTTATGAAATATGAGTAACATATAAGGATTTTTCCGGGTGTTAAGATTTTTGTATAGTGTATGTTAAAAATTTGAAAGATAGTTATTTGACGTCATTTTGAATATTTGATCGATACAATCATCAAAAATGTTTAAAAAAAAAAAAAAGAGTACCTATCTAGTTATAGCAATGGGCTCGTCAGCAGCTCCTTCCATAGCCAATTTAGTTATGGACCATTTTGAATGACAACACATCTATAATCACCATGGTTCAAACATATTGTATTCTGAATAAGGTATATAGATGACCTATTGTTTTTTTTTGGTATCTGATGAACAAACTTTGAAAGAATTTTTGACATGCGTAAACACAATTGATTTGCATTTAAATTTTACTTTTCAATACAGTTTGCAGCAAATAAACTTTTTGGACATTTTAATCAGCAAACATGATAACATACTCAACACGACTGTTTATCGCAAACCTATCGAGCGTAACCATCTTTTGATGTACCACAGTTTCCACCCCACAGCTTTCAAGAATGGCCTACCTGTAAGCCAGTTTTTTAGGCTGTGGAGAATATGTTCGACTGACAGGGAATTTAAAGTGTAAGCATACGATCTGGTATTAAGATTTTTTGAAAGAGGATATCCATATGCAGTGATTTGGAAAGCGTACAAACGGGCAAGGTACTCACATCATTCTACCCTTTTCGAATATCAGTTTAGACGTAATATTGCCACAGAGGTCTGCGTGTTACAACACACAGATAAATCACATTTAATTGCCGAGAGTATAAGACGCCATTGGCACATTCTACAATTACACACAGGCATTTTTTCAGATTTACCACTTTTTTCCTATAAGAGGAGTAGAAATATTAGGGATCGGATTGTACATGCCACAATACGTACAACGGACCCGGGATTCAGACCAGGTAACCATAAAATCTGTGGTAATTGTGACATGTGTGCACAAGCGATTACAGGCAATTCATGGCAACACCCAATAACAGGAGAACAATACACAAAAAAAGGGCATCAAATTGTGAATCGACTAATGTTGTCTATCTAATATAATGTCCTTGTCCTTCCATTTATGTAGGACGTACTAGCAGACAAATAAAGGTATGCTTAAGGGAACACAAAAGTCGCATCCACACAGCAAATGTTGAAGCCCTGATGGTAAAACACTGTATTCAAAATTCACATAAATTCCAGCATTTAAAATGGACTATTTTAGACCAAATAGTGTGTTCTGAGTGGGGAGGTAATTTTCATTCACAATTAAATTATTGTGAGCAAAGGTGGATATTCAGATTGTCTTCCCAAAGTCCAACAGGTATGAACGAGTCTAATTTGACATCACATTTTTCAAGTTTGCTAGGGGTTGAAACAATGGACCTGGTGAGATCTGTGATTGGCTGGAGGTGGATTCTGTAGTAGGTTTAAAAAGCCCGGGGAAAACAAAATGGAGGATCTCATTTGGAAACGCTGAAGCACGATTAAGACGGGTGACAGAAAAAATTGGAGCGTATGTAAGCAGTTATAAGAAGTATTATTCATGTGAGTAGTTTCATTAATAAGTGAGTATGTTAATTTCTTCTTTTCATTATAGAAAATCAAAATATGCATTTAATGCCCCTGACGAAGTATCCATCGAAACATGAGCCGTGTCGGGCAGGATATTTTGAGCCGCTCCTTGAACGTTTAATTACTCAGAAAAGACCATAAAACGATAAGTGTGTTTTGCTCGTCATTGACTAAAATGAAAAAAAAAAATTACTACTAAAAAAGTGAAAAGGCGAAATAAGCTCACATAAGTCTGTGAAATGGAGACCAATCATTATAAAAGGAAAATATAGTCAGCCATTGTGACTATTTTGTAGTGGTGATTACATTAAATAACCACACATTTGAGAACGAGAGTTATAATATAAACTCTCTAACATTATATGAGGTCGCTATTCACAAATAAGAATTAATAGATGTTTCCATGTATGTGTGATGTTTGTTTGGCGACATGGTTTGATATACAGGCAAATGTGAAGAAACAATGCAACATCCAAAAAGAAGAAAAACTTCACATGGATATCTATATAATTTTAAATAATTGTAGTTAAACTGGATGTCATTCAAAAGGAGGAAAAAGACCTCAGAGCCTCCATACCTGTTCTCCACGGAACACTTTGGTATTCAAGAGGTTATATCAATCATTGGTCTTGAAAAAACCTCCAGCCACCTAATTTATTTTTATTCTTTCCAACAATTTTTTTATGTTCATTTTTTTTTTTTTAACTACTGCAGATCATAAAATCATGTAATTATCAATTCTAATGAATCACTGGATATGTCATCAATAGTTCTTTCAACATGCACATCTAAATGATTGTAAAGAACTTATCTGAATCTTGATGTCATGTAAGTAGTCATCTTATTTTAGATGCAGCCATGTTGATCTTTACTGATATATATACATCAAGTAGGTGACCGAAAGATGATTAATGCAGGTTCAAAATGCCAAAGAGATTGTTCAAAATGAGAGCCGACATCAGCTAACGTTTCGCCATACAGGCTGTGTCAAGCGTCAGTAGTGTTACCTTGCTGAAGGTAGAATGTTGGATGCTGAAATTTTTCATTGAAGTTTGAGCTTTGACACAGCCTGTATTAGTACATGGTTGCAGCAGGTAGTTACATGAAATCTGAGCTATTTTGAGAGTACATTGGAGATAAATGATAAGGATGGATAAAGGCATAGGCAAGGCTTCGGTTGTTTTCTGAAGGTCATGAGGTCAGGTGCTAGCCATATGTTGGGGGAGACAGCTCCAGTGGAAGGGCACTGCAAAGAAAGATATTTTTCCTAGTTCTAGCTCAACTTTCTTAAAAGATAGGATCCTCATATGAGGACCACAGAGTTCCAATGGGGTGGTAGATGGATATATTGGATGTGAGGTACTGTGGTCCTTGGTCATGCAACACTTTGAAGGTAAGGTGCAGTTTGAACCTGGATCTAGAGTGGATTGGGAGCCAGTGCAGGTTACCCTGAATAGGTGAAGATGTGGGCTCTCAGGCTTCAGTTTGCCATGAGCTGGGCAGCCAAAATCTGTATAAGCTTAAGTTTCAAGATCCCATTCAAGATGTACTAATGTAAGAGGCTGATGTATAATGAGTTACAGTAGTCTAAGTGGGAGAAATGTAGATAACATAACTGACTAGGTCAGTAGGAGATAGGAATATATCTGGCAAATGTGGTGTAGTTGTGAGAAAGCCACTTTGTTCATGGCTAGATTCTTCTAAAAGTTACAATATACAATTAATGAGGTTTCCTCCAAACTTTCCAATGTAATTGTTGACACTTTAGCTCTTATCACTCTTCATGGAACAGAAAATAGTTAGCCTAGCACTTAAAGAATATATGTTGGGAAAGAAGATGATTTCCTAGGATATGCCCTGGGATCATACTCATTACTGTCCTTAAGAAAATTAATATTAATGCTAAAGTGAGCTACTGGCAACCCTCCCTCATCCAAATGGCTATCTAAAATCCCCTAATATTGCTTTGGCTCACCTTAATTGGTAGATTGTTAGTGTTCCAACCTGTTCATCGCAAGAATGCTCTATCTGTACTTTTATCCCATAGCCAGATCAACATACTATTATCTATCCACTTGCATAAATGTGTTCGTTTACTGTCTAGATCAGGGGTAGAAAACATCTGTCCTCAAGTGTCGCAAGGTGGTCAGGTTTTCAAGACAAAGAGAAATGTAAAAATAATTCAAACACATTCAATTACAAAATATAACATGGAGTAAATGGCATCAAACAACTGAGACCTTGGCACAATTTCATGCCTAAAGGAAAAGTACCAACAACGTTTGCCAGTGCAAACTTTTGAAAAATTTTTCCAATTCAAATATGTCAAAGTGTTCACACAATCATGCTGATTTTCAGTGAAAAATGTGGAATTATAAATCCATACTTGTAAAATCCCATGATGGGAAAACTCAAATAAATCCAAAATGTGGGCCAAATATTTAACTTTAATATTTTGTCCTGTGATTTTTGCAGGTACATGTTCACAACAAATGGATCAATTAAAACCCAAAGTAGGCCAAATATATAGCTTCAATCTCTGTGGTTTCTTAATGGATATTCACAGCCAACAGGTTCCAAAGTTGGAATATTCTTTACAAGGCATTAAACTGGCAATGGACAAATCAACAAATCTTTGAAAAGCTAAAATGGATGTATCCACTGGTCCTGGAGGAACCCAATGCAAGGGATTCTGAACTAATGACTGATCATCATCTATTGTAAAAGTTGAAAAACATACACTTAACCACAATAAGTGATAGAATGTCTACTTCCTACGCTGTTCACTATTTCTTTTCATGGGTCAAAACAATTCACAAACTATTCAACTTTATGGCACTTCATGCCTACTTTTACCATCCCATCTTCATAGATGTAAATCATATCATCACATATGAGAAGGAAGGATTCAATGCACTATTGATGCCCATTTCTTTGTGGGAGAGTTCATTTGGCTTTTCACCAATTTCAGATCATTTTCTTGTTTTCACTTTTCTCGTTCACTCCATTCTTATAATTGTTGTACAAATACTACTGTGCTTTATGTTTTTTTATGCTGTAAGATAAAACATATGTACATTTTTCTGCAATGCATGTCCTATAGATTACTATCTGACTTTTAAGCCATAGCATGCCTCTATTAGTTAATGTTCTCTACGACATCTGCCTTGTTATTCCAGCCTTGCTCCAACCTTCATTTACTGCTTCTCAAGGTACTTCTAGTACCTTGCTACTTCTCATAACAATATATCCTCAATCATGACATCATGGTATCTCAAGGACTTAGCTACCGCATCCTTAGATTTTCATGCATCCCTTATACAATGTCCAATTTCTCTGACAGGCACTGAAGTGGCATATTGGTTTTCCTGCCTAGTATAGTCTGCTCTACCTAAGGCATGAGGTTTGGACTCGTAATGAGGCCAGGTTACCTCCATGGCTATGGAAAAGCATCATATATTTACCAGAAGTGTTAGAATTACTACCAGCCTGGCATGTTTGCTAGTTTATGCTGTTCACCACTGCTGTGCACAAGGCAGCTGGGTGTCTCAGTGCTCTGTTTATAGATGCTTTTCTAATTTCACACAAACTTGCATTCCCTCTTTTCACATATCAAACCAAATAAAAAGGGGGAGAAATCAGTCTCCCAGAAAAATGAGCTGCAAGGCCTCTTAGCATAAAGAAATCCAGGCCTAAACCATGGTTTCCTGATAAGTGTAAAGTGGAAGAAATGTACTTGGGATACTAGTAAGCAGGGTGATAGGTTGTCCAGGTACCTAGAATTCAGTGCATGGCACCAGGCAGAGAAAAGAGTGGAAGCCAAAATGAGCAATAGCTTCTGAGCCTAGGAGCAGCTGCTGGGCTACAGAATGGAAGAAGTGGGTAAAGAAGGCTGAAGGGGTAGGAAAAACAAAAACTGGGAGAGGAAAGGAAGATCAAAAAATAGCAAAAAAACAACAACCCAGCAACATTAGAAAACAATACATGCATATATAAAAAGCTATTTAAAAAAAAAGTTTCCTCCTGGCTCCTAAAAAAAATAAAATAAAATAAAAAAATGTTCTAACCCTGCAAATAAGCAGACAATGCATCTTTTCAGAACAAATGAACACTGTGCATTCAAAGAATGCCAATTCTGCTCCTTTCAGAGATAAAGCAAAATTGCTTACCTTGTAATAGGTGTTATCCCAGGACAGCAGGATGTAGTCCTCACATATGGGTGACATCAGTAATGGAGCCCTATGTACGGAAAACTTCTTTAAAAGTTTCTATGAAACTTTTGAATGGCACCGGAGTGCCTACTGAGCATGCCCAGCATGTCATGATATTCCCTGCCACAGGGGTCTCTCTTCAGTCTTGTTTTGTAGCAATAAGCGTTAGCCAAAAATAAAATAATAAACGTATGGGACCCAACTCCGCGGGGTGGCGGGTGGGTTTCGTGAGGACTACATCCTGCTGTCCTGGGATAACACCTATTACAAGGTAAGCAATTTTGCTTTATCCCAGGACAAGCAGGATGCTAGTCCTCACATATGGGTGATTAGCAAGCTAGAGGCTGAGTCATTTTGTGCTGAAGTAACCGTAAGGTATTGTTATTGAAATGAATCAGCCGAAATCACAGTAGGTTGGATTAGAAGGAGTTGGGATTACACTGGAAACAAGTTCTTTAAGACGGATTGTCCATAGGCTGAATCTTGTCTTCCCTCTTTGTCTAAGCAGTAGTGAGCTGCAAAAGTGTGAAGAGAACTCCATGTTGCTGCTTTACAAATGTCCAGAATAGGTACAGAGCGAAGGTGTGCTACTGAAGTTGACATTGCTCTTACTGAATGTGCTTTTACTCGCCCTTGAAGAGTAAGGCCTGCTTTTTCATAACAAAATTGTATGCAATCTGCTAGCCAGTTTGACAGAGTATGCTTACCCACTGCTTTACCTGGCTTGTTCGGACCATAGGATACAAACAGCTGACTGGATTTTCTTTGGGCTGTAGTGCGGTTTAAATAGAAGGAGAGTGCACGCTTACAGTCCAACGTATGTAGGGCTCTTTCACCTTGATGGGAATGAGGCCTGGGAAAGAATGTAGGTAAAACTATTGATTGATTTAAGTGAAATTCCGTGACAACCTTAGGAAGGAACTTTGGATGTGTCCGGAGGACTACTCTGTCATGTAAGAACTTTGTAAAAGGTTCGTATGTGACTAGTGCTTGTAATTCACTGACCCTTCTGGCCGAAGTGATGGCTATGAGAAATACCGTTTTCCAAGTAAGGTATTTAAGGTCACAGGTATTTATGGGTTCAAAGGGAGAACGCATAAGTCTAGTTAATACTACGTTCAGGTCCCATTGTATGCTTGGGGAATGAACTGGAGGTTTAATGTGAGTTAGTCCTCTCATGAATGTAGTGACGAGAGGCTGTGTGGAGATAGGAGCGTCGTCCAGCTTATTATGGTAAGCTGAGATTGCACTTAAGTGTACTCTTACAGACGATGTCTTAAGACCAGAGTTTGAAAGATGGTAAAGGTAATCAAGTAGTGATGTAGCGGGGCAAGTAAAAGGATCTAAATCCTGCTGAGTGCACCATAGCGTAAACCGTTTCCATTTGTAGGAATAATTCTTTCTAGTGGAAGGTTTACGCGCAGCTATAAGTACTTGAGATATAGCTGGTGGGAGGTTGAATGGCTGTAAGATCAAGCTTTCAACATCCATGCTGTCAGGGACAGGGATTGAAGGTTGGGATGGCGCAACTGACCCTGTTCCTGAGTTATGAGATTGGGAGCTACTCCCAGGCGAATCGGGTCCCTGACTGAGAGATCTAGCAGTGTGGGGAACCATACTTGTCGAGTCCAATATGGGGCTATGAGTATCATAGTCCCCTTGTCCTGTTGTAGCTTCACTAGTGTTTTGGTTATAAGTGGTATCGGAGGATACGCATATAACAGGCCTGAGTTCCAATGGCGAGCAAATGCGTCCTTTGGTAGGCTGTTCTGCTGTCGGAGTAGAGAGCAGTAATTGTTCACCTTGCAGTTCAGCTGGGATGCAAAGAGATCTATCGTCGGTTGCCCCCAGCGCTGGAAGATCTTGGACGCTATTGTTGGATCCAAGGACCATTCGTGTGGTTGGAACTGACGACTGAGGCAAACCGCTACTGTGTTGTGGATGCCCGCTAGGTAGGTGGCCCGTAGAAAAATTGCATGTGTCAGGGCCCAGTCCCAGATTTGTGCTGCTTCTTGACAAAGGAGGTACGAACCTGTCCCTCCTTGTTTGTTGATGTACCACATTGCTACTGTGTTGTCCGTCCGGATTAAGACAGTCTTGTGCGATAGGCAGTCTTTGAACGCATGCAGCGCATAGCGTATAGCTCGAAGCTCTAGGAAGTTTATCTGAAAAGTGGCTTCGAGTCGTGTCCACTTGCCCTGTGTCTTTAGATGACCAGTATGCGCTCCCCACCCTAAGGTGGATGCATCTGTAGTTAACGTCACTTGTGGCACTGGTTGCTGAAAAGGTAGACCTTTGAGCAGGTTGGGCATTAGCGTCCACCAGAGAAGTGCGGCTTTGAGCTCTGGTGTGATGTAAATAGGAGTGGACATTGGTTGAGTGGCTTGTACCCACTGTGTTTTGAGTGTCCACTGTAGAAGTCGCATGGTCAGTCTGGCCATGGGAGTTACATGAACCGTGGAAGCCATGTGCCCTAGAAGAATGAGGCACTGGTGAGCCGTCACCTTGAATCGGTTGCGGAGATCGTGAGTTAAGAGGACAAGTGTTTGAGCACGATCTCTTGGTAGAAAAGCAGTCGCTAGCGTAGTGTTTAGTTCTGCACCTATGAACTGTAGTAGATGAGTTGGTGACAGATGGGATTTCTGGTAGTTGATGAGAAATCCCAAGGAATGAAGGACTTGGATGGTGAGCTTGAGGGAAGCGACAGCACCTTCTTTTGAATGACTTCTGATGAGCCAATCGTCCAGATAAGGAAACACGTGCACCTTTTGTTTGTGTAGGTGTGCCACTGCTGCGGCCATGCATTTTGTGAATACTCTGGGTGCTGATGCAAGTCCGAATGGCAGCACTCTGTATTGAAAGTGTTGATCTAGTACCCGAAATCGCAGGTACTGGCGATGAGGAGGGTAGATGGGGATGTGAGCGTAGGCATCTTGAAGATCCAGAGAGCAGAGCCAATCTCCCCTTTGAAGAAGAGGCAGAATGGAGCCTAGGGATACCATTCTGAATTTTTCTTTTTTGAGAAATTTGTTGAGATTCCTGAGGTCTAGGATAGGACGAAGGCCTCCTGTTTTCTTTGGAATGAGGAAATATCGAGAGTAGAATCCTCTGCCCTTTTGAGGACCAGGAACTGGTTCTATGGCCCTGGCTCTCAGAAGGGTGGATAATTCTGTTTGAAGAATTATGGAGTGTTGATTTATTGAATGAGAGTGAAGTGGTGGATTCTCCATAGGGGTAGTTGAGAAATCCAACCTGTAACCGTGAGTCGTGATGGATAACACCCAGTGGTCTGTGGTGATGGAGGCCCAATTGCTGAGGAAGTGTTGAATGCGGCCTCCTACAGGTGTTTCGGGGAACGGATTTATGCTGCTGCTCTCTGGGGATGTTCAGAAACCAGAAGTGGCTGTTTGTGGAGGCGGCTGAGGCCTCGGCTGCCTTTGCCTAGGCTGCTGGCGCTGTGCTGGGCGGCTAGGTCTCTGTCTACCTGCTGGAGGGTAGTATCTTCGTTGGCGATAGTAAGGCCGTCGAGTGTCTCTTCTTGGAAACTTTCGAGAAGAGGCCTGCGACTCCTGAGGCTGAGACGACAATTGCTTTAAAGTCTCTGAGTGGTCCTTAAGTGTCGCTACCGCTTCTTTTATCTTGTCTCCGAAGAGATTATCCCCTAAGCATGGTAGATCAGACAAATGATCTTGGACTTCTGGGCGAAGATCCGATGCCTTCAGCCATGCCCATCGTCGTGCCGCTATAGCTGATGCTGACAACCTTGCTGCTGTCTCAAAACAGTCGTAAGTGGCCCTGACTTCGTGTTTCCCCGAGTCAAGGCCTTTATGTACCAGTGCTTGAAATGCCTCTTGGTATTGATCTGGTAGGGCCAGAGAAAGCTCCTGAACCTGTTTCCAAAGGTTCCTTTGATATTGGTTCATGTACAGCTGGTAAGATGTAATTTTTGATACCAGCATGGAACCCTGGAAAACTTTTCTGCCTAGGCTGTCCAATAACCTACTGTCTTTCCCAGGCGGCACTGAAGCATGAGATTTCTGTCTCTTCGCCTTCTTTTGGGCGGATTCTACCACCACTGATTGGTGGGGCAATTGTGGTCTTTGGAATCCCGGAGTTGGCTGTACTAAGTACGTGGCCTCAGCTCTTTTATTAACCGGGGAGACAGAACTTGGATGCTCCCAGATTCTGTGTTGAAGTTCCTGTAAGACTTCATGAACTGGGATTGCTAACATCTCCTTTGGAGGGTCTACAAACTGTAAGACTTCCAAAGTCTTTTGTCTCTGATCCACCTCTGTTTGTATAGGGAATGGAATAGTAGCAGCCATTTCCTTAACAAAGTTTGTGAAGGAGAGGTCTTCCGGTGGAGACTTTCTGTGATCCTCAGTTGGAGATGGTTCTGAGAATAAATCTTCTTCTGAAGAGTATTCTGAATTGGAATCATCCGGTTCCTGCTGTGGCCTGGGATAAGGAACTGACGGTCTTACAGGCGAGTGTGGCCTAGGGGGCCCCGGCACCCCTGAAGGGCCTGGAAGTGGATCCTGCGGTGCTTGCCTTGTCAGGATTTCCAGTAGTGTATCCAATTTGTTAAAAACTGGGTGCAAAATGGGAACATCCTCCTGAGGAACCGGTGTTGGCATCAGCCTTCTTGGTGAGGGCACCGGCATGGGCATCGGTGGCACCGAAGACGGAATCGGAGGAGGCGTATGAGGTAACGGTGAATGCACCGGGGTTGGAATCGATGTCGGTTCCCGCGGCATCGTCGATGACCCCGGAATCGTTTGTGCGGAGATGGGCATCGATGGTTGTGGAATCGGCATCAATGGCGGAATTGCGTCTCGGAGAGCCTGTTGCACCGCTTGACGTATGAGCGAGTCAAGTTCCACTCGCACAGCTGGTGAAAACAGAGCAGCTGTGGAGGGAGGCGGTGTTGGCGATGCCGATTCCTCCTCAGGGCCCTGAGGAGGTTCGGAACCCGGCACCGATATCGGTGGGGATCGCCCGTCAGTAGGCCTTGGAGCCTCTGCTTCCGTCCGGGTTTTCTTAGCTGGAGAGGCCGTACCTGTGGTAGTGTCTCCGGACACCGACTCCCGCCGCAGTCGATGTCGATGGCGATGCTTCTCAGGCTGTTTGTCGCTTCCTGAAGTGGATGCCTTCGATGAAATCGACGGGGATGGAGTGGAAGCGTCCCCCGCAGCCGGAAGTTTCTTTTTTAATAGCAGCTGCCGAACCGAGGCCGATGGCGAAGATTGAGCCGAAGTTGACGGTCTTGGCAGCAGCTGGACTGAAAAAAGCTGCTCCATCTTCTCGGCCCTTAGGCGCCGACCCTTTGTGGTCATTTCAGCACAAGATGAACATGCCTGAATGTTGTGATCCTTGCCTAGGCAAAGAACACACTCAAAATGCGGGTCGGTAATAGACATTGTTCTATTACAATTCGGGCACTTTTTAAACCCGGAGGCCATGGCGCCGGACAGCCGTCGACGGCGAAAGCCCGAATTTTATCGTTCCCAGCCGGGAATCGAAAAAGAAAAGTTACCAGCCGGTAACAAATGGGAAAAACCCCTTCGGTGAGTATAATTTTTGTCGAAATTTTCCGTTTTTTGGAGATGAAAATTCACCTCAGACTCCAATCAAACCACGAGGCTAACCGCTTCGCGGAAAAAAGAAGACTGAAGAGAGACCCCTGTGGCAGGGAATATCATGACATGCTGGGCATGCTCAGTAGGCACTCCGGTGCCATTCAAAAGTTTCATAGAAACTTTTAAAGAAGTTTTCCGTACATAGGGCTCCATTACTGATGTCACCCATATGTGAGGACTAGCATCCTGCTTGTCCTGGGATAAGAAATTAAACACCCACATGCTTTGGAAGAATAAAAGAACCCTGTACATCAAACGAATATCTATTGCAAAGATTCAATTAAGAACCAGGTTACCCTGAGGCAAGAATGCATATGAGAATACTAAGCCAAACTTGGGCATTAAAACATTCACTTTGTAAATTATTATAAAGATAGGTGTTTTTGTACTGGGAAAGGGGCTCTCTTGCTTCCTTCCCCCCTCTGTCAAGGTGGGAATCTGTGTGCTAGCTCATTCATTTGATAAAGTCTACTGCACAAACACTTGCCTTCTGTCATTATTATATTAATCCCACTACCCCTTAGAAATGGACCCAGACAGCCCAGTTCTTCCATTAAGTGAACTAGGCAGTCACCTAAGGTGCCAATATTGGGGGAAGGGGGGGGGGCAGCAAAAACCTCCAGGAGCTGCCTACTCACTTTGAAGGAACTACAAGAGAAAAAGCAAAGAATGCCAGATAGAGATGGGAGATGGAGATACAGAAACTGAATGGGAAGGAGGTTATGCAGAAATGGTGCTGGGCAGATGAGGGTAGAGTGAAGAGAGGGGAAGAGAGAAAGACTTTTCAGACTGTAGTATGGGAGCTTTTGAATTCTCACAGGCAGCCTTGTAAGGTCTTGAAATCTTATGTACTAAAATATAATTTTTATTGGTCTTTTAAGAAAGATAAAAACCTCTACAAAAACTTCTGGTATTCTGAATCAAGCTATAGCACAGCCAGTGAAATTTAAAATTTTCTTCCAAAAATAATTTCTGCAGTGTCAGTTGGTGGCATACTACCAAGCAGGAAACACATGAAGTACAGTAAACAAAGATTTACTAGTCATGGGTATATAATTTAAAAATATAATCTGAAGCATCTCTGATCTAGAAGCTTTGGAAGATCAAAACTGAAAAGTAATGAAGAGGTGGCATTTACAGAAGAGGAGACTAAACCATCTTGGAATGGATGGGTCCTGATTCACAGTTACCACTTCTGACCATTCCTGCAGGATTTTCACCCCTCTATAGTTCTGAGCATGCTCAGACTGATGATCACTGCTATTTTAGAGCACTCTCTGGGAGGAGAGATTGAACTGAGCCACATTAATTGCTGGGAAACAAGAGGGCCAAACTCAACAGGGAGGAAAGCTAGGAAAAGGTAATGAAAGAAAGTTAGTGAAGAAAAGATAAACAAGAAAAGGAGATGAAAAGAGGGAGGAACTATGGAAGTCAGGCTCATACACAGTGTCACAATACAGCAAGATCATATTCTTCTCACATTCCAGAAAGTGATTTGCTGTACCAGAACCGATTGATTTTATTTTGGGACTTTTATTCTGGTGGAGTGCAACTACTTGGCACTGTGTGGGCAACTGCAGGAAAAAGCTACAGCTACCGCAGCTAATCATTCAGTATACAACCATCCAGTACACAAACACGTGCTACTGCTTCACATGTTACCAAAGTGCCTGCTGAGACAGGAAACAGAGAGAGAATGAACGTTAAAGAGGGCAGAAAACATTATACAGTTCTGGCCCAGTGGCAGGATACAAAATATTTTTCTGCTATAGCTGCTGTTTCCCCCAGGATTATACAGAGATTTTCCTGTTCATTCTCTTGTGTGAAGTCTTATTTTCTCTGTCAGCTCTGGGAAATGTGCATTTCTGATACCTTTGTATTACACAGTACAAGCATTTCTATTTCTCCAGTGTTACACTGCATG
The DNA here is from genome assembly GCF_901001135.1 of Rhinatrema bivittatum. Classification (NCBI taxonomy): domain Eukaryota; kingdom Metazoa; phylum Chordata; class Amphibia; order Gymnophiona; family Rhinatrematidae; genus Rhinatrema; species Rhinatrema bivittatum. The sequence goes on from NC_042615.1 coordinate 146,794,165, forward strand.
TGGTATCTGGATTCTTGGGGCGGGGCGGGGGGGGGATTTCAATTTTTGTCTTCAATACCCATTTATATTTCTAACATGTGGTCACTTATTCTGCAATTGGCAAGCCTATAGTACGTATGTGACTGTGATTCTGCTAGCAGGTATTTTCTGTAGAGACCTCTAGCAGTTCAGTTTTGTTTTTCTTTTCACATCTGCCCTTGCCAATAAGAAATGTATTAAGTGTCCTGGGGTCTGTTGTAATATTTGCAATGCTGCCTTTTCATAGGTAGGGTTGTTGCTGTTAAACTTGGTAGTAAGTGCTATGATACGGTAGGGCAGGGTAGTCATTCTCTTAACTCTGGAGGAAAGGCTTCCCCACACATCTGATAGTTATCAAAATGAAATGCAGTTGTGAGAACTCGCTGAGACTGAGCAAGAGCAACATCCTGTGACGGCAGGCAAAGCAAGTTTTGTAGGGGAAAAGGGACATCAACATCAATATTTTCTGCTACTGAAAACCTTGATTCTTCTAGCACTCATGTGAACTTGTCTATTTTATTTAAAATCTATATTTTTGCCTCATTCAAAATTTGTTCTAGGTAGATTACATGTTAGCAACATAAACATTCAGATTTAAACAAGTAGATTGGTTTATAATGTTTTATGATACCTAACAATTGCAGATGCTATACACACAAACCTTAATAGGAAAATGAGATTTGCCATATTGGATCAGACCAAAGGTCCATCAGGCCCAGTATCCTATTTCCAGTCACCAATCCAGATCACAAGTAACTGGCAGGATCCCAAAAGGTCAACAGATTCCATGTTGTTTAACCCAGGGATATAAGCAGTGATTTCCTCAAGTCCACCTTGTTTATGGACTTTTCTTCCAGGAATTTGTCCAAACCTTTTTTAAAACCCAGCTACACTAACAGTTTTTACCACTGCATCTGGCAACAAATTTCAGAGTTCAATTATGCGTTGAATATAAAAAAATAATTTTCTCCTATTTGTTTTAAATGTATTATCTAGTAACTTCATTGCATGATCCCTAGTTTTTGTACATTTTGAAAGAGTAAACAACCAATTTGTGTTTACTCATTCCACTCATTATTTTACAGATCTCAGCTGTCTCTTCTCCAGGCTGAAGAGCCCTAACCTCTTTAGTCTTTGTTCACATGGAAATCATCCTATCCCTTTATCTTTATCATTTTGGTCCCTTTTCTCTGTATTTATTTTTTTTTTTTTAATTCCACTATATCTTTTTTGAGATTATGACGACAAGAACAAAATTCTCAAGGTTTGGTCTTAGCATGGAGCAATACAGAGATATTATGATATTCTCTGTTTTATTCGTCATTCCTTTCCTAATTGATAACATTCTATTTGCTTTCTTGACCACTGCCACACACTAAACAGAGGATTTCAACATATTATCCACATTGATGCCTAGATCCTTATCCTGGGTGGTGACTTCCAATGTGGAACCTTGCCTCGTTCAGCTATAAATTGGGTTACTCTTCCCCTATGTGCATCACTTTCCACATGTCCCCATTAAAGGTAATTTGCCATTTGGATGCCTAGCCTCCTAGTCTCGAAATATCCTCTTGTAATTTCTCAAAATCTTCTCGTGATTTAACAAATTTGAATAATTTTGTTTCAGCAAATCTGATCACCTCACTTGTTCCCATCTCTAGGTCATGTCTGTGTATCAGTATCCAGATCATGGAAGTCGGGGCCCTCTGTTGTCGACTGAATCCAATTCCTCTTTTCCCCCTGCCCTCTAAGCAAGGAATAATTAAAGTTGCATTAAAAGCCTCAAAGCATATTGGTTAAGGATAGTAATCTCCAATGCTTCTGCTAGGTTTAGTAACCACCATACCAGCAAGTTACCCCCATGCACGCTTATCTCATTTCCATTCTCTGTCCTTATAGAGATCCACAGTGTTTAGCCCATGCTCCTATGTATTCTTTGACTGTTTTTTCATCACCATCTCCTCTGGAAGGGCATTCAGACCTCCACCACCCTCTTCGTGAAGAGAGAAAACTAAGCAAAACTAGGAAAAATGTTTTTCTATAAGGGGCCAACTTTGTGGAACTCAATATCCAGTAAAATTCATACAATCACTGATTGTTTCCATTTTTGTAAACATTCTAAGGCATGGTTTTTTGCTTTAGCGTATAAATGAAAAAATGAAGCTGTATAGAACCTGTAGATTTTGAGAGGGGTTTCCTTGTGTTTTAAATCTGATTTGTTAATTAAATGATATTTTTAATGTTTATATTTAATGTTATTTAGGTTATGTTTTGACTATATGATTTGGGTTTTAATTATGTATTTGTATGTTTTGCTACTGTAAACCAACCCAGAACCTCAGTGAATTGGGCAGTATATAAATTAGAGAAATACATACATATGACAGGCCAAAATTTAAGCTATGGCAAAAAAAAAAAATAAAATGCAGAAAGTTTGCAAACCCATTTGCTTGCACAATGTTTGGATAACTTATCTTTTGTCCAAGATTTGAATTTCCTGCAACATCAGGAAGGAAAAGCATTCCAAAGAAAATACTGTGCAGGCAAACTCTTGTGCAAAAGCCACAACCAGACCCTGTCTAAAAGTGCTACATTTAATAATCAAGTAAAAGTCTCATGGCATTTTGTACAAGCTTTTCCACATACAGTAATATTTTATTTACTGAACATATTTTCCTCATCCCTATTTATCATAGCACATTCAATCTGTTGACAGTCAAATAAAATAAGCCATTTCATTCCATGCTGGCCTCGATTTCTTAAAATTCTAAGGAAAAAAGAATAGTGGAAAAGATAACTGTCCTCAGCAAAGTGACGGCAATAAAAGTCTCAAGATCAGGCAAGTTTAATAAAGGCACATAAAGCTTAGTCAAGTCGCTTAACGTAAACTCCCATCCCAAAATTCAAATGGCAGTTTTCAGGTCTGTTGGTACAAGGTGCTTCCCACAGCATGTCCCCTTGAAAATGCACCAGCGTAAGGCAAGTGTAAATTATGCACTGGAAAGTGCACGTGGTGATTTCCAAATGAAACCACCACATACCATTCCTTCCCCCAACCTAACCCTGTCCCCCTTTTACTAACATTGAGGTTGGGGGGGTTGAAAATTCAAAAAAGCTGTTTTATGAGGGTAAACATATTTCTGCCTAAGTAAAAGCCTTTGAAAATTCTCTTCCTCAAGGCATCTTGGAGCAGACTTACATAAAAAGATAACCAAGGAAAAGCAGGACTCATACTACTATACTACTGCTTATCACTAAAGCATAACTGTATCCCCTCCATGATTTGAAAATCAATGCATGATCTGAAAGTTATTTTGTGTAACTTTTCCCCCCAGATGAATAAAATCCATTGGATAGAAAGCTAAAGCAGAAAGATTGCAGTACTAGAGAAAGACCAATGCCAGCTTTGTCAAGCGAGTATCAGTTATGTCAAGATTTAGCTACTTAAAAAAGATGTAGGTCCACACTTATTTCTTCCATATACATTTATTTATCCTCTGAATTTCCAAATTTGACTATCTGTTCAACTGAGTCAACTTTTATATACAAGACCACATAAGTTATTCTGCAATGAGGATTACAGAGCTCAACTGAAGAGAAAAAGAAAAAAAACCTTCCGAATCACTGGGCTCTTGGATCACAAATTTGGATTTACTTTTCTCCAAAACATTTCTATAAAGTAGTTTCCAGCAAGGGAAGCGCTATGCCTCATGTACCACACTAATCAAAGATAAGCAAGCACGGATCTATTAAATTACATCAGCAGATTATTAGGGACGGGATTTATTTTTCCACAAATACATACTCACCATGGGGCTACTGAAGGCTACATGTCTACACCGTGGTATGTTATTAACTCCATCTCCTTCCCTACTTAGAGCTGGATTGCTGTCAGATAGATTATTCAAAGTCTTGCAGCTCGCAGGCCTGCTTAATGCTCCGCAGCAGTTGTGTGTCTTCTGTCTAGTAATGTTGCTCAGAAGGCCACATGCAGCATCAGTTGAATCTTCATCTTGAGAGTCCATCTCTTGGTAGGTTTCAAGCCTCTTCGCTACAGATAGAAAATACTACTTTAAAAACATTTTTTTTGCATAAAACAATCACTTCCTGAGTATCTATTATTACTAGGATATTTAGGTACAGCCAAAAATTGGAGGTCATGTAAGAAATAATAAATAGGACCTCTGTACCTTAATACAATGCAAATTATAGAAACATTATGACAGAAAAAATATTTTTACAGCCTATCTAGTCTGCCCATCCACACCAGCTATTCAGCTTTACAATCCCTACCACTCCCTCCAAGATCCTCTATGTTTATCTCATGCTTTTTTTTAATTCAGATATCATCCTGGTCTCCACCACCTCCACAGGGAGGCTGTTCCATGCATCCACTATCCTCTCTGTAAATAAATATTTCCTTAGATTACATGCTATTTCAACCTTTTCCCATAATCCTTCATTCTAAAGCCTCTTTTCCTTTGAAAGATGCACAGTTGCAAGCCATGTGTCACAGCCTGTAGCATATCACTCCTTATCCAAGACAGTTTTTGTCACCTTTCTTCAGTGCACTCTACCATTCTGGATAGCAGAGCATGCAAGATCCCTATTTTAGTTCACACCTAGCACTTTTCCTCTCCTATATCCAAACCCCTAGATTCCGTAATATTTTAATCAATCACCAATACCAGCACAGCTGCTACCTAAACATCTGTCCTGCCTGATTTCCCTCCCCTCCCCCTGTGGCCTTTCTGAATTGTGCCCAGCCACCACCAGACCCACTGCACTGACTTGGTCAACATAAGCAGCATACAGCCCTGCCAGAGAGAACTGGCTACCTGAGCACCTGCAGTTTCGTTAGGACTTCCATTTCTTTATTATACTTGCAGCTTAGCTTCTAAACAATTTTATCAATGAAAAGAGCCTGCCACACAGATATGGTTAAGTGAAGGCCTCTATTTTTACTAAGACTTTTAGTTACAGAAGTAGTTCTTGATATTACTTGTATACTACCAGTTAGTTCTGGCTGCAAATTCTTCCACTATCATTTTATTTTTTTGCAATAAAAGATCCTTTGTGCTTATCCCATTCCTTCTTAAACCTCTAATACCATTTTAGCCTCCACCATATACTCTAGGAGGGCATTCCACACATTCATTACCCTTTCTATAAAAAATATATATATTCCTCAATACTGCTTCAGAACGTACCCTCTCAAAGACTCATATCATGAGCCCTTATTTATTTATCTATATTACTAGGCAGATTACAACCAAGTACTCATAAAACTGCAGAAAATTGAAAAATCATTTAAAAAAATACAAAACATAAGACATAAAAACACCTTGCTTTTCACTGAAAAAGGTTTGGTTGTTGTACACTAATACCATCTTTCAGGTACATGAATGTCTAGCATATCTTCTAACTTGCCTCTTCTTTAGGATACACAAGACTTCTCACAGTGATTCTGCCGAAGACCCCACACATTGTTTTGGTAGCTCTTCTCTGGATTGCCTCCACTCTACATCCTTCCAGAGGTTCAACCTCCAGAATTGGACAATACTCCAGGAAAGGTCTCGCCAATGATCTGTATACTAGCATTATCACTTTCTTTATTCTACTAGTTATGCCTCTCCCTACATAACCCTACATTCATTTGACTCTGGCCACCAATTTATCGCACTGTTTTGCTACCCTGAATTCAGCAAATATAATTATCCTGAGGTCTTTTTCCTGTTCTGTAGGCATCTAATCTCTTACTTATATCCCATCCATTTAGTCCCACAAACCCACCCAGAGTGACTTATTACAAATAGAAATACAAATTAAAAATTACAAGATACAATCTATTAAAAATTAAATTCATAAATATATATATATACACACACACACACACAATTCAAAGAAACAATTCATAAGCAATGCATAAACAGTTGGATTACTTGCTCACCATCATGCACCTCTCATTTGAATTTCTATACCCAAAATGCAAAATTCTGCATTTTTTAGTATTGAAACTTAACTGCCAAGCAGTCAGCCATTCCACAAGCTTTCTTAGATCACTTCTTAAACAGTTTATTCCCACAGATGTGCTTACTCTGTTGAAGATGTTAGCATCATCCAAAAAAGGTACATTTTTCCTTCTAACTCCTCTACCCTATTGCTCATAAATACTGAACAAAACTGGCCCCAGGACAGATCCCCAAGGCACTCCTCACATTATGTTACATTTTTCAGAGTGAACTCTTTACCACTATGCTCTCTCATCTATCCCTTGGTTTCTGATCCATTCAACCATTTTAGGTCCTACTCCTAGAATGCTTGTATAAGTATGAAACGTTTAGCTGAAATCTAAGTATACCACCACAACCAGCATCTGCCCACTATCCAATTCTCTCATCATTTGATTAGAGAAATCAGATTTGTTCAACACAATCTCCATCTGGTAAAAATGATGCTGCCTCAGATTCCGCAACTCACTGGATTAAAAATGCTTCACTATCTTTTTCCTTTATCATCACTGAATTTAGCTTAATCAGCCTGTAATTTCCAACTCCCTCCTCATTACCATTTTTATAATAAAAAAGGGACATCTGGCCTTCTACAGCTGCATGGAATCACTCCCTTCTCCAAAGATCTATTGAATGGATCCTTTAGCGGACCCAACAGAACCTCTCTGAATTTCTTTCATCTCCTTGGAAGCAACCTGTCTGGCCCTATGTTTTTGTCCATTTTTAGTTTTTCTAGTTCCACACAAACCCCCTCTTCCATAAATGGTGCATCTATCCTGTCACCTTGCCAATAAATCCCTTCTTCAGTGAATACTGTACAGAAGTGCAGTATGTATTTAGTTTTTATCTTGTCCTCCTCCAGTCTTTTGCTCAGCCTTAAATCCTCTGCACTTCTTCCTTTCACTGACAAATCTGAAAAAGAAATCTGACACCTCGCCTTACCCATTTAGCTATCTTTTCTTCCACTCGTGCCTTGGCCATCCTACTTTCCTTGCCTCTTTGCCAGATATTCTTCCCTGTGCTCCTCTTTCCGAGATCCCTTGCACTTTTGAATGTTACATTTTTTTGCTTTTACTTTTTCAGCCACCTTTTTTGAAAACCATATGAATCTATTTTCTTCTTACTTGCATTTTCTTAACATTTATTGCTCTACCACTCCTTTTAGTTTAGCCAACTTCCTTCCACTTCACCTACATCCTCTCATCCTGCCACCACCTGCTTATATGTACTTCTCCATTTTACTAAAAGTTGACATTTGTGATATCCAGGACTTTGAACTTTGCATGACTCCTCTTCATCTTGGTTATTATATCAGACCATGCCATCTGATGGACAGGTGTTCAGGAAGACATTAGAAATGCTTTCTCCATTTAATTAAAAAGTCTAATATCATCCCTTCCCTCATCGATTCCATTGTTATTTATCCAAGAAAAACCTCTTGAAGGCAGTCTACGATCTCTCTACTTCTAACAGATTCCATAGACATGATACTTCAATCCATCCAGCAAGTTATACTCTCCCATCAACACTACGCCCCTTCCCTTTCATTCCCACTGTTAGCATGTCTTCAAGAAGATCTCTGTCTAGTTCCTCAAACAGAATTGGAGGTCTGTAGACCACAACAGCGTATATTAAATGCCATTTCTCCTATCCAAGATGACCCACAATACCTCCTCCTTTCCCCATGACCCCTGCATTTCAGTAGTTTCAAATTTATGTATTTTTTACATAGACTGCTACCCCTCCCTCTCTTCAATAATCTCTACCCTTCCGAAACAGATTATAGCCTAGAATAGTTTTATCCCATTCACGGGACTTATTGAACCACACTTCTATGATGATATCATCATCAAGGTCTGCCTCTGCCATTAGGACTTGCAGAACTGGAATATTACATAATTTATAAGCATATGTGCTCATAGCCTTTCAGCTAATTCTCCTTGGCTTATCTACAAACCATGTGAAAAACAAAAAGCATTATAAGTTTGTAGAACCAACACAGCATCAGCTCAAATCACATATGAGAGCTGCTATATATATATATATATATATATATATATATATATATATATATATATATATATATATATATATATATTGTTTTGAAAAGATTTTTGTTGCAAATAAAATGACAACACTTGTCTTGCAATGTAACAAGGCTTGAGCAAAGCTGTCTGAGGTAAGCGCAGAGACCCTAATGTCCAAAGCAGTACTTACCTTGTAATCCATGTTTCGATCATCTGCTTCAGGGCGCTTAATCCTCTCTTGTTGCTGCTCACAGATGGTCAACCCTCACAGCATAAAATGCTTGAATGTGCTGATAACCTGAGTAGGAACAGCAGCTGTGCTTGTCGAAGAATTGTACGAAAAAACTTTAAAAAAAAATATAGAAACGTGGACCTAAGAGTTGAAGCAGCTCTCATATGAGACTTGAGCTGATGCTGCGTCAGTCCTAGAAACTTAAAACAGTTTGAGTCTTTTTCTCAGCATTTGCTAGAAATAAATGCCCAGCAAAATAATGCTTTATGATTTTCACATTGTGTGATGAGTTTCCTGGAATTAATAAAAATAGGGCATTGTTTGTGATTTTATCTACACTCGTGTCTCATATTTGCTCCCCTCATCTACCCTGTCGCCCGAAGGTATACTAATAAGCTCTTCACTTTTGTATTTTTCCTCCTACAATCTTCATTTGTTCATCAGGGGTGACAGTTTGAATAAGTTGGCTTTCATCCACAAAGTCAGATGAAAATATGTCTGATAGCTAAGTAAAGGCAATTGCTTTACCAAAAATGAATTTTCTGACATAGTTTAGGAGCTCCTAGTATTGTTGCCACTGTATTTGGCAAGGATTAGAACCATGAGTAAAGAATACAGATTGTTTTTTTTGTCTGCCTGCAGACCGATCTTTTACCTCTAAGCCTCCACATTTGCTTTTACCATCTGCGGCTGTGTTTGTAACTATACTTGGCTCTGCCTCCTGCTGAAATCAACGAAAGCTCAGAGCCTGAAAAATACAAGATGCCTGCCATGGGGCAGCTGGTTGCCACAAAAGGGGCAAGTGCAAGAGGTTCATCCCTTTATGCAAGTAAGTAAGCCATGTGAAAGCTCTATTTAGAATGTTTCACCCTAACCTCCGAGCAAGACAAAGAGATAGACTTCACTTTGAAGGTACCTATTTAGGAAATATTGTATTTTAAAACGGGCTACTTTTTATGTTTTAGTAATTTTTTTGTATGCTATATTGTTACACTATTACTTCATTGCTTCAAAACTGCTCAGAATCTGTGAGAAGAGCAGGGTGTAAATTTAAAACAGACCAAACAAATAGCTTGCTGTCCAATAGGTCATTGCCTTTGTGATGTACTATTTCTCTTACACATCACCACTCATTCCTGTCAAATGCAGGTGTAATACCTACGTCTGGGGCTGGGGGGGGGGGGGGGGGGTAATGACTGGTACTGCAGAGGACTCCTAGTGGCACAGAACCACATTGAATGAATGACTTGCACTCTGAAGAGACTTACTTCCCTTTTAATCCTATAATCTATGTTTCTAGGAAGGTAAATGACATTCTACTCTTATAAGGGATTATGTAGTAAGAAAATATTAAAATCATTTTTCAAGGAAATGCATTATTTTATTAAACTCATGCATCCTCTAGTAGAGCGGTTATCAATCGGAAGGTGTGTCGTGCACTTCCTGGTCTCCTGCTGTTGAAACCTTCCTTTCCTTTGACACAGCAAGATGCACACAATTCTTCGACAAACACTGCTGCTGTTCCTACCTGGGCTATCAGCACATTCAAGCCCAGACAGGAACAGTAGCAGTGTTCGTGGAAACCGGCAACAGAAACATTGCCTTTTCTTCTTCTTGCCCCTGTGCCCTGGAAGAAGAAATGAGGTTCAATAGGTGTGTGGGAAAAGAAAGGGTCATGCTGCTGCCGCCGCTGCAAAGATCAAGCGTTCCAAGGCTCCCTCCACCTCCCGCGATCACAGAAACACTTCAGTCTCCTTTCTGAGGCAGTCTTTCACCGCTGCAGACCCGGGGCAGCTAATCACAGGATTTTCTCGACAGCTGCGAGGCAAGAAATCCCCACAGCCACATTCTCAGTTGACTGCCCCTCTGTTCCGCACCGCGATAATTACAGCACCGGAAAACAGCTGAGTGCTGCTTTCTTACCACTGCAGGCCAAGGGGAGTCACTGCTGCTTCAGTTCCCAGCCTATCACAATTCTGCTTTAATAGCAGAACAGCAGCTGCCCTTCTCAGATGTCCAGTGGAAATTCAGGATGCCTCATGCTGTAGCTGCCATGTGTGCTGGGGTGGGGGGTAAGTGAGTGAGACAGAGAGAGTGAGCCAGCATGTAAGTGTGTGATTGAGACTGTGTTAGAAAAGGCATGCGTGTGAGAGGGAGAGACTGGTCAGAGCAATGACGTGTGTGTGTGTGTGAGAGTGTGTGAGTGAGTGAGACTGGTCAGAGAGGTGACTGATGTGTGTGTGACAGAAAGACTCGTTGGGGAGATGACGATTGGTGGGTCAAAGATAGAGACTGGTTGAGGAGATGACTGGTGTGTGAGAGACAAACTGTGTGCGTGCGTGACAAACTAGTCATGGGCCCTCAGAAAGAGGGCCATGAGGACAGAGCTTCAGAAGTCCTTGCTACTTCTGGTGTGTGCTATTGGCCAGCAAGGGAAAGGAGCAGGAGAGTTACTGGAGAAGGTAAGTAAAGGTGGATTTTTAAGTTTATCTTTCTTGATTGACTGCCATTTTAATTATTGGGTATTATGTGATGTGTCTGCTGTTTGAAATATTTTATTGGTGCTTGGAGAATTTTTAATAATATTGATAAGTTTATGTTATTCTATTTGGCAGTTTTGAAATATTTATTATATTTATTCTAGTTTTAGAATTATTTTATATTTCTTGAGGAATGTATTAATAGAAATGTGTAGACAAAAACTGAACTGAAAACAGGAAGAAGCCAGACAGTGTATGCAGTGCAACAATGGAAAAACAAAAACATTAACTTGATGGTCACTTTATTCTGATTTGGTGAGGGTCTGTCTGTGTTGTGTGTGTGACCCAGATAAGGGTATTCTGTAAGCTTGTAGTTTCTGTATAGGGATATATAGCAGCTTGGCTTATTCTGTTTTCCTACTAGGTGGTGTATTGATGTTTAAAGTCTGGTTTTAAATATTTGTAGCATTGCCTTTTCATAGGTAAGGTTGTTACTAGTGAGTGCATTCCATAATGCAGGTGTAACTTTTTGCACATTAGTTTGTGTACATTATTGCAGATCCTGGGAGTCTGTTAGGGGCTATATTTCTGTTTCCATTTCTCCAATTTTGTATTGCATGCAAAGTGGCTTTTTTGGATTTCCATTCCAGTTTCTGTTTCCATATTTGAAACTGGTGAAGGTCAATTCTATATGTATGACTAAGGTGAGGTATTTTACTAGACATTTGTAATAATCTTGCTTGTTGTGTTTTCTCAATAGGACATGCATTGATGGTAAATTACTGTCTTTTCATAAGCAGGGCTATTGTGCCTGGTAGGAGATTGAATTTTATGTTGCTGTAACTGAGATGACGTCAGAAATATCTTTTTTGTATGGTGAATTGTAGAGGAAATGTCCTAGTTCTGCTCTGGACTCATTGTTGGGGGATCAGGGCGGTTCCTGTAGATGCAGAGTATATGTTTACATTTAGCCCATAATGTCATGTGTTCAGTGTGTCACACATGTGAGAACCATCTGTCAGGTGTGTCCCAACAGAAAAAAGGTTGAAAACCACTGCTCTAGTAAATATATCCCTAACCTTTTACATTTACAGTACATCAGACATTTGCAATGTCTAATATAGTAACATACTAATCAACGATAGAAAAAGACCCAAGTGATCCATCCAGTTTCCCTAGCAAGCTTTATTTATTCATTCTCTTAATTTATTTTTATTCTATTAAGGGTAGTAACTGCTGCTCTGTGCAGTTTAACCCTATGCCTTCTGTTAAGGGTGGTTTAGTTTAGCAAAAATGTATATACTGCACACTTCAATAGATTTCAAAGCGGTTTACAAGCATAAAAACAAAACATAAAACTGCTAAACGATAATTTATTTATTTATTTATAGCTTTTATATACTGAAGTTCAAGTAACAGGGTTACTTATCAGTTCGGTTTACATTCAACAAGCACGCGAACAATGACAACAATTGTCTTACATTGAACAGGGAATCGAACAACTTGGATGAACATAACTTGGAAGAACCAGAGAAATAAAGAGTAATAGTAGCTGGACTTGTGGGGTATCAAGCCTGCAGGTGGGGGAGGGATGGCTGAAGTGGGGGGAGGGAAAGGTGAAACTATCGATTTATTAATAAATGGGAAGTATACTTAGGGGAAGGCCCTGGGTGAGGGCAGTCCGAGAAGCTGTGGATGGTCCGTGATGTTATGGGAAAGCTTGGCAGAAAAGAAATGTCTTTAGTCTTTTTTTAAACGTGTTTGTTCCAGCCTGAGGTCCAATGGGAGCGAATTCCACTGTTTGGGGCCAGCCGTGGAAAGAGCTCTTTTTCTTAAAGAGGTTTTAATAGATGGAGCCTGTAGGGTACCTCTTTGCGCTAGTCTAAGCGGGCGGGAAGAGGTGTGAAGTTGAAGAGGCATTTTGAGGTCCAGTGGGGTGATGTTGTGAATGGCTTTATGGATGATTGATAAAAATGTATAGAGTATTCTAAATTTGACTGGGAGCCAATGGAGATTCTTTAGAATTGGTGTTATATGGTCTCTTTTGTTGGACTTTGTAAGAATCCTAGCTGTTGCATTTTGTAACAACTGTAGAGGCTTTAGGGAGTTGTCTGGAAGGCTGTGAAGAAGTGAATTACAATAATCGATTTTTGAGAAAATGACCGATTGTAAAACTGATCTGAAATCATAGAAGTGGAGGAGGGGTCTTAGTCTTTTTAAAACTTGGAGTTTATAGTAGCACTCTTTTACCGTGTTGTTGTTGAAACCTGTGTAGCTCAGTTGGTTATCCATGACAACACCTAGGTTTCTGACCCTAGGGGAAAAGGTTGGAAGCGTCGTAGAATGTGAAATGTTTAGCGGAAAGTTGCCATCCTGTGTGATCAGTAGGTACTCTGTTTTGTCTGTGTTGAGAATCAAGTTGAGGTTTGAAAGGATGTTGTTGATGGAAAGAAGACAGGAATTCCAGTGAAGAATGGATTCATGCAGAGAGTTGGTAATCGGTATGAGGATTTGGACGTCATCTGCGTAAATGTAGTGTGTTAGCTTAAGCTTGGAGAGGAGTTGACAAAGCGGGAGAAGATAGATGTTAAATAGTGTTGGGGATAGTGAAGACCCTTGAGGGACTCCTAGGGTGGAAATGAATGGAGAAGATTCTTTGCTGTTGATTTTGACTCTGTAATATCTATTCTGGAGGAAGGATTTAAACCAATTCAGGGCTGTGTTTTTGATGCCGATTTCCGTTAACCTATCAATAAGACACCCATGGTTCACTGTGTCAAATGCGGCCGATAAGTCGAGGAGGATGAGCAAGCAGGGCTGCTTTTTTTCAAGGTTCAAGAGAATGTTGTCTGATAGTGATAGGAGGAGGGATTCTGTATTCCGGGATTTGCGGAAACCTAGTTGTGCCGGGGAGAGGAAACCATAACAAATTCAATCATTGCTTTATAAAGGCCTTTCCAAAAAAGTTTCCAAAAAAGTTTTAAGTGCCTTTTTAAAAGATGTTACACAAGACATAGCTCTTAACTCATCAGGGAGAGAATTCCACAGAATTGGTCCTGCTACTGAAAAAGCCCTCTCTCTAGTGATGTTTAAATGGGTCGATTTCAAGGGTAGGATTTCAAGGATGTTCTTAGGTGCCAATCTTAAAAGACCTGGATGGTCTATATAGTTTCAAAATAGAGCTGAGCTAGCTGAGATGCTCTGAATTTACATATTAAAAAGTAACGGCTAACTTATAAAGTATCCACCATTTAATGAGGAGCCAATGTAGGTAAAACAACACAGGTGTTATGTGGTCTCGCATTTTAGCACCAGACAAAATACACACTGTGGCATTTTGCACCAACTGGAGAGGATGGATGGAATTGTATGGGAGACTCACATATACTGTGTAATAACTGCCGCTCAGTGCAGGTTACCCCCCACCCCCCATCTTCATTTCCATTCTTTAGCCATTAGGGATCCTCTGTGTTTATCCCGAGTTCTTTTGAATTCCATTACAATTTTCATCTTAACTACTTCTTTCGGGAGGGCGTTCTATACATCCACCACCCTTTCCATGAAGAAATATTACCTGATGCTCTTCCTAAGTCTACGCCTTTGGAGCTTCATACTATGAACCCTTAGCTCTACAGCTTTTCTTACATTGGAAGAGACTTTATTCCTGTGCATCATTCAAGTATTTAATACCCTTCAAGTATTTAAACCTCTCTGAAATTAACTCCTACCCCACTGCAATATCTATCTCACAACATGCTCGAGACCTAGGCATCATCACTGATGACCAACTAAACCTAAAAAAATTCATTAGCACCACTATAAAAGAATTCTATTATAAACTCCATATTCTAAAGAAACTAAGACCTCTCCTCCATTTCAACGACTTCCGCACTGTCCTTAAAGCCACTATTTTCTGCAAAATTGATTATTGTAATGCCCTAATTCTAGGCCTCCCCAAAGCCACCATCAAACCTCTACAAATGCTTCAAAACTCTGCTGCCAGAATCCTCACTAATACTCGTAAAAAAGACTATATCACCCCCATCCTCAGAGATCTCCACTGGCTCCCAATCTCATTCCGAATTCTCTACAAGACGCTCACAATTATACATAAAACCCTTCACAACCAAAACATGCACTGGCTAAACAACTCCCTTCACTTCCACACCTCTAGCAGACCCACCAGATCATCTTACAAGGGAACCCTACATACACCATCTCCTAGCCTCACTCATCTGATCTCAATGAAAGAACGTGCTCTATCCATTGCAGGACCATCTATCTGGAACTCAATGCCCCCTGACCTGTGCCAAGAACACTACACCCAGAAATTTAAAAAAAAATTGAAAACCTGGCTTTTCAAGTAGGCATTCACATAACTCCACCCACACATTTACTCCTCTTCCACATTGCATAAAATAATGCTACTCTAAGAACCTTTTTACACAATTGTTGCATCCGGACTATCTATGGACCCTACCCTTTAACTTAATGCCTTTCCAAATATCTATTGTAGTTCATTCTGTTATAACCTGACGCATGGGCTTGAAATATTTCCTCCCCCCACCAACATGCCTTTATTTATATCCGCATTATTGTTATACACGCTCCATTTACTTGCCTCAATTTATGCTCTCATTACTGTTACACAAGTTCAATGTATTTTTCATATGTTGCTGTTTAAAAACTGTTCCATGTAAATCTCATATATGGTTGTTAAAATTGTTCCTTGTAAACCAATGTGATATTCATTTGAATGTTGGTATAAAAAAAAACTTTAAAATAATAAATAATCATATCCCCTGTCCCTTCTCTCCTCCAGGGTATATACATCTTTAGCTCATTCAATCTCATCTTATATGGCTTTTGATGCAGACCCCATACCATCTTGATTGCCTTTCTTTGGACCACTTCAGTTCTGCTTCCATCCTTTTTAAGATATGGTCTCCAGAACTGAACACAATACTCCAGATGAGGTCTCATTAGTGACCTGTATAGGGGCAATAATCACCTCCTTTTTCCTGCTGGTTATGCTTCTTTTGATGCAGACCAGCATTCTTCTGGCTTTAACTACTACCTTGTCACATTGCTTTGCTGCTTTCACATTATCTGACACTATGATTCGGAGTTCTCTTTGCCAGTACATGCATATCAGTCTCTCACGGACCGGGAAAGAGACCGGCACCTGGGATAGATACTTCTTTGGAATCCACCCCCCCCCCCCCCCATATATAATTTTAAAATGTCCTAAACATCGATAAAATATTTCAAAACAGCAGACACATTAAATAACACCCAATAATTAAAACTAATAAAGATTTTAAAAATATCCCGCTCGCCATATCTGTAATCCTAAGATTGTTGCATCCTAAGATTGTTGCACACACACAATATGTGCCCTCTCTCTCATACACACATACATGCTTCGTGAGAGACAGAGGAAGCATGTGTGTGTGAGAGACACACACTTTCTCTGTACCTCTCTCACACAGACACTTTCTCTGTCTCTCTCACACCCAGACATGCATCTTCCATCTCTCTCTCTCTCTCACACACACACACGCTTCCCTCTGTGGCCCTCACATGCTAACACACATACATACACTTCCCTCTATCTCTCTCTCTCACACACATAACATGAAGACAAAAACTGAACTGGAAACCAAATGCCAGATTCTATATGCAGTGCAACAATGGGAAAGCAGAAAATCACTATTTCTCAAAACAATACAATCAAGAAATATAAATCAATCAGAATAATAAAATCATACAAAAAAATGTACATTTCAAAACAGCTGATTAATAGAATATTCAATAATTAGAAGCTCCTATACACATTTTTAAAAATTTCCTAAACATCAATAAAATATTTCAAAACAGCAGACATCAAATAACACCCAGTAATTAAAATTAATAAGGATTTTAAAAATCCTCCACTCTCCATACCTGTCACACTGAGATTGTCGTGAATTGGGAGCACACACAGAGACACAAACAAAATATGCTCCCTCTGTCTCTCACACACCTACACACTTGGTGAGAGACAGAGGAGCATGAGTGCATGTGTGTGAAATAGACACACATGCTTCTCTCTCATCCCCACACCCCCTCATACACGGGTACTTACTTCTTCTCTCTCATCCCCACACCCCCTCGTACACTGGTACTTACTCTCACATGGCTGTTCTCTCCCTTATTCGGCCACCGGCAGCAACACTGGGGCTGTTCTTCTGCCACTGGCTCCTGGAGCACCACTGCAATGACTCCAGGAAATGCCAGCGGCGTTGCTGGCCTCTGCCACTACAGCTCCTTGCTTTTGCTGGCGGGATTTCCCCCACCACGTCACTGTTTGACGCCGCAGCCACAGAACCTTGCGGCTAACGGCAATAGTACCTCTCCTCCCTGTTGCCACCCAGGGCAGACCCCTCACCCCCCACTTTATCAAGCATGACTGCACTCCTTGGCATTGAATCCCAGCTGTCAAACCTTTGACTTCTCCTCAAGTTCTTAGATCACTTTTCATTCTCTCCACTCCTTCAGGCGTGTTGCAGATCTTAGTGTCATCCACAAAAAAGACAAACTTTTCCTTCTAACCCTTCCACTACATCACCCACAAGATACTGAATAAAACCAGCCTCAGAACAGATCGAGGCACTCCCCTTATCACTCTTCTTTCCTCAGAATAGATTACATTTACCACCACTTGCTGTCTTCTTACAACCAGTTTATAATCCATTCTACAACCTCGGGACCCACCCAGGCTTCTCATTTTGATCATGAGCCTTCTGTGTGCAACAATATGTCTGCTTCAAAACCTTCTAATTAAAAAATGTGAGAATATATTTCATCTTCCTTTCTGTCTGCCTCTAGAAAGAGCTGAACTGCAACTACTTCTACATATCAGCTCCTTTCTACCCTATCCAAATGATTTGCAGTCTCACTAATTTAGTTTCAATCCTTACCATTTTCCTCATGAGAATATTCTATTCCCGCAATGCTGCACCTGCGGAAAACCATTTTGTTCTCCGTGAGAGTACCAGTCTTGTCAGAGAAGATGTACTGGATTTGTCCAAGGTCTTCTGCAATATTCAAAGCTCGGCATTCAATGGTGGAATCCAACTTTTCACAGTACAGGTCTATATCATTCTGAATGAAATAAATCTGGCCCAGTTTGACAATCTCAATTGAAACATAGAGGGATATGGGGATCAAAACCTACCAAAATAATTTAAAAAAGTATTCAGTGTACAAGGATAACAATACAACATTAGCTATAAAGTATGGTATTCAAATTATGTTGAGATTACCTGTAATAAAATGATCATTGTCCAAAACATATAGAACCCAGCTAATGATGGAGGAGTGTGTTTTCCATCTGGCTCAGGAACATTAAAAAGCGGAATTTCTGTATAGCCACTTAACCAGACTCCATGACCTTCAAAATATATTTAAGATGATTTAGGAACCAAGATTAGAAATAATGCACAGTAGAGAAAAACAGAAGCAAAATTGCATATCTGCAACAGATGTTTTTTGAAGACAGCATATCAGCCATGGATTTGGGTCAGGGGACAATGCTCAGCACTAGTCATGAATCTACCAGAGCTTTCTGGAAAGGCAATAGCCTTTTGCTGTACATGTGTGATAGCTCCTGCCATGGAGCAGCCCCTTCTGCTCCACTCAGCTCTAAATATTTGCTTTAAAATGAGGGAGAATAACTCCAAAGTAGGAGTGGAAGAGATTGTGTGACTGGTTAAACTGCTGTTATAGGTAAGCAACTTCACTTTCTCTGAAGACATGCATTTCAGAGTTTCACACAGAGGATTTCCTAGTTAAGGATTATCTTCAATAAAAAGAGGAAACAAAAACCAAAGGGCAGAAATAATTTTGCTGGGAAAAACCCTTTGTATCTTATATATAGTTTTTCAAACAGGGAAGTCAAGCAAAACATTTACAAATGAGCTCTACCATTCAAAAAGACCATGGAGAAAGGACACTTTAAATCTACTATCTGGCCATGAGGCCACATCCAGACAGTAATGGAATGCAAATGTATGAATTGAACTCCATATCATATTTTGCAAATCTCCTCAATGGAGACAGACTTTGGATTTTAATTACTCATTTTCCAAATCTTAGCTCAAGCTGAGCTACAACCAGGTAAGGTAGTTCCCTGCTCCAGACAGCTTACAGTATAAGAGCCTGATTTACTAAGACTTTTTTCCTATTCTCTGCCTATGGGAAAAATGCTTAGCAAATGAGATCTAAGTTTGTATCTGAGGTAATGGACAAAGTAACTTGCCAAAAGGTCACAAGGAGTTTCAGCGGGTGAAGCAGGATTTGAACTCTGGCTTCCCTGGTTTTCCACTAGACCACTTCTCTACTCTAGATGAGTAAAAGCCACCATATGAGCCTTGATATGCCCTTCTAAGGTCAGACCTGCCTACACCCAACAGAAAGAGATGCAATCTGTTACCCAATTAGAAATCGTGTAGAACTATATGATCTCTTGATAGGTTCCTTTTTCTACTAGGGGAAATGCCAAGAGGAGGATCACTTGATACCTAAAAACCTAACTAGGGCAAAAAACTAGCCTGAGTAGCAGTAGGGGGTAGAGGGGTGAGAGGGAAGAAAGGGAGGAAGATTGTTAGAAAGAGAACAAACTTTTCAGAAGCTCTGCAGGGTTGAAGTTCTCTGAAGATGCATCATACAAATTTGAGACACAAATAACAGAAGGGAATTTGGGGGAGCCATAGTGCAGTGGTACTGCAGTGGTGAAACTACCATGCATGTGCAAATGAAAATTTTGCGCCTTTCCAGAAACCTCTGGAATTTTGTATCTGTTGAACATTGAGCACGGTCGAATGGCCTACATGCAAGACTATGAGAACAGTTTGTCTTTCGAGGAAGTACACTTTACCACTTGCCATCTATATCATCACTATACCACTGTGAAAAAATCTGGAACCCACTTAAAGATCTTCCCTCACCATAACCTGAGTATTGTCCGCAGTCATTTTACATTACATAACACTGCTGTTTTGATGACAATATATATTGTTGATGACATCCACATACTATGTAAGGCTTTCATTTTGTATAGATAATGGCATGGACACAAAGCAGGCAACTAAGTGGTAATAAAAGCACTCACTTTCCATGTCCAAATCAAACATTAAGAGGACAGAGAAAGGAAGACAAATATCATTTAAAAAAACAAAAATCAAATTTCCTGTCAGACTATCAAGACTATTTATTTTATTTACTTAATAGCATTTCTGAATCGCTTTACAGACAAAACACTTACAGAGGGAACACTTAATGGAGGTTATGACTGCCTGAACAAAAAGGATTCACAAATCCTCAAGGCATCCCAATTAGAAAAAACTTCAACCATATTAAAGTTACTAGCTGGGTCAATAGAAAGTCATTTTACTGTTGATTAGGAGAGCTGCCATTGTGCCATAGCATAATTAGACATCAATTTCCATTATTGCCAATCGTTTTCAGAATACTTTATCAACACAGAAATGGACACTGAAAATAAAATAGGCTCTCATTTTATCTAGGGGTTTTGATACACAATTAAATTGCACTTACCTATGGCTCCAACTAAACACATTGAAACTAAAAGCAAAACACACCACAGGATATCCGTGTTCAGCCTCCTCTCTAACTTACTACGCTTGTAACGTGGCCCACTATTGTTCAGCATTGCTTTGGTTTCATGACCTAAAATTTAAAAAAATGTGGGTTTTTTTTCTACCTTTCAGATATTCTGAAAAAACAATCAAGCTGCATATTTAAACTAACAAAAAACAGAGGATTTAATGGATTTTAATAGCATGCTTACAATTCTCCAATAGTATTTCTAATGCATATAATAAACTGAAATAGTTTCAGTATATTACATTTGGCATATACTTTGAGACTCCTGAAAGTCATTTTTGAAGTAACATTTTTCAGCAATTCTTTTAAAAAGAAAAAAAATAAACCACGATAAAAACTGGACTGGACAGGAAAGGAAATAATTCACTCTGAGTATTACAAAACAAAAATTGACTGAAACACTGCCATATGAGAGAGATCAGCAGTTGCACTTTCATACTTTACATATTGGGGAAGCTAAGAATTATTCTGCATCACAGACAGAAAAAGCTATTAGTTTTTATACTAACCTGCATATACCACAATGCCTACAACAGCTTCTGTATTTCTCATTATGCATCCTCGTAACAACAAGTTCTCCTTGCTGAGACCAACTTGTTCCTTGTTTGGATGCTCCCTGCAATGACAGCATACCAAGATTTTACTGTAGTAGGAAATCACAGGGTACAGTATATTTAAACAAACAACATTACAACTTGTTTAATTTACATCTTATTATCTAAAAATGACAGAGAGGCTGGAGGTAGGGAAGGCAATGCTTTGGTTTGCCAGCTCCACCTCCAGGATGGCTCCTAAGCCAAATAAGATTCAGCTCTAGCTGCGGGAACTCCTGCTGTACAGTAGCTCCAGTCCTGGAGCAGAGGAACTCTTCTGTCTCAGTGGTCAGCCCCACCAGCGCACACGTTCCAAAGTTTTGTTTTCTCTGCATTGGGGAAAGCAAAAGTTATTTAGATACAAAAGGTGTTCTCTGAAAACAGTTGTCACAAGTGGGGGTTCAAGTGACTGCACTCAACACTAAATTGACATCTTTTTCAGAGTTTTCAATAAAAGCCTTTTACGCATGCATGGGACTTCCTGCACTGCCTTAGTTCTGTTTTACCCAATGTTCTGATAAGATCTTTGACTAGGGGGAGAACATCTTCAAAGGGGAGGTTGGTTTGTGTGACTGAATAACTACAGTTTTGAGAGAAAACGTGTTAAGAGGTAAGCTTTCTCTAAAGACAAGCAGTTCACCATAGTCATTTAAGTAAGATTCCCTAGCTTAAGAAAAGGGATGACTCAGACAAGGCTTTGGGATGCATGCAGAGTAGGGTGGCCCTTATTTTTCAACGTTTGAAATTCTTTGCTCCCAACCCCTAATCTTGCTCCAATATATGAAAAAGTGCTCCTTGCCAAATTTCAACTCAATTGAACTATTTTAAGGTGACCCTCAAAGGCCTTAAAGTTTCAAATTTCACTGAAAATTAGTATTTCTTATTTAAAACTTGTGTGTTTAATTTTCAAGCACTGTTTGGGAAAATAATAGTCAAGCATAATAGAAAGAATTGTATTTATAACTATTTTCTTCATACAGTTATTTACATGAAATACAAATTAGCCAAGATATTGAGCAAAAATTGAAACCAAAAGAAAAATACATACTTTGCAAAATAACATCTCAAATGGAAATAATAAAAATGTAATAAGATACCAGATTTTACTGCTTCATTAGGCCAGTTTTGGTAGCATCTGGGTACTTTTTTCTGTGTTTACTAACAATCTGCACAATGTATTGCTTTTCTTGTTCATTCTTGGTCAGAATGTTCTGATATTCTTGGATTAGCTTCACTTCTCTCTCTCAGCCACATTAATTACTACAATGCTTTTCAATGTTTCCAACCCACTTTGGAAGTTGACATCTTTCCAAGTAGATGAGCAGGTTTTTTTTTAGAAAATTTGTGTTTATTGAAAATCTTGAGCAGCACATCTTGTATTCTGCAGAAATAAAATCATAAAAGTGGTTTTCTTTTAAACAGTTGAGATCTTCACTACTAACAAACGGGCCGATACAGTAAAAGTTGCTAATTTCTGAAAGTAAAATGTGCGGCTTGGCTGCAGATTTTGCTTTCTGAATAGCGCGGGAATACCTAATAGGGCCATCAATATGCATTTGCATGTTGCGGGCGCTATTCGGTTCAGGGAGGGGTTGGACGTGCGTTTTCGAAGCACTAGGTTTACCCCTTATTCAGTAAGGGGTAATAGCACGTCGAAAACGCGTGTCCAACACCCCCCCCCCCCGAACCTAATAGCGCCGGAGCGCACTGTACTGTATCAGCCTGAATGTATCATTTTATTTGATTTTCTGCATCGCTGTCTTCTGTAGTCATCATTATAGTAGCCATTTTTTGCTTAATGTCTAGTGGAACTTCATCATTAAAGAATGCAAATGCCGCAGTTTCTGGTGATAGATACCATAAATGGTTTGCAAATTTTTTTCACAGCAGCACTACTAACTTCTGGATCTATGTCCTTATGCTCAATTAATTTCAGTAAAAAATTGTAATCTAGATACAGAACTTTCAGAATCTGATAAAAAAAAATGCATGTCTTCTGATTAAATCGTTCTCTTTTTTGGTCAGTTTAAATTGATCTTGGAATAAATATATTTTAAAGGCATAAATAGCCTTTGCCATCCACCAAGTGTGGCTCACAGCTCTAAGAACGTGAAAAGCAACTCCATTTGGGTGAGTACCACCGAGGAAGGTCATGGCCAATTCTAATAATTCGCAGTAATCATCTCTATGCTGTTTATGATGTTTCTTGTAGAAATTCCAGGATACTGACACAAACATCTTCAGTGACATCTTCTATCCCACTATGGTAATTTTTATTGACTATTGCCAACCAGGTTTCCCTAAAACTTTTAAATAAATTCCTCTCTGGTCCAGAAGTTGCACCCATTACTGCATCAAAACTACTTCTCAAGAGAGATCCAATATGGCGTCCCTAAGGCAAGGTCGCAGTAAAATCGCTCTCTAAGGCTTAGCTTCATACCTTGTTTCTCATGCCTCACACAAAGAGGAAAGGATGGATCCGACCTCAGTCCTCCGTCCCGGTAGGGATGACTCCTCTCCAGCCAACGATAGAGGGTTTTTTTGCTCCGATTACAGCATCAACGCCGGGAGCAGAGTCCACTGGAGCGACTGGTGAGGACACTCCGGTTTGTTCCTGGACCACATACATCATTGACCCCGGTGCGCTCGAAACACCCTCCCCCCCCGACCCGAAGCAGCAGCCGAGAACCAGGTAGACTCCTCCCAAAGCGGGAAGCAGGAGAAACAACGGAGGCGGAAGTAGGCTTGCTAGTGGCGTGTGCAATGGCGGATAGCACAGCGGAAGGGAAGAAACGTCAAGGAATAAAGGCCTCTATGGAGAGACAATGTTGCGGTCCCGGGCCGTGCCCCGGTCCCTCCACCTACCTCGGGGGCAGCCCGGGCCGTTTCGGAGCTTCCCTGGGCCTGCAGGCCCTCCAGCGCATCTCTCCCTCCTCGGGAGAGACGTCAACGGCTCGGTGCGGCTGGCCCCGCCCCCTGACGCACGCGCAGGGAGGAGCTCTCCTTAAAGGGGCCAGCGTGGGAAAATCATCAGTACAGCTGGGGATGACGTCAGACGCCTTCTGGTATAAGAGTCTTGCATCTAGGATCCTCCAGCATCTTGCAATAAGGTTCCTGGGTTTTGCCTGTGGTTGCTGCCTTCCTGATTGTCTTCGTCCCGCTTCTGCCTGCTCCCCTTGCTGTTGATTCTTCTGGTTTTGACCCCTTGGACTGGTTCTGGTTCGTCTTCTGGCTCTGACTCCTTGGACTGGCTCTGGATCGTGTTCAGGCTCTGACCCATGGACCTCTCTCTGGATACCGACCCCTGGACTGGCTGTGGACCACCCGTGGACTTCGACTCCGGGACAGACTTCTGGATTACCTACGACCTTGCTGGAGGCGCCAGCCGTCCGGAACCACGACCTGCAGGAGGCGCCTGCATCCGGACCACCTTCACCTTCAGGAGTCGCCTAAGTCCCAGCGGCTGGGTCCCTACAGGCTCCTCCTGGGGGGACTTCGGCTTCCAGGGTGAATCTCCTAAAGTCCCAGCAACCAGGCTCCTAAGGGCTTCTCCCGGGGAAGCGCTGGTTTCCAGGGTGAAGATTTTCCAATCTTTAAGCTCCCTCTTCGTCCGTCCGCCTACGGGGTACCGAGTCCTTGGTCGCATAGGACTCCACCATAAGTCCTGGGTCTCAGCCTGCTTCGAACTTCTGAACCGCCTCCTGGTTGGGACAATTAACGTAGACTTCTACAGCACTTCATCTTCTGTCCTAACCAGCCCAAGGGTCCACGAACATAACAGACAAACTGTACAGGTACCGTGTGCTATAAACTCCAGTCAGACGGGGGAGGAGGACTCAACAAATGAAACCGCTAGAGTTTCAGAAGTTTGTCGGGGCGACAAAGTAATAACAACCCTCATTCCACAGTCGCCGAATATTCATGAAGTAACGCTGGAGACTGTATGGAGAACCATAGTAATGCTTGAAAAAAGCTATTGTATCTTTAACCACAACTCTAACAACTAACCAGGAGAATATAAAGAAAGTGGAATCAGTTGTAGTAAAGCATGAATCTAAAATTAAAGATATCGATTCAAGAAGTACAAGCAAATTTAATAAAATCTGATTCGGAGACAATTAAAAAAAATGGAGAATCTGGAAAATTCTCAAAGGTACTTGAATTTAAGAGTATTAAATTTTCATCAAATTAATCCCATTGAGAGATCAATTCAAAAGATATTTTAGGTTTTATTAATACCTCCAGAAGCAATTCCTCCTATTGCAAACATTTATTTTGTCTCTAAATCTGTATTGGCTAACCCATCCCAGAATATTGGTAATAACCTGACTGCATTCCTAGAATAATCAACAGAAGAAATTGAAGCTCGTGAAACGGTCTTGATCTCTCTTATGTTTGCTTCAGATAGAGAAATGATTTTGAAATTATTCCTTCGAAATAGAGAGAAAACATACCATGACCAAAAGATATGGATATATCCGGACATTACAAAATTGACTCAAATTAGAAGGAAAAAGAGGCTGGGTATGTGCCAAGAAGCAAGGGATATGGGGGCTAGAATAACTATTCTGTATTCTAAACTGGAATAATAATCACTATATGTTCTTTGAACCGGATCATTTAAGGTTATTTTTGGATGGTCATAAAAATGAGGGGAGTAATGCCTAAGTTGTTTGAGCAATTAGAAAGGGTGCTGTAAGCTCCTTATTTACCTTATTCTATTACCAAAGATATATGTTCCATTTAAAATACTGGATCTCCCAAATAGCCGCTTAACTTAAAGGACATGATGTAAAAGTTGAATTTTCTTTCGTAAATAGATTTGTTTAATATATACCTTGTTGGTATAAGGAAAGATGTACTTCCCTGTATTGAATATTAATTATTTCTGTAAATCATGTTAAATTCAATAAAAAAAGAATTAAAAATAAAAAATACTTCTCAAGACTAATTCAAAGATGTGATGACACAGAAGGCAGAGTAAATTACGATGAAACATTTTCTCAAGATTTGTACAGGCACCACTTATTAGACCAGTGTTGCTTGCAGTTGTATCAAAACACAATGCCCCATTTTTCCACTGCTTGGTAAATGGCTACAGCCTGATCTTCTCCTGTAGATATAGGAATTTCAGGTATACCTAACAATTGTTCTTTGCTGTGAAAAGTAACAATTATAGCTAATCTATCAACCTTTTCCACGACAGATAAAGCTGGAAACAGCTTGCAATCCCAGTGTAACACCAAAGCATTACAATCTGCTAGATTAAATGTTCCTTTAAATTTCTGCTTCTCTTTGTTCCCTGAATTCTTTCAGTCGACGTTGAAACGAAGTACAATTAATAATTAGGCTTTCAGTGTAACATTGGAAAGCCTCTGCTGCAGCCATTAGAAAATGAACCGCATTTCGGTCAGAGATCTTGCATCTGTCTAGTGCTTCAGACAGATGTGGAATGAAAAAATCTAGTGTGCCTCTCATACCCGAAGTACTTGGTTCGCTCACTGTCATGGCATCACTTAAGTCTAGTTGTGTATCTTGAGCAGGATCATTAGAATGTCGGCTGTCTTCTTCATCTTCACTATCACTACTTGACAATGATGGTAGCTGAACCATGACATTTTGTTCCATTTCCTCGTATGTTCTCTTTCTTCTCTCTGTTTCCTTGTCTATGTGTTCCTGTTCTTTTTCTTCACTGGCTTTAAATTTGCGATCAAGGCCCGCTATGGAGTCTGGTCATACTTTCTTGCATTGTAATAATAAAAACTGCTTATCCTCTTCGTTCTTAATTATGTTTAACACATTCTCATGTGCAACATCGAATAAATCATCTAATTTATCCAGGAATTTTGGTCGTCTTTTCGCTTCTACATCTGAGTTTCTCCCCAACCGCTTCTGTAAATCTTGCCATTCTTTATGTAGTGATATAAATTTTTCAATGCAATAATCAGTTCGTTTTGGGGGAATTTGTCCTTTTTACCAAAAAACAAGAACTTCTTTTACAACTAAGATTGTACTCTTTGATTGATAATTTAACACCACGTAAATTGAAGAAAAGAACACAGAATATTTGCCGATTTGAAAGTAGTTTTGCTCCTACAATTTGGTTTGTTATGTTTCCAATGAGACTACTTTGCAATCTTTCCATGAGCTGCGTGAAAGTCTTGAAGTGGACTTTGATGATGATGATGCCATTATATCTTACAAATGAGCTACACTTCGCAAAGCACAAACTCAATAATATGAGAACTTACTAAAATCTTACTGAATAGAACTGTAACTTGAAATCTGTGTCTGAACTTATTTATAAGCCTCAGAACTTTCTTGATGGTTGTAGAACTTCTAGAAGCATTTTTTAAATTGCAAATTAAATTCTCTTTCAATCACATTCTATACTTCTTTTGAAAAAAGTATGATAAAGAAGATAAAAAATACAGATTTTGTTAAAGTCTGAAACTCCAGGGCCATTTTAATATTATTTGATTGAGCTGAAATTTTAGAGTACTTTTACACAGATTGGAACAATTTTGGTGGTTGGAAATTGGAAAATATTTTAATTCACAAAATCATATACAACTGAGGGCCACCCTAATGCAGAACATCATTCTATTGTGATGCAATCTGATGTAAGGTGGATAAATTACTAGGGCTTGAAGCTTGCTGACTGGGTCAAAGTGACCACCACCAAAAAAATGTAACCTTCAGTTACTTAAGATCAGAAGAGCTTGGAAGCTCAAAAAAGGAACTTTCATCCACTTAGTAAGAACCACATTGACATTCTATAACACTATGGGTAGCTTGATGGGAAATTTCAACTGAAACAAGCCCTGCAAAAGTTATGACAGCTAAAAGGATATACAGAGGTGGTGTTTCCTTCTATATGTTGGTGATACAAACCAATTGCCCTAAGATCAACCCTAAAAGAACTGTGTTTTAGGTCAGACTCTAAAAGATACAAAAATCATTCAAGATATTTTTGTGTAGGACAAGAAAAAGATCTAAGGCTTTACCCCCCCCCCGACCTCAAATCTCTTCTGTTTAAAACCATTAGAATTTCTAGTGGACCTACTAGAAGCCAGAAGGATTTCAGACACCTTTTCAGAAGGAAAGAGGGATTTTATTATATACCCCTCAAATTCCATGAAGACCTGATATTGGGCATTGGGGTAGAGTAATGGCCCTTCATTTTGAGCGATAAGGGTTATGCAAAACCCCATATCTGGTCATATTCTGCAGGGACAGGTCTCATAGCAGCAGAAACCAGATTTTTCTTAAACAAAAATGAAGCTATGAGTAACATAGTTCCCTGGTCCTTAAGTTTTATCAAGGATTTTCTACCAGACATGTATGTTCATGGATACACATACAGAAGACCTGGTACCCCCACAAAAAATGGAAAAGACTCCTGCAGCTAACCTGTCCTTTGATGTCCTCCTTAAACAGAAAACTAGCACCTTCCTGTACGGGTCTCTCAAAAACAGATTTACCTCTGGTGTGCTCCACTGGAAGAAAATCATAAGTGGTCCAAGGACCACTTATGGGAATTTCAGAGCAGAAGAATAGAGCCCAGGGGAATCACCTTGAACTTTTCTCTTTTCATGAATTTGTTAAAGACCTTTAAATCTAATATGTATCTTAAACTCTCCAGTTTTCTGGAGAACAAGCAGCACCTAGAGTAAAACCCATATGCTTTCTCTCAGGGGCAGTGTTTTCAAATGGGTTTATTTTTCTGGTGGAGTAACACAGCTTTGGCTGCCTTGGTCAGCAAGAAGGAAGAGGTTTGAGGACTTGAATAAGAGCTAGTTTTGGACGAGCTGACATGCTCATATGTAGAGCAAATTGGAGAGATTGTCAAGAGATGTAATCTATAACCATTTCTTATAATTCAGAAGACTCAACTGTTCATATGTTATATTTGTCCAGTGGTCTGCAAAAAATCTCAACCTCCCCTCTCATTTTATAGAACAGACTGAACATCTCCCTTAAATCTCTTGAAGAATACGGTCAATGAATTTTGCAGCATCTTTTAAAATGGCATACAAATATTCAACTATGCAAAGCAGGTAAGAAGCTATGTGGGACTGTTGCATAGCATTCTGATAAATAACCATGCAATAATGTCCGAGGTCTTAGGGCTCATGACCCGGGTTAGGTACCAAAGCATGATTCCTAGAACTCTTAGCCCATGTATTCAACAACATACTGTAGTGTGGCATTTAGGGCTCATCGAAGCTTGTAACTACTTGGACACTATACTTCTAGTCTGCCTTTTTTCCCAAGAAGAAGTCCATGGTGTAGAGATTTCCCACATCCTTTTACAAGCATCCTGGAAGACTGAGTGGACTGGTGCTGCCACCAATTTTTATGAGGTATTGGCAAACTTCAGAAGATCAAGTAAAGGCACCTTAAGTTCTCCTGCCATTTCTAAATCAAAAGGGATGACTTTAGTCATCTTTTGAAAGAAACCTACAAAATATAATTCTTCAGGTGAAGAACATTTATCTCCTCTTGCAAAGTGGGATCTGAAAGGAGATCGATTTGAATAGTAGTCCCGTTTAGGGCTATTATCAAAAGAGAAAATTGGAGCACCAGGATTCCTCAGCCTAAGTCCTTTATTTATTGTGGAGCAAAGGAATACTGAGATGAGTCAACCCAGAAGCCAATAACAACTATGAGCTCCATACAATTTGGATCTTCCTAGGACCAAAGATGGGGAGGTGAAAAAAAATGGCACAGGTTCCCAGATCTGAATCACTATCCTAAATCTCAGTGCAACTGGCTATGATAAAGCTTGCAGAATCAAATCAATATCGGCACAGACTAAGACATCAGTTGATGTACCCATTGGGGGGGGGGGGGGGGTCGAGGGACTCAGGAAAAGAGTAAGTATCCATGAAATTCTGTTCTCCTACTTCACATTGGACAATGCAGATGTTGATACTAATCAATCAAGATTTAAAGAATTTCCATTGTAACCCAACTCTGATTAAAGCAAGGGTGGTTCAACATTAATACACTTACTTGAGATCTTCCTGCTATAAAATTGTTGCTAAGGAACAAAGGTTAGACAGATAAACCTGCTTAGTTCATAAGAAATTTTATTTTCTAATAGTCATCAGGCAAATCTGATGTCAAAATTCTAGATGGTTTGGTTTTATATCCAGAACATTCACTTAAAAGGAGACCACCATGCATTTAAAAAAATTGATAGTGTTACTGTAAGTGCTCATAACATTTACCACAGAAGGAAGTGGAAACAGCATCTAGTTTAAAAAATTATTATTTTTTTTTGTAAACACTGATTGTAATGGATATTTCTTTAAAGAAAGACTGCCATCAACTAAATCAAGAGGGTTGTGGAGGGCAAGAGAAACCAAACCACACAATCAAACTGAATGCAACCTTCAGTTTCATAATTTTATTTTAACACTTTAAAGAAGTCAAACGTATTTAGGTAACAGATACCAATTAAAATGTTATAACTCCATTTTTTTATTCATTTTGAGGCAATTATTAGTGTTTAATAGTTTCCAATTCTCCCCTATTCACTCTAGCTCATCACGAAGAATCTCAGTAAAATAGGGTGCTATTATGCTGATCATTATCAGGACCCAATGCATGAATTTCACAGGCATATGTAAAACATGAAAAGCCGAACTGTAAACTCATGGAATAAGATTTAAAAATACAAAAATACCAGGTATATGTATAATAAAACATCTATAAAACAAAATATAAAAATAAATATTGGGACAGAAAGAAAGTTTAACAGTTAAAAGGGCACATGAAAAGCCAAAAAAACAAGCAAGTTGATATTTTGAAGAATTTATCCAGCTTTAACATAAGTTTGCTTATTGTAAACAGTATTCTCTGTAGACAGCAGAATGACATGAAGATGACATCCAACAGTGCCAAATTGGCCCTTCTCTCTTAGCTCATAGAGATTTTGCTCTACTGAGTATGTGTGGGAGCTCCCACCCAGACGTTGCTTTGTAAGCCCTCTAAGTCGACTTTAGAAGTAAGTCTAGCAAAGTATTGACTATCTCCTCCAAGAACTTATCCAGTCCTTTTTTAAACCCAGCTACACTAACTGCACTAACCACATCCCCTGGCAACAAATTCCAGAGTTTAATTGTGCATTAAATGAAAAAGAACTTTCTCCAATTAGTTTTAAATATGCCACATGCCAACTTCATGGAGTGCCCCCTAGCCTTATCCGAAAGAGTAGATAACAGATTCACATTTACCCGTTCTAGACCTCTCATGATTTTAAACACCTCTATCACATCCCCCCCTCAGCCGTCTCTTCTCCAAGCTGAAAAGTCCTAACCTCTCTAGTTTTTCCTCATAGGGGAGCTGTTCCATTCCCTTTATCATTTTGGTCGCATTTCTTTGTACCTTCTCCATTGCAACTGTATCTTTTTGAGATGCGGTGTCCAGAATTGTACACAGTAATCAAGGTGTGGTCTCACCATGGAGCAATACGGAGGCATTATGACATTTTCTGTTTTATTCGCCATTCCCTTTCTAATAATTCCCAACATTGTTTGTTTTTTTGACTGTCGCAGCACATTGAACCAATGATTTCAATGATTTATCCACTATGACACCTAGATCTCTTTCCTGGGTGGTAGCTCCTAATATGGAACCTAACATTGTGTAACTTTAGCATGGGTTATTTTTACCTATATGCATCACCTTGCACTTATCCACATTAAATTTCATCTGCCATTTGGATGCCCAATTTTCCAGACTCACAAGGTCCTCCAGCAATTCATCACAATCCACTTGTTATTTAACTACTCTGAATAATCTTGTATCATCTGAAAATTTGATTACCTCACTTGTCATATTCCTTTCCAGATCATTTATAAATATTTTGAAAAGTATGGTTCCCAGTACAGATCCCTGAGGCACTCCACTGTCTACTCCTTTCCACTGAGAAAATTGTCCATTTAATCCTACTCTCTCTTTCCTGTCTTTTAACCAGTTCGTAATCCACGAAAGGCCATCACCTCCTGTCCAATTACTTTTTAGTTGTTTTCTTAGAAACCTCTCATGAGGGACTTTGTCAAACACCTTCTGAAAATCCAAATACACTGCATCTACTGGTTCACCTTTATCCACATGTTTAACCCCTTCAAAAAAAATGAAGCAGATTAGTGAAGCAAGACTTGCCTTGTGTAAATCCATGCTGACTGTGTTCCAGTAAACCATGTCTTTCTATATGCTCTATGATTCTGATCTTTAGAATAGTTTCCACTAATTTTCCCGGCACTGAAGTCAGGCTCACTGGTCTATTTTTTCCTGGATCACCCTGGAGCCCTTTTTAAATATTGGGGTTGCATTGGCCACCTCCAGTCTTCAGGTACAATGGATGATTTTAATGATAGGTTACAAATTTTAACTAATAGATCTGAAATTTCATTTTTGAGTTCCTTCAGAACCCTAGGATGTATACCATCTGGTCCAGATGATTTGCTACTCTTTATTTTGTCAATTTGGCCTACTGTATCTTCCATGTTCATAGAAACGTTGGGTTGGTGCATAGCACCGCTATTGTGGAAAAATTGCAATATAAGGCAAATAATGAACCAAAGACCAAGGCCTTTTGTTCTCAGCCTGGATGAGCTGAAGCATGAATGCGCAACCTCTTTGCCTTCTTTAAGGCAGATTCCACCACTACCGACTGGTGTGGAAGTCGATGGCGTTCAAATCTGGTCGTGGGTTGAACCAGATAGACAGCATCATTCCACTGGCGGAATGGAAATGGGGCGCTCCCAAAGACGGACAACCAAATCTTTAAAGATGTCATGCACTGGTATGGCAACCACCTCTTTTGGAGCATCTACAAATTGCAGAACTTCTGGCATCTTGTTTCTAGAGTCCTGTTCAAGTGAGGAGCTTCACAAATCTGGCAAAAGTTAAGATCTCGGGTAGAGACATATGCCTTTCCTCTAGAGGAGATGGCTCGTAGGGAAAGACCTCGGAGTCCTCTGTCGAGGATGGAAATGCCTCACCCTTCCAAGGATCAAAAGGGGCAACCTCCTCCTCATTCTGAGTGCCTAGGGACACCTGAGGTGGAGCCCCAAGCGAGATTTTATGCCAAGTTTCCGATGGCCTCAGAGGCATCAATGGAACTGGTGTGGGCCCCGAAGGCACCGCTTGAAGTGGAGGATGCACTGGCCCCAAAGGCCCCGCGGGCACTGATAGCACTGAGGGGAATCGGTATCTCCAAGGGTATCGATCCTGAAGGCCCTGGGAGAGTTAGCCCTGGTCGAGGTACCTTGCGAGGTAGAGGTGCCATCGACCCCTATCGACCATCTTCATCTGAGGAGTCACTAACCGAGATAGTCACTGGTGGAGAATGCATTGATGCCCCTTTCATTGTAAATGGCACTCTGGGTATCAAGACAGGCTGTGTTGGCAAGACACCGAGCAGCAGGTCCAGCCACTCCAGCAAAGGCGCAAGCACCAATGGAGTCTGCTCAGGTGGCAGTCTGGTAGAACCAGTGGCCCGATGCCCTGTAGGGCCCAGCTGACCACCAGCCGCACGTCTCTCTAATTCCTCCTCGAATGCTGATGTGGACAGGCCTGAGGAGGAGGTGGCGGCAGACAAATTAGATCGGCCCCAGAACCATATAGGGGGGGGGGGGGGGGGATCTGTGCCCTCCACAGATCTCAGTGGGGATCGCTGTGGTTCTTTGGGTTGCCTGGAAGGCAAGGTTTTGACCCGGGACCGCTTGGGGGGGGGGGGGGGGGCAGCACGAGCAGTGCCGGTGCCCTCCCATGGTCTGACATATGCAAAGACAAGGATCTATGGCGATGTTTTCTTGATTTCCCTCAGTGCTTGGCCCAATCTTTCCCCGGAGCAGAGGGAGATGGCAAGGATCCAGACCTGGAACGAGAACAGACATTGGATGGTTCCCCACACCTAGTTCTAAACTGGCGACCGGTAAATGAGTAGACACAAAAGGGTTCAGGGACGCAGAAATCTCTTTACCCTTTGACATCAAAGTCCCCGATGTCAAGGGTTCCGACTTTTTGTCGCCAAACAATTTCTCCATCTTATAGAGGCACACCTGTAGGCCCTTGGGTGGTCATCTGGGCACAAAAATTGCAGCCACAGACATCATGCAATGCCCCCAAGCTCAGAGCACAGACATCATGGGTATCTGTGTTGGACATAGTCCGGGGGGTACTGGGAGCAACAACGAAAACCGGATGATACCATGGAAAAAAAAGAGCTTGGCGCACAGTCAGTGCTCAGCGGCTACCTGGAGATGGCACCATTGGTGACTGACCGCGAACAACGGGAAAACATTTACCACGGCACCTGAAAGACACTACAAAAAGTGCAGAGGGAGCCAAAGGGACTCGGGAAGAACGGAGGATGCTTTCCACACAAAAAGAGCACGAGCTCCACAGTCACAAGGCTTCAGCGTTGCAGAAAAAAAGACTGAAGAGGGATCCCACATCGATGGTGGCTTGCTGGGCATGCTCAGTGTGTCTGTCAAAGTTTCTAGAAATTTTGACAAAAGTTTTCTGTGCCGGGCTCCATCTGATGTCACCCATCCTGCTTGTCCTAGGAAAATGAATTTTTAATTTCTCCTGGAGTAAATTCCTGTTCAGATTCCTTAAATCCAGAACAGATCTCAATCCCCTGGATTTCTTGGGAATAAGGAAATAGAGGGAGTAGAAAATAGCAAAGAGAAAACATGAGAAGTCAGGAGAAGTCAGGAGAAACATAAGCGGTAATCATACTCTACAGTCTTGAGAACCCAGCAATCTTTGGTAATCTTGTGCCATTCTTCTAGGTAGTGACAAACTCTCCTCCCTTCCAGTGAGAATATGTGCTGGTTTGGATGCTGGTCCAAAAAAAAAAAAAACACAAAAAAAAAAACAGTCCAGGCTTGGGCTGGGACTGCTGTTTCATCTTATGATGGTTTTGTATTGTCATCTGTGAACCAGAAACTATTATTGTTGCAGAAGAAGAGGCAGAGCTTAGTATCACTGAATTGGCAGAAGTATGACCTCTCTAAGAAGTATGACCTCTGAAGTGTAGTAGGGCTACCATGAAGTAGATTGTTACTCTGAGGTGGAAGAAAGTGATTGGACTATCAGATTTTGCTTCTTGATTTCAGCGACTGTTTCTCTAAGCTTTTCTCCGAAGAGATGGTGTCTCAGACAGGAAACATCATTGCGCAGAATTGCTGGCTCTCAACCAAGCCATTCAGCATACTCCAATTGAGGCTCCTGAGGAGCAGGCTGTCATATTGAACACCTCTTAAACAGATCAAATAGATTGTGTATTCACTCTTCCTCATCTAGGAGTGGCTATGGGTATGCAGAGCTGCTAGTCCCTGGAAGAAGAAAAAGGCTTCAGTTTTTGAATGCAATCAAATTAAGTACTGAACCATATAGAACAGATAAGCAGAAATACATGCATTAAGCATGGAGCTTTGGAACACTTTTACCAAAATAATCCAGAAGCTTGAGATCTTTCCCTGATGGAGTGTTTAGAAATATTCTGGTCTTTTTTGTACTCTTTAAAGCCAAATCCACTACCATGTTTGATGAGGTAGCCGGCGGCCGCACTATTCCAAAACCTGGAGTCTTCTGGACCCTGTACTTGAGAACTAATTTCCTGGCTACTGGGGCACATGAAATCAGATTCTCTCACCATGTTTATAACTCTTGCAGGATAGCATGTATTGGAACGGCAGCAAGCTCCGCCAGTGTATCTAGGATCTGGAAAAGGCCAAAGACTTCTATGCGAGGGTCCTTGTCTTTTTGGACACAGACTCCATGCACTTTACCCAACTTATCCAGAAACTTGGAGGAACAGAGATATTCAGGTGGAGATGAATGTTTCAGAGGCTCAGGTGTTCAGTCAAAGGATATGCCTGTTGAACCCTCCTCAGAACTTAGAGAAGAAGGAATCAGGATCTCAGTGATGAAGTAGGAGACTGAAGAGTCGTCCTTGGTTGCTCCGGAGGGATGTATTTCTAGTAGACATCCTCTGACTGGCTGTACTCTGCTAAAAGCTAGTAGTGAGGGCTGGAAGTAGACCACAGGGGATCTGATGGAGTATACATCAAGGGATACTGAGACTCCTTCTTAGGGGAGTAAATCTGATATCCTGGAAAGGAGAGGTAGCAAATGTTGCTTACCTGATGTAACAGGTGTTCTCACAGGACAGCAGGATGTTAGTCCTCACAAATGGGTGACATCGAGGATGGAGCCCACCACGGAAAACTTCTGTCAAAGTTTAAACAGAACTTTGACTGGCCCCTACTGGGCATGCCCAGCAAGGCACTGACCCTGCAGCCAGCAGGGGTCTCCCTTCAGTCTGATTTTCAAAGCTACAGGCAGTGCCTAGAAAGTAAAAATAAAACGAACCCAACACCGCGGGGAGGCGGGCGGGTTTCGTGAGGACTAACATCCTGCTGTCCTGTGAGAACACCTGTTACATCAGGTAAGCAACATTTGCTTTCTCACAGGACAAGCAGGATGGTTGTCCTCACAAATGGGTGAGTACCGAGCTGAGGATGTCCCGACCTGCACCAAATGTACCCAACGGTGTGCAGCAGGCACAACAACTGAGGAGAAATTTGGGAAAGGGCATCCGCACCCTACCAGGTAGGTGGAAGGGTGTTGGTACATCAGGTTGGAAAAAGGTTACGCAAGACAGACTGGCCGAAGATGGAGTCCTGTCTTCCAGTCTTGTCCAAACAATAATGGGCTGCAAAAGTATGGAGAGAACTCCAGGTTGCAGCTTTGCAGATGTCAGGAAGCGGCACCGATCGAAGGTGTGCCACTGACGTCGCCATGGCCCTCACAGAGTGTGCTTTAATACGGTCTTGAAAAGGAATGCCAGCTTGCTCATAGCAAAAAGAAATGCAGTCCGCCAACCAGGAAGAAAGAGCCTGCTTACCCACAGGTTGTCCCAACTTATTAGGATGGAAAGAGACGAATAATTGAGTGCTCTTCCTGTGGGAAACTGTACGGTCTAGGTAAAATGCTAGAGCCCGTTTACAGTCTAGGGTATGCAGGGTCTGCTCTCCAGAGTTGGAGTGGGGCCTGGGAAAAAAGATAGGTAGTACGATAGATTGATTGATATGAAACTCCGAAACTACCTTAGGTAAAAATTTAGGGTGAGTGCGGAGTACCGCCCGGTCCTGCAGGAGCTTAGTGTAAGGCGGATAGGTAACTAGGGCCTGTAATTCACTAACCCTGCGAGCTGAAGTAACAGCCAAAAGGAATAACACTTTCCAAGTGAGATATTTCAAGTCACAGGAGTGCAGAGGTTCGAAAGGAGGTTTCATTAGACGACCAAGAACCAGGTTAAGGTCCCAGGATGGGGCCGGAGGACGCAAGGGTGGCTTTAGATGGAGTAAGCCCTTAAGAAAGCGTGTTACTAGGGGTTGCACTGAAATAGGATTACCCCCAATACCCTTATGGAAGGCGGCTACCGCACTGACATGCATTCTGATAGAAGAGGTTTTAAGACCTGATTCAGAGAGATGCCATAAATAGTCCAAGAATTTGGAGATTGGACAGGAAAGGGGATCAAGGGACTGAGAAGTGCACCATGATGTGTACCTTTTCCATTTGTATGAGTAAGACTTTCTTGTGGAAGGCTTTCGTGAAGCTATCAGGACCCGAGAAACGGAATCTGAAAGGTTAAATGGTTGAAGGACTAACCTTTCAACATCCATGCCGTCAGGGACAAGGCTTGGAGGTTGGGATGGAGGAGGCATCCGTCGTTTTGAGTGAGCAGATGCGGATCCTTTCCCAGAGGAATGTGCCTGCGGATGGAGAGATCCTGGAGTATTGGAAACCATACTTGGCGTGGCCAGTAAGGTGCTATCAGGATCATGGTTCCTCCGTCCTGGCGTAGCTTCACGAGAGTCTTTGACACAAGAGGGAGTGGAGGGAATGCATAGAGCAGACCGGTTGTCCACTTGAGGGAGAATGCATCCCTCGGCCGAGAGTGCTGGCTCCGAATGAGAGAGCAGTAATCGTCCACTTTGTGGTTCCGAGGGGACGCAAAGAGGTCTATGCGGGGAGAACCCCACTTGTGAAACAGAGAGGTCGCTACCAGAGGATCGAGTGACCACTCGTGTAGGTGGAAGACACGGCTCAGCTGGTCTGCCAATACATTGTCTACTCCCGGCAGGTAAGTGGCCCTGAGGTACATGGAGTGGGAGAGGGCTTCCGCCCAGATCTGCGCAGCTTCCTGACACAGAAGGAAGGAGCCTGTGCCTCCCTGCTTGTTTATGTACCACATGGCCACTTGGTTGTCCGTCTGGATTAAGATTATCTGATGAAAGAGATGATCTTTGAAAGTGCGGAGCGCATAGCGGATTGCTCGAAGTTCCAGGAAATTGATCTGGTGTTCGGCTTCCTCTTTGGACCATAACCCTTGGGTTTGAAAGTCGTCCACATGGGCTCCCCAACCGATGTGAGAAGCGTCGGTGGTTAGGATTACTTGCGGATCCGGTGGAAGAAAAGGTAAGCCCTGAAGGAGGTTGACCTGAGTCGTCCACCAGGTTAAGGATAGGCGCAGCGCTTGTGTGACTGTGACTATGGAGGACAGAGGCTGAAAAGCTTGAATCCATTGGTGTCGTAGAGTCCATTGTGTTACTCTCATGGCTAGTCGGGTCATGGGAGTGACTTGAACCGAGGATGCCATGTGTCCTAGGAGAATGAGGAACTGGCGAGCCGTGGCAGTGTTCTGAGACTGGAGCTGGCGAGCCAGGGACATTAGGGTGTGGACCCTCTGAAGAGGAAGGTAAGCCTTTGCCTGTAAGGTGTCCAAGTCTGCTCCAATGAAGAATAAGGTTTGAGACGGGACTAAGCAAGATTTCTCGTAATTGACAAGAAACCCTAAGGAAAGGAGTGTTTGAATTGTCAATTTTAGGGAGGATTGAGCTATCTGTTGGGTGGAGGCCCTGATTAGCCAATCGTCCAGGTAGGGGTAGACGTGGACACCTTCCTTCCTTAAGAATGCTGCTACCACTACGAGACATTTGGTAAAGACTCGTGGGGCAGAAGCCAGACCGAAAGGTAGGACACGGTATTGATAATGGTCGTGGCCTACGAGAAACCGCAGATATTTGCGATGGGATTGTGTGATCGCAATGTGGGTATAAGCGTCCTTGAGGTCGAGAGAGCACAGCCAATCCCCTCTTTGTAGCAGAGGGAGCAGCGCGCCTAGGGTTACCATTTTGAACTTCTCTTTTTGAAGGTATTTGTTGAGGGCTCGAAGGTCCAAAATGGGACGTAGTCCCCCTGATTTCTTTGGTATTAGGAAGTATCTGGAATAGAATCCCTTGCCTCGTTGAGAGGGAGGAACGGGTTCTATAGCATTTGATTGCAGAAGAAGAGACACTTCCTGTTGTAATTGAGCCAAATGGGTGGATAGACTCCACGCTTGAAGAGGCGGGGAGTCTGCCGGAAGAGTTATGAAGTTGAGGTGGTAACCCTGTGCGATAATTGTTAGCACCCACTGATCTGAGGTGATCTGCAACCAAGGTTGTAGAAAATGGTACAGTCGACCTCCTACAGGAATGTCTGGAAGAGGGGTTTGGCATGTGTTCCCTACAGGGGAGTCAAAGGCCAACCGCAGGCCCAGGAGGAGGGGCTACAGTAGGCCTTTGTTTCCTAGGCTGACGCGGCTGAGGCCTAGTAGAGGATCGAGCTGGACGAGGCCTGGCCGATGGAGGGTAGTAACGGCGTGGCCGAAAGAACGACTTCTTAGAGTCCTTCTTAAGTGGTTGTTTGGAGGAAACCTCAGACGGAACAGAAGAAAGTTGTTTTAACGTCTCGTGGTGATCTTTCAATTCAGCTACTATTTGCTGAATTTGTTCTCCAAACAAATTGTCCCCTAAGCAGGGTAAATCCGCTAAACGATCCTGGACCTCTGGGCGAAGGTTGGATGACTTTAACCAAGCCCAACGTCTGGCCGAGATGGCAGTAGCTGAAACCTTTGTGGAGGCATCGAAGATGTCATAAGCCGTTCTAATCTCGTGCTTCCCCGCTTCAAACCCTTTGTTAAGAAGGGCCTGAAGCTGTGGCTGGTATTGGTCAGGTAATGTGTCAGCAAAATCTTGCATCTGTTTAAGGATGGCTCTGTTATATTGCGTCATGTAGAGTTGATATGAGGCTATGCGAGAAATCAGCATAGCTCCATGGTACACTTTCCGTCCCACACTGTCTAGGAATTTATTGTCCTTGACCGGCGGAGTGGAGGAGTGTGGCTTGAGACGCTTGGCTTTTCTTTGTGCGGACTCCACCACAACAGAGCGATGATCCAGTTGAGGCTTTTGAAAGCCTGGTGCTGACTGGACAAGGTATGTGGAGTCAGCCTTCTTGTTAACTGGTGATACAGATGAAGGAGATTCCCAGTTTTTCTTTAAGAGATCGAGAAACACCTGGTGAATGGGGATGGAAGCGATGATTTTTGGAGCGTCCAAAAATTGAAGCAGTTCCATCATCTGGTGTCTGTCATCGGTCTCAGATTGCAGCTGAAAAGGTACAATTTCGGACATCTCCTTTACAAAATTAATAAAGGAGAGATCCTCTGGAGGAGATCTTTTTCTACTCTCTGTAGGAGAAGGCGGTGATGGTAAATCTGTGTCAGAAGAGGTATCATCACCCCAGGTATCATAGGGATCACTTGGGGGTTGAAGCCCCGATGGACCTGGTTGAGGATCCGAAGGCATCGAAGGAAACCTTGGAGGAACCGGTGGTACAATCGGTACTGGGAACGGCAACGAGGGTTTCGGTGCTGCCGATGGAGTCGGTGCCAGTCTTGGAACCGATGGAGCCAAAGGATAAATCGGTGGAGATATACGAGAAGGCACCGATGGGACCACCCCGGAAGGGGGAATCAGGAACGGTGTTTCTCCCGCCGATGAAAATCCAGTCGGAGACGATGGCGCTGTCGGTGCTACTGGAATTATCGATGGGAGGGCATGTACAAGTGCCTCCATACGTTGTAGTAGCGGTGCCAGCGCTTCCACCAAAGGTTCGGTGGTCGGTTCCTTCCTCGGTGGCGGAGTCGGTGCCGGGGTCGATGCCGGTGGCGGTGCCGGAATCGGTGCCGGAGACGGTGCCAATGGAGGTTGGAATCTTTGCATCGCTTTCTCGATGGCCTCCTGGACCAGCCGGTCCAGTTCTGCCCGGAGACCAGGGGTAACAATACCCGGCTCGACGGGAGAGGGAGGCTGAGGCAGAGCCAGAGGGACCACCGTAACCGGTGGGATCACGGCTCCCACACCCCGAGAGGGCGAGGGTTTCCTCGATGCCTGCGAACGAGACGTGGACGGTGCCAAGTCTGAACGAGGCCTCTTAGTCGGTGGCTCGGCTTGTTCAGAGGTCGATGACTGTGGATCCTCGACAGGCCGAGACTTGTGCCGTCGATGGCGATGCTTGTCCTTCCGGTCTCCTCGCCCATCCGGGGAGGGGACAGGAGTCGACGGCCGAGAAGTCATCGATGGTGGCCGGTCACCGGAGGGTTGACGATGGTGGTGCAACTTCGATGGTGCCGGTTCCGATGACGTCGATGCTATCGATGGCGTTGGGGTGGGTGCATGGAAGAGGAGCCCCATCTTCTCCATCCTGGCTTTGCGACCCTTAGGTGTCATTAGGGCACATTTGGTGCAAGTCAGGACATCATGCTCACTACCCAAACACAAAACACAAACCCTATGGGGGTCTGTGATTGACATAGTCCGGGTACAATCCGGGCATCGACGGAACCCCGTCGCCATGGCTTAAGGCCAAATTTAGTCGCGGGCTCGGTAATTGCCAACAGGCCTCGAGGGCCAAATTCGACGGTAGTCGAAGAAAAAAGGCAAAAAACTTACCGGTTTCCGCGGAGGTGACAAAAATTTGTCGAAGGGAGACCCCTGAGGGGCAAATTTTCTTCGGAAAGAAAAATACCGAATTCCTGTCAGGAACGTGGTAAGAGAGCTCCTTTCACCGCGTGGCAACTGCTGCGCGGAAAAAAGAAGACTGAAGGGAGACCCCTGCTGGCTGCAGGGTCAGTGCCTTGCTGGGCATGCCCAGTAGGGGCCAGTCAAAGTTCTGTTTAAACTTTGACAGAAGTTTTCCGTGGTGGGCTCCATCCTCGATGTCACCCATTTGTGAGGACAACCATCCTGCTTGTCCTGTGAGAATGAAGAATACCTTCATCATCTTTAGTTGTCAGAGAGGTAAAGAAAGTCTACACCAACTCTGCCACTTGTTCTAAGAGATGACGTGCCCTTTGGCTGGATGTTGGAGGTGGAACATCTTCAGAAATTAAGACTGAGATGTCTTACACATCCTGTGTAAAAGTTGGTTTGGAACTAGCTAAATAACAAAGGGCATCGTGGAGCAAATGAGATCTGGTATCTCATGGCGTAGGCCCTCTCCAGTAATCACGAACATGACATGGCTCTAGTAATTGGCAGAGATAAATGAAGGGTATTACCCTGAATATGTACCTAAATGTATTGCAGAAGTTGGTGATTTAGTGAAGAGTCATATCAAAAACCACGGCTCAGTGTGTTGATGATGCAGAAGTTTGGTCTGACTCACGTGGCGTTAGAGAAGCTAGCATCAGCGGTGCTGATGTTCAATGCATTGAATGCAAAGGCTCCGGCCCCTTGTGTATTACAAGCGCTGGAGGTATACCTCGTATGCACTGATGGTGCCAGGGCTTGATGCACTGGAGAATAGAACGTTGGCTGCAACAACAGCTCTGAGAGTCTATAATTTTTCAGTGCTGGCTGCTTCACTGACTCCGGCTCTGAAAAATGGTGTTGCTTCTTTTTGCCAAATCCCAATTTTTTTTTTTGCTCAGCCCTAGCCTTCTCCATCGAGGAAGGAGACTTTTTCAAGGCACCTGGGGAGCAAGACAAGGCTGCACTTGGAAGGAGGACTGGCTGTGGCTCCTGAGAGACCTTTGTAGTTCCTCCATTTTACAGGCCCTGGACTTCTGGGAACACTGAAATATCCAGTCACAAAGGTAACAATATGCCTGGTCATGATTGGGCCCTAACCAATGATAATGGAAACCCAGAAAAACCAACACACACCACCACCCAAAAAAAGAAAGAAAACAGAAATTATTTTTTGTAGCATTTTGATGGCACTCAGACTCTGTGTTTCAGGGAAGCAGGAAGAACTTCAAGCCTACACTCTTCCTCAGCCTCTCAGACCACCAGGGAGGGGTTTCCAAGGCTTGCATTACTAATTCTCTTCTTTCTCAGCTCCTAGTTCTAAAGGA
The DNA here is from genome assembly GCF_901001135.1 of Rhinatrema bivittatum. NCBI lineage: Eukaryota > Metazoa > Chordata > Amphibia > Gymnophiona > Rhinatrematidae > Rhinatrema > Rhinatrema bivittatum. The sequence continues at coordinate 146,837,474 of NC_042615.1, forward strand.
GGGATGATTCCCAGGCTAGTTGATTATACAACAGAAAAACCCAAGCACATGGTGCATTGGTCATATTTATAATCACTATTAACATCTGACATGATCTTGATGTTTGTTTAGATTTTTTTTTTTTTTTTTTTTAACTGAAAATTCTGTTCTTCAGCAATCTATGATTTTTATCTTTTTAAATAGTGCCCTAATAAAACATCCATACAAACTAGGCAAGTTCTTTAATTAATACATCAGCAGGATGTATTACAGCATATAGTCATTTGACTACTATATTAACAGACTGCATAAGAACTAATAGGACGCTAACTGATAGGGATGTGCTCCATTTTTGTCTGTGCAATTTTAAAAATGAAGTGGTTTAAATTGTGGTATACATGAGTCAGATTTAGGACCTCTGAGAAGCCACCCGTGTGTGGCTCAGGACGTGTACACTGCACAGTTCAGCACTCTCAGGCTGATACAATACCATGCACTCATGCTAGCGCCCAGGTTAACCCCCAGCTGGATGTGCGTTTAGATGCGAGTCTATAACCCCTGATACAATAAGGGGAAAAGCACTTCCAAAACGCACGATCAAACAAGGACCATGTTGATGAGATTATTAGCTATTACCTAATGTAAAAAAATAACTGTGCACCTAATGCGCACATTTTAACCCTCAAAAATTTATGCCAGCCCTGGAGTTGGTATTAAATTTTGAGGAGTCCCAAAAGTTGAGCTGAAAAGCAGAAAATAATGCTTTTCTGTGGTTCTTCCGACTTAATATCATGGCGTTATTAAGCCGGAGGAACCACAGAAAGTAGCAATGTAAAAAATAAATTAAAAAAAAAAAGTCTTAACGGTGGTCAGGTTAGGAAAATGGACACAATTTACGAGCATCAATTTTCCTAACCCGTGGCTATGCATCGGCCTTGTCAGTGTGTAAACTACTACTAAGCATAAGTGGATACACAAGGAAATTGCTTTCTCTATCACTGGTATTACACAAAAGCATTAGGAAGGAAGTTGCCTAAAGCTCTGAGCTGGGAAAAAAATGTTTAAATAAAATGAGCAAAGCAACTTCAAAATAAGCTGAACTGGAGCTCTTGGAAAATGTTCCCCCAACTACTTACAGGAAGCCTCTGAATCTGTTGAGGTCATTATTTGGAACTTCACACTCTATTCTACTAGAAAACTTCTCAGGGTCCACCTCAAAGGCCTGAATTAAAAAAAAAAGTTGCATTAATTTCACATTTTAAAAATTAAGACATGAAATGCTTTATACTAACAAGGAAGAAACAAAAACTGCAGTTCTTTTCAGAGGGAATAGGGCAGGAACAGACTGAATGCAGCATAACTGACAAACTACCTATACAAAGGAGGGAAAATCTGCAATAACTCGCATAATTGAGAGGGCAAATTTGCACATAAGTTACATCAGTTTTTTAAAAAAAACTTATATGCATAAGTGTGCTTTGAAAATTATCCCACCAAAACTACACATACACACAACTATACCTTTATATACATAGAAATTTTTCTTGAAATTTTACATTGACACTGCCTGAAATGGAAATGTTTATGCTTAAGTGCAAACCCTCCCTGAGAACAACTCTGCTCAGAAAGTACAGGTAGTACGCACATAAATGTACCCATTTATGTATCTGCAATTTTATAAGAAGCCATTACTACAAGGAAAACACCATTTCACCCATGGAGATGCCTTGGAAAATCACTCTACATATGCTTGCAATTCCACAATCTCAAAGAGGAGGATTCCATTTCAGAATCTGCAATTAATTGCTTTCTCATGATTTTAATGACGCAAACATACTAGAAGGCAAAAAAACCAAATGTGTGAGAGTCCTTGGGGCTACAAAGGGTTCAAAGTAGCTTTAGCGATCCAGATGCTTGTCCAATACGTCAAGAATTATCCCCATGCCTTTCAACCCCTGGCTTCCTGACGTCTTCCTTTTCTTTCTGTGAGCACTCTTCTGTCCCCGGTTTTTCCCTCATATCAATTACTGCACATCTCCCCCTCTCTAACTTTGCTCGGGCTTTTTCTATTTTAATGGATGATTTTGGCAGTGTTCGCACCTGCATTCTAGAGACCAGCATTTTCAGCACCTGAAGAGTTTTGTCTGGCTTCTTGAAGTCTATCCCTTCTTTTTCTCCCTTGGACTAAGAAGAAGTAGATCGATTTGCCATCAGACCACAGTACTTGCAAAAAAGAGAACTTCAATGATGTTAGCAGCATTTTTAGTGGGTCACAGACCTGCTGACAATTGTTGGGGAAGAGTGAATTCCCACTGGCTTGCTACAACAGTATTACAGCGAAGGTGAAAATCTCAGGTGCTTCTTCTAAGTGCAAGGGAAAATGAAAAGGATTTCTTTGTTTCTATGAGCAAAGAGAAACACTACATAATTAGTCTTCCTGTGCAAGGCTGTCAATCTTGCTGGGAGGTATGTCAGATGTGCCAAAAGGAGACCCCACCCTTAGAGGCATACGCAGGTATGGAAAAGAATGTTCCCCATTCCACACCCTTAGTTCCTCTAGAACAGAGAAGAAAGGAAGATTTCTTTCCCATAGCTGTAACAGTTGTGCAAGCATGATAAAATGAAACACAGATGGTTGACCTACATAGTCCAATGTGCATGAAACCCACTCAACGCGGGCAACGTGAGAAATGTTGGTTAGCAATTGCCCTGCTGGTTCCAGTGTCTCTGATAAGCAATACTACTGACACACAAACACAGAACAACCAACTAGAAGTCAAATACGAATGAAAAAGCAAAACTGCTTACCTTGTAATAGGTGTTATCCCAGGACAGCAGGAAGTAGTCCTCACATATGGGTGACATCATCAGATGGAGCCCTGGTATGGAAAACTTCTGTCAAAAGTTTCCAGAAACGTTTGGCTGGCACACTGAACCTGCTGAGCATGCCCAGCATGCCATGATATTCTCAGCCACATTCTTCAGGCTCATTTGTACCATTATGCGTGAGCTAAAAAAATAAAATAAAACGTAACGGACCCAACTCCGCGGGGTGGCGGGTGGGTTCTGTGAGGACTACATCCTGCTGTCCTGGGATAACACCTATTACAAGGTAAGCAATTTTGCTTTATCCCAGGACAATCAGGATGACAGTCCTCACATATGGGTGATTAGCAAGCTATAGGCCGAGTCATTCTTATATTATACCAACAGCATACACCTTGTGCAACAAGCACAACAGGTGTACTGCTGGAAAAAATGAGGCAGCCTGAAATCACAGCAGGATGGATGTAGGAGGAGTTGGTGTTATACTGGAAATAAGTTCTTTAAGACAGATTTTCCAAAGGCTGAATCTTGTCGTCCTTCTCTGTCCAAACAATAATGAGCTGCAAAGGTGTGAAGGGAACTCCATGTTGCAGCTTTATATATGTCAAGAATAAGCACTGAACGGTAGTGTGCTACTGATGTAGACATAGCCCTTACTGAATGTGCTTTTACTCGCCCCTGGAGAGAAATGTTCGCTTTTTCATAACAGAATTCGATACAGTCTGCTAGCCAGTGGGAGAGAGTGTTTTCCTACCGCAACTCCTGGTTTATTTTTGTCAAAAGAAACAGAGTTGGGTGGATTTCCTATGGATTGCCATGCGGTTCAGGTAAAAAGCTAGTGCTCGTTTACAGTCTAATGTGTGTAAGACTCTCTTCTCCCTGGTGAGAGTGAGGTCTTGGAAAGAAAGTGGGCAAGACTATTGACTGATTGATATGAAAATCTGTTACCACTTTTGGTAGGAATTTGGGGCGAGTGCGAAGGACTACTTGTCATGTAGGAACCTTGTGTAGGGTGAGTATGTGACGAGAGCTTGTAACTCACTGACCCTCCTAGCCGATGTAATGGCTACTAAGAAAAATATTTTCCATGTAAGAAATCTTTCATCACAGGAATGTAGAGGCTCGAACGGTGACCGCATGAGTCTCGTTAGTACTATATTGAGGTCCCATTCAGTGATCGGTGGTCAAATGGAAGGCTTAAGGTGAAGTAAGCTTCTCATAAACCGACTTACTAAGGGTTGCGCTGTTATTGGCGCATCCCCTATGTCCTTGTTGTATGCTGCTATGGCACTTAGGTGTACCCTTACAGAGGATGTCTGGAGACCAGAATCCAAAAGGTGGCATACGTAATCTAGCAAAGAAGGAGTGGGGCAAGAGAAAGGGTGAGGAGATCTTTTTGTGTGCACCACTTGGTAAATCTAGTCCACTTAAAGTGGTAAAATGTACGTGTGGAAGGCTTTCGTGAAGCTACGAGAACTTTAGAGACTTGCGTTGAAAGATTAAGTGGTTATAGAATTAAGCTTTCAACATCCAAGCTGTCAGGGCAAGAGTTGTCAGGTTGGGATGACGCAACTTGCCCTGATTCAGAGTTACAAGAGTGGGTGCTGGGCCCAGGCGAATTGGGTCTCTGATCGAGAGGTCGAGGAGTATGGGAAACCATACTTGTCGAGGCCAATACGGGGCTATGAGGATCATTGTTCCTTTGTCCTGTTGTAGCTTCACGAGAGTTTTGGCTATGAGTGGGATTGGAGGATACACATATAGAAGTCCTGTGTTCCAGGGGTGAGCAAAGGCGTCCCTGAGGAATGCTTGTTGACGGCCGTGGAGGGAGCAGAACCTTTCCACTTTGTAGTTCAGTTTGGACGCAAAGAGGTCTATGGTTGGGCGACCCCAGCGTTGAAAGATTTTGCTCGCTACACGTGGATCCAGAGACCATTCGTGGGGATGGAAATGTCGACTGAGATCGTCCGCTAGGACGTTTTGTATGCCCGCTAGATAAGTTGCTCGGAGATGCATGGAGTGCTCTAGAGCCCTAGCCCAAATCTACACCGCTTCTTGGCAGAGCAGATAAGAGCCTGTGCCTCCCTGTTTATGTACCACATTGCTACTGTGTTGTCCGTTTGTATCAGCACAGTCTTGTTTGAGAGGCAGTCTTTGAAGGCACAGAGGGCATATCGCATCGCTCGAAGTTCTAAGAAGTTTATCTGACACTTCATTTCGAGCATAGTCCACGTCCCTTGTGTTTGAAGGTTGTTGACGTGAGCTCCCCATCCCAAGTTGGAGGCATCTGTGGTCAAGATGACTTGCGGAATTGACTGTTGAAATGGGAGACCAGCTTTCAATGTAACAGTTGTGTAAGCATGATAAAATGAAATACAGATGGTTGACCTACATAGTCCAATGTGCATGAAACCCACTCAATGCAGGCAACTTGAGAAATGTTGGTTAGCAATTGCCCTGCTGGTTCCAGTGCCTCTGATAAGCAATACTATTGACACACAAACACAGAACAACCAACTAGAAATCAAATACGAATGAAAAAGCAAAATTGCTTACCTTGTAATAGGTGTTATCCCTGGTACGGAAAGCTTCTGTCAAAAGTTTCTAGAAACGTTGGCTGGCAAACTGAACCTACTGAGCATGCCCAGCATGCCATGATATTCTCAGGCACATTCTTCAGTCTCGTTTGTAGCATTATGCATGAGCTAAAAAAATAAAATAATAAAACGTAACGGACCCAACTCCGCGGGGTGGCAGAGTGGAGCGATAGGCGTAACTGATGGGTGATTTGAATTGTGTATGACAGTGGTTGGAAAGCTTGTAGCCATTGAGACTTCAAAGTCCATTGAGTTCTTCTCATGGCTAACTTCGCCATAGAGGTAACATGTACTGTCAAGGCCATGTGTCCTAGTAGCACCAGTAGTTGATGGGCAGATGCGAACTGGTATTGGGTTATAGAGTTTGCCAAACTTGCTAGATTGTTGGCACGGTCATTTGGAAGAAAAGCTTTCGCCACTGTGGTGTCGACGTCTGCTCCGATGAATGTGAGGAATTGAGATGGGTCGATGTGAGATTTTTGATAGTTGATAAGAAATCCCAGGGAGTGTAATAGTATTATTGTGCTTTTTAAGGCAGACAGAGCTCCCTGCCTGGATGGACTTCTGATTAGCCAATCGTCTAGGTATGGAAAAACATGAATGCTGTTTTTTCTTAGATGTGCAGCAACCACTGCTAGACATTTTGTGAATACTTGAGGAGCAGAGGCAAGTCCGAATGGTAGGACTCGATACTGGTAATGATTTCTTTCCACTACGAATTGTAGATACTTGCAATGTTGTGTGGAAATTGGTATGTGTGCATAAGCGTCTTGAAGATCTAGAGAACAGAGCCAATCTCCCCGGTGAAGCATGGAAGGATGGTTCCCAGGGATACCATCCGAAATGTTTCTTTGTGAAGAAATTTGTTGAGATTGCGGAGGTCTAAGATAGGCGGCCTTTGCCCTATTTTCTTTGGAATTAGGAAATAGCGGGAATAGAACCCCTTGCCCTGTTGAGACCGGGGCACTGGTTCGATAGCCCTGGCAATCAGCAAAGTAGAGAGTTCTACTTGGAGTTGAGGTGTGATGACCATGCTTGTCCAAAGTGGAATGGGTGGAGAATGCGGGGGTATTGTTTTGAATTTTAGACGATATCCCCGATTTAGTATGGCTAATACCCATTGGTCTTTTGTGATGAGACTCCATTGGTGTTTGAAATGATGAAGTCGACCTCCTACTGGCAAGTGGGGCATAGGGTTGATGGAAAAGGCTTCTGTTCTCTTGATTTATTTCAAAAACCCACTGCCGGACCAGTTTGTGGTGATGGTTGGTTTTTTTGCTGTTTTGGCTGGCGTGGACATCCTCTTTGTGGTGGACGGTATGGACGCGCTGAAGAAGCAGGTGGGTAATATCTTCTTAAGGAGGATGGCTGATCTGATGGCAGTTTGGAGAGCTGGCGAAGTATCTCGTGGTGATCTTTTAACTGAGAGACAGTAGCCTGAATCTTTTCTCCGAAAAGATTGTCTCCAGTACAAGGGAGATCCGCCAATCTTTCCTGGACTTCTTGCCTGAGGTCCGAGGCCTTAAGTCAAGCCCACCTTCTTGCATTAATTGCTGACGCTGATAGGCGAGTTGATGTTTCAAAAGCATCATAAGCTACACGTACCTCGTGTTTACCAGATTCCAGTCCCTTTGTAATAAGTGTGTTCAAAGCCAGTTGTTATTGCTGAGGGAGATCATCGGCAATACCTTGAACTTGTTTCCATAAGTTCCTTTGGTACTGTGTCATATAAAGCTGGTATGCTGCAATGCGAGATACCAGCATGGATCCCTGAAAAACCTTTCTTCCTAAGGTATCTAGGAACGTTTGCTCCTTTCCTGGTGGGACAGAAGAGTGAGGTTTCTGTTTCCTGGCTTTTTTCTGAGCCGATTCAACGACTACCGAGTGATGAGGCAGTTGGGGCTTTTGGAAACCTGGAGCATGTTGCACCAGGTATCTGTTCTTCGATTCACCGCTTGTACTGAACAGGGATGTTCCCACATCCTTTGTTGGAGTTCTAAAAGGACTTCATGGATTGGGATTGCCATTACCTCCTTTGGTGCATTCACGAATTGAAGGACTTCTAAGGCCTTTTGTCTTGTGTCCTCCTCTGTCACTAATTCGAAAGGAATTGTGTCTACCATTTCCTTAATAAAATTTGTAAAGGACAAATCTTCAGGAGGAGACTTTCTCCTTTCTTCTGGTGGAGAAGGCTCGGATTGTAGTTTTTCTGACTCAGTATCAAAATCGACATCCTTCCAGGGAGTATACTGAGGATAAGGCGATTCAGGATCCTCTGGTTGTACATGATGCTTTGTTTTGAAAACAGATTTTGATGGAATCTGCTTTGGCAACATAGGAGGTAATGAAGGCATCGATGGAGAATCGATGGTCCTCGATGGGAATCAATGTCAGGTGTCACCCAATGGACCGGGATGATTTGGCATCGAAGGATCTTTTATTGGCATCGATGGTTTCTTCGGTATCCGATGACGGTGAAGGCCCGATGGTCCTGGGACTGAATCCGAGTCCCTATCATCTTCTTCCGATGACTCAGGAATTGGAATGGAAGGAGTCACCGGTGGATGCATCGGCATTGATGGTACTGGCGTCGTCGGTGCCGGAGGAATTATTCCTATCAAGGCATTGATTTTGTTCAGCAAAGGCTGAAATATCGACGAATCAGATATCGATGCCGGGGTCGGTACCGATGGTATGGAGGGAGGCTGGAAGTTTCGAAAAGCCTCGACGATGGCCTGCTGGACCATGGTAGTCACCTCTTCCCTGGAAACTGGGACTGGGTCCACTTTCTTCTCCTCGATGTTTTGCGACCGAGGGAGGTGTTATTCTTGGAGACGATGTTATTGGCGCTATTGGCACTTCCACAACTGAGCATGGTGGCACAATCTCTAACACCGAGCCCGGTGGAGAGCGCCTCGGTTCCTCAGGTATGGTCTGGCGTGTTGGTTCCAGTACCCAGACTCGTTTGGGCATCGGCTCGATGTCCTTCGATGTTGATGGCTGTGTCTTTCCAGCCGATGGGTCGGTGGAACGATGTTGATGGCGTCTTTTTTCTCGATGTTCCTTCGATGCCGAGAAAGACGCTATAGAGGACGCCGATGGAGTCAGTGACAGACGGTCACCGGTTCTTTTTTCTCCTCGATGTTTTGCGACCGAGGGAAGTGTTATTCTTGGAGACGATGTCAATGACGACGATGGGATTTTCTTAAACAACTCCTCCATCTTGTCCAAATGGGCACACCTGCCCTTTTGGTGTCATCTGGGCACAGGTTGTACAAGTCCGGACATCGTGGCCTGATCCCAAGCACAAAACACAAACATTGTGGGGGTCGGTAATCAACATAGTCCGGTTACAATCTACATATTTCTTGAATCCGGAGGCCATGATAAAAAAATTAGGCCTAGTAACAGTCAATGACCAGCAGATACCGATAGTGAGGGTGACCGGAATCGACCGAAAAATGATTCGAAAAATGTACTCACCGAAACTATGTCAAAGGGAGACCCGATGACAATTAATTTGTGACTGAAAAAGTTTTCTTCCCTGAGGAAAAAAGTGAGGGAAAATTTCCCAGAGCTCCTGATCTGCTTTGCTTACAGCAAGGTGGAAAAAAAGAGACTGAAGGGAGACCCCCTGTGGCTGAGAATATCATGGCATGCTGGGCATGCTCAGTAGGTTCAGTGTGCCAGCCAAAAGTTTCTAGAAACTTTTGACAGAAGTTTTTTGTACCAGGGCTCCATCTGATGATGTCACCCATATGTGAGGACTATCATCCTGCTTGTCCTGGGATAATGTGGGATATCTTCAAAAAGAACTGCAAAATGGCATGTGTACCTTTATCAAGTTTGACTCGAAACAGAGACCTTCCTTCCCTTTAATCTGCTTCCATTAATTTAGTCATACAGCAGAATACAGTCCCATTAGAAAATTTCCACAATTCTACTACCAATCTTAACAGCAGGAGATGGTCAGAATAAAAGGATTATACAACAATAAATGCAAATGTAGTGTCTACTGTCTGTCTGAATGAAACACACACATAGTGGTGTATCCAAAATTCAGAGGCATAAAAAAAGCTCTGGGTCTTATTTTGAAAATCTGTGAAGTAGTGAGTGCACAGCTTTTTTGCCAAAAGTTCTCCTTCAACAAATTTCTTCCTGCTCCTTTTATGTTTCCATCTCAAATTGGAACCCAGGGCTGGAATCTGGCTGATCTATTTGACATCGCTTCCCAAATTACGTTTTAATCCAGTCACTGCAATGACAATCTTTGGCTGTGGGCCATGCCCCCAGGCTCCTTCTGGAACGCTGCACTCAAAAGCCTTGAATGCGGCCACTAGGTGTCACTCTTAAAGAACAAACATGACTGCATCCATCAGGGGTTATGAATGCTGCCTCCCCAGCATCTCCAGTCCTGGTAGATCTGGGCAATGGATGAGCCAACTTGGGGATCAAACAGGGACCCTTCCACTTGGCAGTGCACAGAACTTTCCAACTGAGGCAGCGGATCAGCCCACAGAAGTTTTTTTCAGGTGGACAATTCAGTTCTGCAACCTCCTGGGAAGCATATGGAAAGAAACAGATAGTTTGGGTCCTTGTATTTTTGAGATGTTGAGAATGGTTTGGAAGTATTAGATGTGGAAAGTTTTAATTTAGAATTTTTATTTCAGGGGTGGCCAACTCTCGTTCACGAGCCATAAACAGGCCAGGTTTTCAGGATAGCCACAATGAATACGCATGAGATAGACATGCATACAATGGAGCCAGGGCATGCAAATCTCTCATGCATATTCACTGTGGCTATCCTGAAAACCCGGCCTGCTTGTGGTTCTCACGGAGCGGAGTTAGCCACCTCTGACTTACTTCCTTCCCAGCAATAGATGTCATGATGCAACCTTACAATGACCAACTCCAGTGAAAGCAAATCAGTCTCTTATGTACACAATGTGAAATGATGAACACAGCAGTGAATTATTATACCGCAAGATATATTTCTGCAGGCATTCCACCACAGCAGTGTTATAACCTTTATATCTCTTTTTTCATATCTGCAGGTGTGAATCTGATAAACAATATCCACCACTGAATTTTTTCTGTTTGACTTTTGGTTGTAGCTGCATTCCTCAAATAATGAGTAACAATACTAATTAAAATAGGCTTAATGAATTCCAATTAAGCAACTATGTCATTATATACACACAGGTGTCTGCATGCCACTGTGTACATTTCTTTCTACGAAAAATGTTTTTTATAAATTACCAAATCCTTAAATGAGGAGTTCTAAATACATAAACATACAACTCATATCTTGAAGCCTGCCCTTTGCCTGAAGGGGTTCTCCGTTGCTTTTAAAATACAAAGCACAGGGGATTTTTATCCATGAAATGCCTTGCTAAGGCTAATTTAATTTTATTCTTTTGGGCAAAAATGTACCTTGTTTTCCCAGTTCTCCAATGATGGGGAAAATGCCACATACTGCCCAGAAACTAATTCTGCCACATGCACGCTTTCCCTACTGCTGGTCTGTAAATAGTTTTCAGCAGGGAATGCATATATATATATTTTCTAATTTAGGCTCTTAACAACAGTGACAGTAACTTTAAAATGAGCGCATGGCCGTACATACACGCACAGATGTGCGCACGAGTGGGCATACGCTGGAATATTACATCATGTGCACAGTTGCGTGCATACGATTTCAAACACATCCACCACTTGTATGTATGGGTGCTTCTAATTTTAAGCCATTACTTGAGCTGATGTCCTTCACCTATCTTTCTTAGGATTTTTGTCAGCTTTAACACTCACAGGAAAGAGGATTTTTTTATTTTATTTTATATTTTATTAAGATTTTCAACAAATTTTTTACATTTGCAAAAAATCAAGAAATAATCTTTAACACTAGAAACAATAAAGAAAATATCACACAATAATAAATTCTGTGCATCCGACTAATAGTCCCCAATAATGGGAGGAAGCTTCAAAAAGATAACTAACGTTATTTAACAAAACTTAGTACTACACATACTTAAAAGAGACATTATTATTCTTTAGCATTTAATTACCTCTAACCTATTCCTTATCAGTCAGGAAAGTCTCAAGATGGGTGGGATCTTGAAACACACATTTATTTTTTTGCAAAATAATTAGGCATTTGCACGGGAATCGCAAATAAAAAAATCGCCCCTAGGGCCAATACCCTTGGTTTCAATTCTAGAAATTGTTTCCGACGTAGCTGAGTACTACGAGCCACGTCCGGGAATATTTGAACTTTATAACCACAATAGAGCACATCTTTATTCTTGAAAAATTTTTGTAAAATCATATTTTTATCTTGCTCTCTACAAAAAGAGACCAGTAATGTCGCTCTAGTGGGAATCTCATCAACGGAAGCTTCTAGAAAAGAGGTCAAGTTAGGTGATTCCCTTTGTACTATGTCTAATTCTTCCATCCCTTCTTGAGATTGTATCCTAGACTTAGGTATGAAATACTTTCTTCATCTACTGAAGATATAGAAAGTATTTCTATCAAGTATTTCTTCAATAATTCAAAGGAGGATAACAATCTAGTTACTGGGAAATTAAGAAATCTTAAATTCCTAACACGGTTTTCATTTTCTAACATTTCCAAATGACGATGTATTATTAAGCTATCTTTTACAAATGAATTGTTTACAGCTTGTAATGCTATTACTTGATTATTTATTACCTTTCCATTTTCATCCAATTGATTTAATCGACTCATGTTTTTCGATCTTACCATTAATCTGTAACACATCTTGTTTAAATTGTTCACATGAATTAGATAAAGTTTTTCTAACATCTATTAGAACCTTCCAAATATCACTCAAGGTGACATTCTGAGGATCTATTGATTCTACATTCACATTTCCATCTGATAACAATTCTTGTACCAAAGTTACCCCTGCACTTTCTTGTATCCTCCCCCTCTCCATAGTATCACTGTTACTAGGTTGTTCAGCATTTACTGACCCCCCAGTCCCTGGTACCGTGGATTGTTGATTAACCTCCAGCGGAGTGAGAGGTAACTGCATCTGGGCTGGACTCTCAGGAGAACCAGAAGAAAAGGAGATTTCTGAAATTGGGTGTCTTTCAAATTGACCAATTCGTCTAACCACATGGGAGTCCATAGGTCCTCTACTTGCTGAAGCTGCCGACGATGATGTTAACATCTTTGTTTTCCTTTTCCTACCCATAAAATAACAAGGGAAGGAGAGGAATATTCAAACTAAACAAAGGAAACATTTTTTAGAAGGGGCGCGCCCCTTTGGCGCGCGGCTTCGGCTGTGCGCCGCAGCTCTTCCGGATTTATCGGGAGGCAGAGTCCCTGCTTGATGAAGTCAGCGGGGTTAAAGCAGTAGGGTAGGTGTTTTTTCCAGCTCCCTGGGCACTCCGAATTGCTCGGTTCCCCTGTCGCTGTCCTGCTGCCCTCCTCTCTCGGGGAGAGGTTCGTCTCACCAAATTCCTCCGAATGAGACGCCGCAGCTCTTCCGGATTTATCGGGAGGCAGAGTCCCTGCTTGATGACGTCAGCGGGGTTAAAGCAGTAGGGTAGGTGTTTTTTCCAGCTCCCTGGGCACTCCGAATTGCTCGGTTCCCCTGTCGGTGTCCTGCTGCCCTTCTCTCTCGGGGAGAGGTTCGTCTCACCAAATTCCTCCGGGGAAAGAGGATTTTAAAACATGCTCACGAGAAAGGAATTCCCAATTTTACCAATTAGTTCACCAGTTTGCCCAGTCCATCTTGAGGTCATCCAGAATCCTCTTATTCTTTAGCCTGCATTCCCCCCAGTTGACCCAGACCCCTCACCATGACGTGTTTGGCCTAAACACACCAGTTTTGGGTGTTTCAATGCCATTACTGAAACTTGACTCAAACCCACTGACACTGTCCTCCTGAACCTACTTCCCACACAATCCTATGACATTATGTCACTACCCAGACTCAAAAATAAAAGAGGCGGAGGTCTTCTCCTAGCCTCAAAAAAGGAACTTGGACTAATCTCTCAGCCCATACACTCACCTCAGAAATTCAAAATCGGACTCTTTAAATCAAGTCTTCCTCATCTATTCCCCTCCCCCCCCCCCCCCGGCCTCCCTGAATATAATCCCTCACCCCTCATTGAATTCTTAGCTGAGAATTTAGACTTTGACCACCCATCCATCATCCTAGGAGATTTCATCCTCCACGTTGATGCCTCCCCTTTATCCCCTAATTGTGAAGCCTTTCTCTCCTCCGTCAATGCACTGGGCTTTGATCAAATCAACTCACCTACACAGAAGGCCGGTCACACCCTAGATTTAGTTTTCACGAACACATCTCTCCTCACAGCCAACTCCCCTCCCCCCCTCCTGAACACCAGTCCCCTGGTCAGATCACTCCCTCATAAAAGCTAACCTCAATATAAAAAAACATCGCTTCCCACCCCCACTCTCAAAAACATGATACTCTTTCGAAAGCCTTGCAACCAGGAAGATCTAATTCTTGCCCTCTCAGAGGCCATTGATAACCTAGACCTGGCCAACCCAGAGGCTGCCCTCTCCTCCTGGAATAATATAACATGGCGGACGGGTTTTTGCGCCATTTCTTTTCCTTTGATCTTAAATCCTGTTTGAGTTTTTTTTTAGTTCCCCGTTGAACCATGTTAGTTTTTTTTTAGTTCTGGGTAGGGTTTAGCTCGAGGGACTTTAACGGGCAGATGTTATTAGAACATAAGAACATAAGAAAATGCCATATGTTCTTATGTTCTAATAACATCTGCCCGTTAAAGTCCCTCGAGCTAAACCCTACCCAGAACTAAAAAAAAAACTAACATGGTTCAACGGGGAACTAAAAAAAAACTCAAACAGGATTTAAGATCAAAGGAAAAGAAATGGCACAAAAACCCGTCCGCCCCTTCGCAAGCTGCCTACAAATCAGCTCTACACACCTATAGAACATCCATTCAAAAAATAAAAAGAGACTACCACGCGCAAAAAATACATAAGTTCCAATAAAATGCTAAAGCCCTTTTCACTTTAGTCTCCGAACTCACAAAAACAGCCCCCCCCCCCCCCCCCATATCGAAGCCAAAAGCAAATGCGATGAACTAGCTCTCTTCTTCCAGGACAAAATTACCAAGCTTCACCTTAGATTCCACTCTCCTTCCCCATACCTCCCCACTGCCAACGCCTACCTTCCAACCACTCCTGATCACCCCCCTGGATTCCTTCGAAACTACACCCCATCAGAAATCAAATCCATCCTTAAGAAAATGAAACCTTCCCTCCCACCCCTCTGACACCATCCCCACAAAATCCTTACTAACCATCCCAAACATATTTCCCTCCCTCTAGCGAACATCATCAATTGCTCGCTCACTTAAGGACATGTCCCAGAAACAAGCTACCCTCAAACCCATTCTTAAGAAACCTAATCTTGACCCCATGAACCTAGCTAATTTCAGGCCAATCTCTAACCTCCCTTTTATAGCAAAAATCATGGAAAGGGTTGTGAACCTCCAACTCACGGATCACCTGGAAAGAAACAATTTGCTATTCCCTTCCCAATTCGGCTTTCATAAATTTTTCAATACCGAAACTCTACTTATCTCCCTTACAGACACCCTCCTCACTGGATTAGATAAGGGCCAAACTTTCATCCTTGCTCTACTTGACATTTCATCAGCTTTCGACACCATCAACCATAACATCTTACTAGATAGACTCTCAGAAACTGGCATCAAGGGAATAGCCCTGAACTGGTTTAAATCTTACCTCCACAATCGAAGTTACAAGGTTAACATTGGCAGCAAAGAATCTAACCCCATAGACCTCACACGTGGAGTTCCCCAAGGTTCTTCCCTCTCCCCCACTCTGTTCAATTTATACCTTCTGCCCCTCTGCAAACTCCTCGCCGATTTAGGCCTTACTCATTACATATACGCAAACGATGTCCAAATTGTCATCCCCGTGACAGAATCACTCCCCAAATCCCTTAAGATCTGGGATAACTGCCTAGCCTCAATTAATCACCTCCTCACCAGCCTCAACCTCGCCCTCAACACAACCAAAACAGAACTCCTTGTCATCTCACCAGACCATCACAACGGTCCTCTATCTGACTCACCAACAGCTAAGGTCCAACAGGTCAGAGACCTAGGAGACACTTTAGACAATCACCTAAACCTAAAAATATTTATAAACACTACCACGAAAGAATGATTCCACAAACTACCCATTCTAAAAAAAACTAAGACCACTCCTCCATCCCTATGATTTTCGCTCAGTTCTACAGGCCTTACTTTTTACCAAAACTGATTATTGCAACACCCTCCTCCTAGGCCTCCCTGCTACCTTGATCATGCCGCTCCAATTGCTCCAGAATCCTCACTTACTCCCGTAGAAGAGATCACATTACCCCCATACTCATGAGACCTTCACTGGCTCCCTATACGCTTTAGAATCCTTCACAAGTTTTACTATCATCCATAAAACCCTGCACAACACCCAGACATCCATTGGCTGAATAACTCCCTGCAATATCACACATCGAATAGACCCACGAGAACGGCATACAAAGGAACCCTCTTCATTCCCCCCCCCCAAACTCATCCATCTCACAGCCACGAGAGAATGGGCCCTATCCATTGCTGGACCAGCTATTTGGAATGCAATGCCCGCCCACCTGCACCAAGAACACTGTACCCAAACATTTAAAAAAAACCTTACAACTTGGCTCTTCTCAAAAGCCTTTACCTAACCCCGCAGCCCCCAGATCTCAGCCCCCTTTCCGCCGCTCCTTCTATGGGTACTACTATATTACAAGCTACTGCTCTACGATACATATTGTACATACTGTAAATAATAGTCATATATTGTTATAATTCTTATACAATTGTATATTTATTTGTTACCATTGCTTTCCAGGTATTTGACTCTGCTAGTCTAGCCTTCTCTACTAGTTCAGTTCCCTTACGTGTTATGTAACTTCGCATTTCTTTAGTTAATGGTTTCCCCAGTTCTATGTAAACCGATGTGATATTTACTTGAATGTCGGCATAGAAAAGTTTTAAATAAATAAATAAATAAAAAGACATTTCTACAGACAAACCTCATCAGAAGCAGAAGTAAATATACATTGTTAACAAGCGGCAACACGCTGCGGTCGCTGGAGTTAAAATATGGATTTCCATGCGCAACTTTTGGGCCAGCCTTGGAATAACTCCCATCATGCCCCAGATACGCCCTAACCCCACCCGTTTCTTTTACTCGCACCCACGTATATACACATGAGGTTTGCGGCTTTTAAAAATACGCATTGCTCACACATGGGCCTTTAATGCGAACAATGCTTTTCTACCATTCTGTCTCTATGGGGAAAAAAACCATGATGAATCAAGCCTAAAAAAAAGTTATACTTTTTTTTTTTTTTAAATACTACCGTCTGAGCACTCTATAGTTCCTCCTTTAACTTTGCCAAGTATAACAGTATATTGGTGACAAACACACTGTCAAGGTAGGTGTTGCTGGTGTGCCCATAGGGAGACATTTTGACAGTTTGGCCCAAGTGACTACCAATACTTCCTTCCCCGCTCCCCATTTACACTTGTAGCATAATAATGTAGGTGACAGGGACAGTTTTACCTGCTCTGCATAGCCTTTCACCACTTGTCTCTGTTTCAAATTGGTCTCACCATCCAGACTTGAGGTTTCAATGTGACAAATTCCATCTGGATCACTAGAATAAAGCAGTACTATGTCCGCAGGAACAATCTCATCGCATGGAAGGCGGACAAAATCCCCCACGATAACATCTTTCCAGGGTGTTTCCACATACTTTTTCTCTTTTCTGAAAACAAAATACATTTAATCATAACAACTCAAGACATTTGGAAAGTAAATATAGAAAGACTTATAACATTCTTGATTTCTAACCTGTTAAAAAAAAAAAAAAGTATGTTCATAAGGAAGTAGCTAAACAAAGTAGATCTGCATACATCTGAGTATTAAGGGAACTTGGAAAAGTTCTGGCAGCTCTATTGCTGACCTTTTCAATGCTTCTTTAAAGGAAAGAGTAATTCTAAAGGAGAAAGGAGGATGTGGCTCCTCTACACAAAAGTGGAAGTAAGTAGGAGGTTGGGAACCACAGGCCGGTCAGTCTGACCTATGTGGAGAGCAAATTAATGGAATCACTGCTAAAACAGAATAATACAGTTTCTAGAATCCAATGAATTATAAGAACCAAAACAGCATGGTTTTTACCAGTGGTAGGTCTTATCAGATGAATCTAATCAATTTCTTTGAATGACCAAAGAGTTGGATCAGGGAGAGCACTAGACTAGCTGTACTTGGATTTCAATATGGCTTTTGACATTGCACCATATAGGTGACTTTAAAATAAACTGAGCACCCTTGGTATGGGTCTCAAGAGACTGACTAGCAGGTCGATACAGAAAAACATGAGGGAGAGCTGGCGAGTGCCCGCTCTCCTGGGTGCGAGATTCAGGAGGGTGGCCTATGCAAATTAGGGCCCGCGGTAAAAGGAGGCACTAGGGACACTAGCGTGTCCCTAGTGCCTCCTTTTTGACAGGAGCGGCGGCGGCTGTCAGCGGGTTTGACAGCCGATGCTCAATTTTTCCAGCATCAGTTCCCAAACCCGCTGACAGCCACGGGTTCAGAAAATGGGCGCCGGCATAACTGAGCGTCCGTATTCCAACCCGCGGGCCGATTTTTAATTTTTATTTTTTTTTAATTTTTACTTTTGGGGCCTCCAACTTAATATCAGTATGATATTAAGTCGGAGGGTGTACAGAAAAGCAGTTTTTTCTGCTTTTCTGTACACTTCCCTGGTGCCGGCCGAAATTAATGCCAGCCTTTGGGCAGGCATTAATTTCTGAAAGTAAAATGTGCGGCTTGGCTGCACATTTTACTTTCTGTATCGCGTGGGAATAACTAATAGGGCCATCAACATGCATTTGCATGCTGTGGGCACTATTAGTTTCAGGGGGGTTGGACGCGCGTTTTCGACACTCTATTACCCCTTACTGAATAAGGGGTAAAGCTAGCGCGACGAAAACGCACATCCAAACTTGGGCTAACAGTGCATTCCACCGGAGTGCACTGTACTGTATCAGCCTGTAGGTTAGAAACTAGTTGAACGGGAGGCAACAGGATAGTGGTAAATGGCGTTCACTCCAAGGAGAGGGGTGCTGCTAGTGGTTCATTTCTAAATTTTTGTGAGTGACATTACGGAAGGACTGTCTGGAAAGATTTGCCTTTTTGCAGACGATACTAAAACCTGCAACAGGGCAGACAGGCACATGAGGCATGGTCTAGAGTCTGGCAGCTAAGATTTAATGCTAAAAAAATGCAGTCATGCATTTAAACCCAAGGGCATGATACAGTATAGGGGGTGAAATTCTTCTAAACACCAAAGAAGAGGAGGAATAGCCTAGTGGTTAGAGCAGTGGACTATGAACCAGGAGACCAAGGTTCAAGTCCCGCTGTCGCTCCTTGTGACCTTAGGCAAGTCACTTTACCCTCCATTGCCTCAGGTATAAAAACTTAGATTGTAAGCCCTCTGGGGATAGAGAAATACCTACAGTACCTGAATGTAAACCGGTGTGATATCTCAATTGAGATGAATGTCGGTATATATAAATAAAGAAAGAAAGAAATAAGAAGGGATCTGGGGGTGATCATATCTAATGATCTTAAAGAAACCAAACAAGTGGAAAAGATGACTGTAAAAGCCAGAAAGAAAAACAGGAGGAAATATTGCCCCATATAATAAGACCTTGGTGAGATCTCATTTAGAATAGTGTGTACAGTTTTGGAAACCAAATCTTCAAAAGGATATAAACTGGCTGGAGTCGGTCCAGAGGATCGCCACTAAATAAAGCAGAGTTGCTTACCTGTAACAGGTGTTCTCCCAGGACAGCAGGATGTTAGTCCTCACAGATGGGTGAATACCAAGCTACAGGCTGCTCCTGGTAAGGCTTATGACCGACAGGCACCAAATCAGGTGCCAACGGGCACAAAAATAACTGTGGTGCTGTTGGTACCACAGATACACAGCATGAACCCAAACAATGGGCCCTAGGCAGAGAGAGTTCGGTTTTTAAGCCTGGAAGAGGTTATGAGGGACAGACTGGCTGAAGTTACTGTCATGTCAACCATCCTTGTCCAAGCAGTAGTGAGCAGCAAACGTGTGTAGGGAACTCCACGTTGCGGCTCTACAGATTTTGGCAATGGGAACCACTCATAAGTGGGCTACTGATGCCATCATGGCTCTCACAGAGTGAGCCTTAATGTGGCCTCCAAGCTGAAGGTCTGCCTGCGCATAGCAGAAGGAGAAACAATCTGCCAACCAGTAGTTTGTTTGCCCACCGTAACACCCATTCTTTTATTGTCAAAAGATATGAAGAGTTGTGGGACTGCCTGTGGCCTGCAGTGCTTTCAAGATAGAAGGCCAAAGCCCTCTTACAGTCCAAACTGTGTTTGCCTTGGTGAGAATGAGGTCTTGGGAAAAAGGTAGGCAGAATAATAGACTGATTAATATGAAAATCAGTCACCACCTTAGGCAGAAACCTAGGGCAAGTATGCAGGACCACCCTATCATGAACGAACTTTGTGAAGAGTGGATATGTAACCTATGCCTGAAGCTCACTATCTCTGCAAGCCAAAGTGACCGCCATGAGGAAGAAAGCTTTCTAGCTAAGGTTCACAGGAGCGCATAAGCTCAAACGGGTCACACATGAGCCGCGCTAACTACAAGTCGAGGTCCCAGTAACACAACAGGATGACACATGGGGGGGAGGGGGGTTTCATTTGAAGCAAGCCCCACATAAATCACCCTAGTATGGGCTGTACAGAGATGGGTGTACCAACAATACCTTGATGGTAAGTGCTGATAGCACTCAGGTGGATTCTGACTGAGTTGGTCTTCAGAACAGCCTTTGAGAGGTGCCACAGGTAGTCTAGCAATTGCGGCATGGGGTAGGCGAATGGATCCAAGCCATGACCCCCACACCAGATGGAGAACCTCCTCCACTTGAGCCTGTAAGATGACTTCTTGGTGAAAGGCTTTCTTGAAGCTACCAGTACCTGAGACACATCAGAGGTCGAGGAACTACAGGACTAGCCTCTCAACATCCAAGCCTTCAGAGCTAATAACCTGAGATTTGGATAGTGCAGCCTGCCCCGATACTATGTGATCAGATCAGGGGAGGTCACCAGATGGATGGGCTCTCCGACCGACAAGTCCTGCAGGATTGGAAACTAGACCTGCCTCGGCCAATATGGGGCCACCAGGATCATGGTCCCTTTTGTCCTGCTGGAGCTTCACAAGAGTCTTCATTACCAGCGGAAGTGGAGGATATGCATACAGAAGACCCTTGCCCCAGAAGCGGCAAAGGCATCCAAGACTGGCTTCCCGTTGCTCCTGTACAGGGAGCAGAAGTGGCTGACTTTGCTGTTGCAAGGGGAGGCAAAGAAATCCACATCCGGGGTTTCCCACAGGTGGAAGATCGGGTCCACTACCGAGGGGTCCAGTAACCAGTCGTGTGGTCGGAATGCCCGACTCAGGCGGTCTGCCACCAATTTTCTGTCCTAGCCAGGTAAATCGCTTGCAAGAGCATGCCTTGGTATAGGGCCCAGGACCATTTCTGCATCACCTCCTGGCAAAGGAGGAAGGAGCCTGTGCCTCCCTGTTTGTTGATGTACCATATCGCAACCTGATTGTCCATTTGGATCAGGACAGATTTATGGGACAAACAATCCCAAAACGTCCAGATTGCATAGCAGATCGCTCGGAGCTCCAGGAAGTTGATCTGGCAGCGAGCTTCCTATGCCGTCCATCGATCCTGTGTTGTAGGCTGTCCACATGTGCCCCCTAACCTAGTATGGCATTTTCTTATGTTCTTATCCTTAATGGATAGTTATTGGCAGTAATAAAATTATTCTCCTAGGTTTATTATAATTGATAATTACTTATATTTTTCTTTAATTAGTAGCTTCCTATTATAATGTGGATTGTACTTTTGATATTACAAATAGGTATATTTTCCTTGTGTTAAAGTGTTAAATAGTATTGTATTTCATAATTATACTTGTTTTCTTATTTTCATTTAAAATATATTAAGAAATTCAATAAACTATAAATGAAAAAAAAGAAAAAAGAGATAGAGCAGCTTTTAAACTAGAACAACGGGGAAAGCCAACAGTTGCTAAGCAGCACTTGGCTCGGAGGGAGATATCTTCAAAGGATACTAATGAAGCATTAGATTTAGGGCATCCCAAAAGTGGTTCCAATAAGAAAAGTAGTCCATGTGCCTATAAGTAAAGAATCACCTGAACTAAAAGATTTCAAATTATCCCCGACAACTGAAAAGCAGAATGTTAATGCAAACAATGCCGGAAGTCTAAGAAATAAGTTAGAGTGTATAGCAGTGAATGTATAGCAATTAGAGCAGGGCTTCCCAAACCTGTCCTGGGGACCCCACAGCCAGTCGGGTTTTCAGGATAGCCACAATGAATATGCATGAGATAAATTTGCATATATAGAATCTCCATGGTATGCAAATGTATCTCATGCATATTCATTTTGGCTATCCTGAAAACCTGACTGGCTGTGGGGTCCCCAGGACAAGTTTGGGAAGCCCCAAGTTAGAGTGTATAGCAGTGAATTATGGCAGACTTAATTGGCATCTCAGACATGGTGGAAGGAGGATAGCCAATGGGATAGTGCTATACCAGGGTACGAATTATATCACAATGACAGAGAGGAGCAACTTGGGGGGGTGGCGCTTTATGTCCGGGATGGCATAGAGTCCAACAGGATAAAGATCCAACAAGAGACTAAATGCACAATCAAATCTTTATGGGTATAATCCCTTGAGTATTGAGGAAAAGTATAGTGATAGGAGTATGCTACTGTCCACCTAACCAAAATGATGAGATGGACAATGAAATGCTAAGAGAAATTAGGGAAGCCAACCAAATTGGTAGTACAGCAACAATAGGAGATTTTAATTACCCCAATATTGACTTGATAAATGTAACATCAGGACATGCTAGAGAGATAAAGTTCCTGGATGAAATAAATGACAGTTTTATGGAGCAATTGGTTCAGGACAGACAAGAGAGATTCAGATTTAATTCTCAGTGGAGACCAGGTTCTAGAGAGAGAGAGGTAACGGTGTTGGGGCCGCTTGGTAATAGTGATCATAACATGATCAAATTTGAATTGATGACAGAAATGGGGACAGTAGGTAAATCAATGGTTCAAGCACTAAAAGCTTTCAAAAGGGACACTGACAAAATGAGGAAAATATTTTAAAAATTAAAATAAATAATCTGAAAGGTGCAGCTACAAAGGTAAATAATGCGCAACAGGCATGGACATTGCTTAAAAATACCATCTTAGATGCGTGGGCCAGATGTATTCCACACATTAAGAATGTTGAAGAAAGGCCAAACGATTACCGGCTTGGTTAAAAAGTGAGGTGAAAGAGGCTATTTTAGCCAAAAGATCTTCATTCAAAAATTGGGAAAAGGCTCCATCAGAGGAAAATAGGATAAAGTATAAGCATTGGCAAGTTAAATGTAAGACATTGATAAGACAGGCTAAGAGAGAATTTGAAAAGTAATTGGCCATAGAGACAAAAACTCATAATAAAAACTTTTTAAAAAATATCCAAAGCAGAAAGCCTGTGAGGCAGTCGGTTGAATCGTTAGATGTTCGAGGCGTTAAAGGGGCACTTAGAGAAGATAAGGCCATTGTGGAAACACTAAATTTATTCTTTGCTTCACTGTTTACTGAAGAGGATGTTGGGGAGATACCCGTTCCTATACTTTTATGAAGGGGTGAATAAACATGTAAACCGGTAGATGTGATGTTTTAGGATTTTCAGCAAGCATTCGACAAAGTCCTTCATAATAGGCTTCTAAGAAAAATAACATGTCATGGGTTAGGAGGCAATATCCTTTTGTGGATTGCAAACTAGTTACAAGACAGGAAACAGAGAGTAGGATTAAATGGTTGTTTTTTTACAGTGGAAAAAGGAAAACAGTGGAGTACCTTGGGGATCTGTACTATGACCGGTACTTTTTAACATATTTACAGATGATCTGGAAAGGGGCATGACGACCAAGGTGCTTAAATTTGCGGATGACACCAAATTATGTAGCGTAGTTAAATCTCAAGAGGATTGTGATAAATTACAGGAGGACCTTGTGAGACTGGAAGATTGGGCTTTCAAACTGCAGATGAAATTTAATGTGGACAAGTGCAAGGTGATGCATATAGGAAAAAATAACCCTTCCTGTGGTTACACAGTTAGGTCCAACATTAGGAGTTACCACCCAGGAAAGAGATCTAGGCTTCATAGTGAATAATACAATTAATTAATTGCTCAGAGTGCTGTGGCGGACAAAAAAGCAAACAGAATGTTAGGAATTATTAGGAAGGGAATGGCAAATAAAATGTTGGATGTCATAATGCCTCTGTATCATTCCATGGTGAGACTGCACTTTGAATACTGTGTGCAGTTCTGGTTGCTGCATCTCAAAAAAGATATAGTTGCACTGGAGAAAATACAGAGAAGGGCAACCAAAATGATAAAGGGGATGGAACGGCTCCCCTATGAGGAAAGGCTAACGAGATTAAGGCTGTTCAGCTTGGAAAAGAGATGGCTGAGGGGGGATATGATAGAGGTCTACAAAAGCATGAAAGTACTTGAACTGGTAAATGTGAATCAATTTACTTTTTCAGATAATACAAGAAACTAGGGGGCACTCCATGAAGTTAGCAAGTAGCTCATTTAAAATAAAGCGGAGAAAATTCTTTCACTCAACGCATAATTAAGCTCTAGAGTTTATTGCCAGAGGATGTGGTTACAGCATTTAGTATAACTGGCTTTAAAAAGGTTTGGATAATTCCTAGATCATTCTCTGAAATGCTTCCTATTCCATGTGCAGGTCCCCAGAGGCAGGCAGAGCTCCGGAGTTTCAATGCGTGGATGAGACGATGGTGCAGGGAAGAGGGATTCAGTTTTGTAAGGAAATGGGGAAACCTTTGGTGAAGGGGAAGACTTTTCTGAAAGGATAGGCTCCACCTTAACCAGAGTGGAACCAAGCAGCTGGCACTAACTTTTAAAAGAGAGATAGAGCAGCTTTTAAACTAGAACAAGGGGGAAAGCAGACAGTAACTCAGCAGTGCATGGTTCGAGGAATGTATCCTTGAAGAATACTAATGAAACAAGAGAGTTAGGGCATCCCAACAGAGAGGTTCCAATAAAAGCAAATGCAGCCCATGTGCCTATAAGTAAAGAATCACCTGAGCTAAAAGATTTCAAATTACCCGACAACTGAAAAGCTGAATGTTAATACAAACAAAAAAAAAACACTTTGAAATGTCTGTATGCCAATGCCAGAAGTCTAAGCAGTAAGATGGAAGAGTTAGAGTGTTTAGCAGTAAATGATGAGATTGACTTAACTGGCATCACAGAGACCTGGTGGAAGGAAGATAACCAATGGGACAGTGTTATATCAGGGTACAAATTATATCGCAATGATAGGGAGGATCAACTTGATGGGAGTGTGGCACTTTATGTCTAGGAGGGTATAGAGTCCAACGGATAAATATCATACAAGAGCAAAATGTTCAGTAGAATCTATATGGGTAGAAATCCCATGTGTGTTGGGTAAGAGTATAGTGACAGGAGTATACTACCGTCCACCTGGACAAAATAGTCAGACAGACGATGAAATGGTAAGAGAAATCAGGGAAGCTAACCAATTTGGCAGTGCAGAAATAATGGGAGATTTCAATTACCTCAATATTGACTGGGTAAATGTAACATCAGGACATGCTAGAGACTAAGTTCATGGATGGAATAAACAACGGCTTCATGGAGGAAATTGGTTCAGGAACCAACAAGAGAGGGAGCTATTTTAGATTTAATTTTTAGTGGAACGCAGAATTTGGTGAGAGGGGTAACTGTGGTGGGGCCACTTGGCAATAGTGATCATAACATGATCAAATTTAAACTAATAACTGGAAGGTGGAAAATAAGTAAATCTACAGCTCTAACACTAAATTTTCAAAAGGGAAACATTGATAAAATGAGTAACATAGTTAGAAAAAAACTGAAAGATGCAGCTGCAAAGGTTAAAAGTGTTCAACAGGCATGGACATTGTTTAAAAATACAATCCTAGACACACAGTCCAGATGTATTCCACGCATTAAGAAAGTTGGAAGGAAGGCAAAACGATTACCGGCATGATTAAAAGGTGAGGTGAAAGGCTATTTTAGCCAAAAATCCTTCAAAAATTGGAAGAAGGATCTATCTGAAGAAAATAGGAAAAAGTATAAGCACTGTCAAGTTAAGTGTAAAACACTGATAAGACAGGCGAAGAGGGAATTTGAAATGGAGTTGGCCGTAGAGGCAAAAACTCATAATAAAAACATATCCGAAACAAGAAACCTGTGAGGGAGTAGGTTGGACTGTTAGATGACCGAGGGGTTAAAGGGACTCTTAGGGAAGATAAGGCCATTGCAGAAAGGCTAAATGAATTCTTTGCTTCTGTGTTTACTAATAAGGTTGTTGGGAGATACCAATTCCGGAGATGGTTTTCAAGGGTGATGAGTCAGATGAACTGAACCAAATCACTGTGAACCTGGAAAATGTAGTAGGCCAGATTGACAAACTAAAGAGTAGCAAATCACCTGGATCAGATGGTATATATCCTATGGTTCTGAAGGAACTAAAAAATGAAATTTCAGATCTATTAGTTAAAATTTGTAACCTACTATTAAAATCATCCATTGTACATGAAGACTGGAGGGTGGCCAATGTAACACCAATATTTAAAAAGGGATCCAGGGGTGATCTGGGAAGCTATAGACTTCTGAGCCTGACTTCAGTGCCGGGAAAAATAGTAGAAACTTTTCTAAAGATCAAAATCACAGAGCATATATAAAGACATGGCTTAACGGAACACAGTCAACATTGATTTACCCAAGGAAAGTCTTACCTTACAAATCTGCTTCATTTTTTTGAAAGGGTTAATAAACATTTGGATAAAGGTGAACTGGTAGATGTAGTGTATTTGGATTTTCAGGAGGCGTTTGACAAAGTCCCTCATGAGAGGCTTCTAAGAAAACTAAAAAGTCATGGGATACGAAGCAATGTCCTTTTGTGGATTACAAACTGGTTAAAAGACAGGAAACAGAGTAGGATTGAACGGTCAATTTTCATGTGGAAAAGGTTAAACAGTGGAGTACCTCAGGGATCTGTACTTGGACCGGTGCTTTTCAACATATTTATAAATGAATTGGAAAAGAATAGGACAAGTGAGGTTATCAAATTTTCAGATGATTCAAAATTTTTCAGAGTAGTTAAATCACAAGAGGGCTGTGATACATTACAGGAGGACCTTGCGAGACTGGAAGATTGGGCATCCAAATGGCAGATGAAATTTAATGTGGACAAGTGCAAGGTGTTGCATATAGGGAAAAATAACACTTGCTGTAGTTACACAATGTTATGTTCCATATTAGGAGCTACCACCCAGGAAAAAGATCTAGGTATTGTATTGCATAATACTTTGAAATCGCCGGCTCAGTGTACTGCAGCAGTCAAAAAAGCAAACAGAATGTTAGGAATTAAGAAGGGAATGGTTAACAAAACGAAAAATGTCATAATGCCTCTGAATAGCTCCATAGTGAGACTGCACCTTGAATACTGTGTTCCATTCTGGTTGCCACATCTCAAAAAAAGATATAGTTGTGATGGAGAAGGTACAGAAAAGGGCAACGAATACTTCAGTTTGGTGTTCACTAAAGAGGACCCGGGAGAAGGACCATTGCTAGTTAACAAGAAACTGGAGGGGAGTGGAGTAGATGTAACTCCGTTTACAGTGCTGGGGAAACTGAAAGTGGACAAAGCCATGGGGCCTGATGAGCTTCATCCCAAAATACTGTTCAATAGATCCCTAGAAACGCGAGTGGTGCCGAGTGATTGGAGAAGAGCAGTAGTGGTCCCGCTTCACAAGAGTGGGAGGAGAGGGAGGCTGGTAACTACAGGCTGGTTAGCCTCACCTTAGTGGTGGGAAAAGTGATAGAGTCGCTGCTGAAAGAAAGAATAGTGAACTATCTACAGTTGAGAGAATTGCTGGACCAGAGGCAACATGGATTCATTTTCGACTGGGTGACTAAGGAACTGGATCAAAGAAGAGCGCTCGATGTCATCTACTTGGATTTCAGCAAGGCTTTTGATACGGTCCCGCACAGGAGGCTGGTGAATAAAATGAGAAGCTTAGGAGTGGGTGCCAAGGTGGTGGCCTGGATTGCAAACTGGTTGACGGACAGACGACAATATGTGATGATAAATTAAACCCCTCCTACATCCACAAGACTTCCGGACTGTGTTGCAAGCTACCATACTGCCGAAACTTGACTATTGTAACGCTTTACTTTTAGGTCTCCCTAAAAACTCTATTCAACCATTACAGATGCTACAGAACGCTGCAGCACGATTAATCACTAATACCAGCCTCCATGATCACATTACACCTGCTCTCATGTTCCTGCATTGGCTGCCTGTAGCATCTAGGATCATCTTTAAAGTACTCTCCCTTATTCATAAGTCGGCCCATAACCAAGAGATGCAATGGTTCTCGGAGCATTTCGTTTTTCGTACTGCTAAGAGACCAATAAGAAATATCCATCAAGCTAAACTTGCACCTGCACCAATGAAACATATCAAACACGTTACCACAAGAGACCGCGCTTTCTCCATTGCTGGAATTAAATTATGGAACAGGATGCCCACTGACCTGCGTCTGGAACACTGCCCTAAAAAATTCAAGCAAGGACTTAAAACATGGTTGTTTGAACAAGCCTTCACACTATGATATCCGATTAAACCGAAACGCCAATTAATATTCTACCCCCTTTAACTCCCTGCTCCTTGTCCCTATGACCCTATATCTTTCCCCCAAAATTTAATCCTCTCTCTGTTTTCCCGCTCTATCCCTGATTATGATTTTTCAAGTAGTTTCAAAATAATAGAATATTTGTCCAATTTAGTTCCTGTGGCTACTATCAGCTCTATAATTGAATTTTAAGCTCTAAGGTTGTTGTGTTGGTTCGTAAATGATTTTTAGTTCCTTCCGAAATCATGTTTTTGTATGTAAAATATTATATTAATTTATGGTTTACTAACTGTTCTACCTGTAATCGTTTATACCTGTTATTTGTAAAGCCTGTTGCTAATTATTGTTAATTGTAAACCGCGGTGATGTATCATGTTACGTACTGCGGTATATAAAAACCCTTAAATAAATAAATAAATAAATAAATAAAATGGAACTTACTCTGAAGAGAGAGCGGTGTTAAGCGGAGTGCTGCAAGGATCAGTATTGGGACCGGTCCTGTTCAATATCTATGTGAGTGACATAGCAAACGAGATAGAAGGTAAGGTTTGTCTGTTTGCGGATGACACTAAGATCTGTAACAGAGTGGACATGCCGGAAGGAGTGGAGAGAATGGGATTTAAGGAAGCTGGAAGAGTGGTCGAAGATATGGCAGCTAAGATTAAATGCCAAGAAGTGTAGAGTCATGCATATGGGATGTGGAAATCCGAATGAACTGTATTCGATGGGGGTGAAGAGTTGATGTTCACGGAGCAGGAGAGAGACCTTGGGGTGATAGTGACTAACGATCTAAAGTCGGCGAAACAATGTGACAAGGCGATAGCTAAAACTAGAAGAATGCTGGGCTGCATAGAGAGAGGAAGATCGAGTAAGAAAAGGGAAGTGATTATCCCCTTGTACAGGTCCTTGGTGAGGCCTCACCTGGAGTACTGTGCTCAGTTCTGGAGACCGTATCTCCGAAGGGACAGAGAGGATGGAGGCAGTCCAGAGAAGGGCGACCAAAAAGGTGGATGGTCTTCATCGAATGATTTATGAGGAGAGATTGAAGAATCTAAATATGTACACCCTGGAGGAAAGGAGGAGCAGAGGTGATATGATACAGACTTTCAGATACTTGAAAGGTTTTAATGATCGAGAGATAAACATACATTTTCTGTTGGAAAAAAAAAATCAGCAGAACCAGGTTTCACGATTTAAAACTCCAGGGAGGAAGACTCAGAACCAATGTAAGGAAGTATTTCTTCACAGAGAGGGTGGTGGATGCCTGGAATTCACTTCCGGAGGAAGTGGTGAAGACCAGAACTGTGAAGGACTTCAAAGGGCGTGGGATAAACACTGTGGATCCATAAAGTCTAGAGGATGTGAATGAAGAGTGGGTGGCTCACGGGAATGACGGCTATTACCATTGAAGCTTAGAGCAACTCCAACATTGCTCTAAGCTTCAATAGCAATGAGGAAATGTGGAAAAAAGGATTTGCATTCACAAAAAAGCAGGGAGTAGCTTGTTATGGCGGTTACTACCCCAAACCAAATAAGCCTAATACTTCACTTTCAAGCATATCCAGCATAGCTCTCTGCTTCAACGGCGGGAGGAATGAAGAAAAGGGGATCTATATACAGACAACAACCAAGGACTGAATTACAAAATCTGGGTAAACAAATAAGCATGGGTATAGCTTGATTATTGCGGTGGTTAATACCCCTAACTAATTAAGCTATTTCACTTAGATGCAGTTTCAACACTGCTCTCTACATTAATGGCGGGGGTGGAAGGGAAATAGAACCAAAAGGTTCCTAAGGGCCATGAGTAACAGATAAGTATGAGAAAAAAAAAAAGTGTGAAAGCTTGCTGGGCAGACTGGATGGGCCATTTGGTCTTCTTCTGCCATCATTTTTATGTTTCTATGTAACCAAAATGATAAAGGGGATGGAACAGCTCCACTATGAGGAAAGGCTGATGAAGTTAGGGCTGTTTAGCTTGGAGAAGAGATGGCAGTTGGGGGGGGGGGGGGGGGGATACGATAGAGGTCTTTAAAATAATGAGAGGTCTTGAACGAGTAGATGTGAATTGGTTATTTACACTTTCGGATAATAGAAGAACTAGAGGGTACTCCATGAAATTAGAAAGTAGCACATTTAAGACTAATCTGAGAAAATTCTTTTTCACTCAATGCACAATTAAGCTCTGGAATTTGTTGCCAGAGGATGTGGTTAGTGCAGTTAATGTAGCTGGGTTCAAAAGAGGTTTGGATAAGTTCTTGGAGGAGAAGTCCATTAACTGCTATTAATCAAGTTGATTTTGGGAATGGTCTCTGCTATTAGTGGCATCAGTAACATGGGATCTTCTTAGTGTTTGGATACTTGCCTGGTTCGGCCTCTGTTGGAAACAGGATGCTGGGTTTGATGGACCCTTGGTCTGACCCAGCATGGCAATTTCTTATGTTCTTAGAAGTCCATAAACTGCTATCAATCAATAAGGATACTAATCCTTATTAGCCTGGGATGTATTTATTTAATGTTTGGGTACTTGCCAGATACTTGTGACTTTGCTGGCTACTGCTGAACACAGGATACTGGACTTCATGGAATCTTGGTCTGACCCAGTATGGCATATCTTATGTTCTTATGAAGGATAACCGTTCTAAAGATGAACACATTAATAAAGCTGTGTTATCTGTTCCAAGTATTCCCTGTAGATCTACCCTAAGGGATACTTAAAATAATTCAGAATACATTTTTGATATTGTTTGGCCACAGAAAGCACTGAGAATTGCTAGAGGTTTTATATTCTTCCCCAAAGGGTGGATGGTTTTGGGAGTCCCAAATGTTGAATGATATTATAAAGCAGTACAATTCCAGGCAACATTGGAATGGCATAGAACTTCAGTGAGAAAGCAATGGGTGATTATTGAGGATCATTTTTTGAGCGAGACCCCGCTTCAAGTCTTACCTTGGTTACACATAAGGGACAGCCTCAAATTAAAATTAGCTGTAACCCATACATTAAATGGACATTAGAGGTATGGGAATCTATTAAAAATAAGATGACTTCATGGGGGGGCATATTCTCCATTAATGCCTATTCAAGGATTTCCTGTTTGGGATGGAGGTGGCATGATGTCACAAATGGGAAAGAAAGGGGTTTTCCCAAATGGGACAACTCTTAGGCCCACAGAATTGGATAACTTTTTCTGATTGGAAGCAGGAGATCACTATGCTTATTTATAACTAAGGAATTATATGCACTGGACTTTGGGTAAAACATGGATGGGTAAGGGACCTTCTGTGTTTGAAAAATACTGTATTAAGGAGTTACTCCTTAAGGGCTTTATAACTAACATTTACAAAATTATGAGTCAATCTCCAGAGTCTCTACTTACCGTAAATACGAAAAGGAGAGAGACCTGGATGTTCAGTTGAAGATGACAGCTGGGTAGCATATTATAAAAACATGCATTGCTGCTTCTTTAACAGAAAATTCCTATAAAATTAATTTACGGTGGTATATGTCAGTCAAGTTAAAAGCACATTTCCTAATGTTACTGATCTATGCTGGAGGGAGTGTGGGGCTCGAGGGTCTATGGGCATATTTGGTGGACTTGGCCAGGAATTGTTCCTTATTGGGATATAATTTGGTCGCTAGTTACTGATATTACTCAATTTACTCTGGACAAATTGAGTGTCCTTTGGTACTTTTGTTATCAGCACTGGTGGAAGTGATGCTGAAAATGTAGGCAGTTTAGTGTGTCAAATATTATTAGCAGCAAGGTGTGAAATAGCTGCTCACTGGAAAAAAAAAGAATCCACCCAGAACAATGTCGGTCAATAAGCGACATTTATTTGTCAGATGGAGAAATTGACAGCGCTAAGACATAACAATATTGAAAAATGGAATATCTTCGAATCCTGGGACAAGGACAAAAGTATATCCTTCCTGGAAAACTGAGGGACTGAGCAGGGAGGAGGCCGGGGAGAAAGCATTCTTGAACTGTTTAATGTATGACAACATATGTTGCTTGTTTTTATTTTAAAAAATTTCAATTAAAAAATTAAATTAAAAAAATTATACCGCATATAAACATGTCTTTTTTAAACTGGACCCCAAAAAGCTAACATGTGCTCATTCTGGTACCTTATCTATAAATGTAATGGTTCAAAGAGACAAAATAACTTGCTTTTCACTATTAAAAAAAGCATTTGTTCATATTTTTAGATGCAAAACTGGATTTCTAGGCTCTGTCACTTGTGTTATTCAAATGCATATGAGAAACTTCTCTGACTGCATTATATTCTGATAACACTCTTTATGGCTACCTCAGATTGATCTCTTCCCACTGCTGTGAATCCAGTTGATAATCCCCTCAAACTTATCAGAGAGATATTTATAATAAGCAGCAAGAGGTTGCAAGCAGAACTAATGGAATCCACTTTCCAAAACAGTTCAGTGCATATATGGGGATCCCAAAAAAAAATAAATTATATATATATATTTATACATACATACACCCCTTTGAGAATCTCCTTAGACCTTTTAACACATACTGAGAGTCTGGTGTGTATAGGACTCTAAACACAAAAGTTATTAGGAGGAGACACAAGGAGTGATCTCATAAGTCTTTTTTCCTTCAGGAAGTAGGATGAAAAGCATTTGGCAGCCCCTACTAAGAAAAAAACCCTTATACAGCAGTCCAGATGTACTCCATGTACTATAAAAGTCATATGTAAGAACCCCGCACAGGGCTCCAAGGGATGAGAAGTATATGGGATATCAGGCAGAGAAGGAAAGCAAACATGCACATCTCTGCTCCATCTCTTACTCTTGCTTCATGGCCGCGGTAGAGCAGGGACAGAACGAAAGACTGTGTTCAATGAACCTACAGATACACCTAGATTGTGGCGCATGCTTCCTCCAACAACTCTAAAGGAGGAATCCACTACACCCTTAGTAGAATATTGTTTTATATTTCAAATGAGCCTCCCTTCCTCCAACTTCTTCTCATGACCCCTTATCCTTAAGCTCTTTGATCAATATTTTCAAGACAAATTACAAGAGGAGAATACAAAATGCAGAAAAAAACAAAAATGCTACTATAACAAAGGTGTAGAACAATTACACATCAATTCTGCAAACCAGAATAAACTTCAGATTAAGCTGGTACCTGTTTGTTGACATTTTAAAGACACTTAGTCCACTGAACTGGTGAAAGCCATAGTTTCTAAGTCACTAAGAACTAGAGTTTGCTTAAATATGAAGAAAATATAAAGGTTTGTAATCCCCCATTTATAGTGAGTACTTTCATAAACCATCAAAAGTGGAGAAGGAAAATCATGCACACTGATAAGACAGGTGCTCAAAATATATATCTCAGAGTCATCCGACTACAGTATACTTGAATAACACACAGTATTATTATTTCTATAGGAATAAGGTTTATGTTAGGTTCACAGCATGAAATAATAATTGTTTGGACAGGCTTAGCAAAGCATTTCCAGCCGAAAATAAGGAGAATGTCAGGAGCTGCTTAAAGCTCATGAGATCCAGGTTTGGCTCCCTTGTCCATCAGGGATGATCAGGACTAGGCATGCCACAGAAGTGATTTGCTCAGGAGTACAGAGAGAGGGAAGACAACGTATGTTGCTACTGTAGCTGCCCCTATGGCCAAAGCTTGGTGCTCTGTGTGTGACTTTGAGGCGGCATCCCTTGAGGCAGCAAGGGTTCTCCAGAGCTGCCTAGCATGCTTGCCTTCCAGGAAGAGGTGTAGACAAGGAGGAAAAAATACACATATATCTTTTTTGGGGGGCTGGGGAGGGAAGATCTTCAGGCCTAGACAGCAGTAAATACACCATAAAAATATATTTTTCTTTTTTAATTAAAATGCTTGCAGGCATAGCTTGGCTCTTCTTAATCTACTTTATTTTTAATTCTAATCAGACAAGATCATATGCAAAACAGTTTTGACATGTATGGATCAACAACAGATTTTCTTGATAGTAAAGCAAAGACAAAATGGAATTTTGTCAGATTAGATCCCTTGCATCTCAACCCCTTTTGCAGCATCAGTACGTGAATTGAACCCATTTGTTATGTCATGTTACACTGTTTAATGTGTTATTTTCTATAGTCTGATTCCTTGTTTGCCAGTCTCCGGCTATCCTCCTCTCCTGTTCCTGTAGTCCCATTCCCTGTTTGATGTATTTTCTACCTTCAGTTCGGATGTAAACCAGTATGATGTAACCATTAATACCGGTATAAAAAATAAATAAATGGTGAACATTTCTTCTAGAAATGACTTGTGAGAAACAGTTATAGGTCAATATTCACAAGGTATTGAGCTAAATGCCAATTTCTTAATATTTTGGGTACTTATCTTACTAAATTATAGACAGATAACTCATTATCAGTCTAAAATTTAGGTGAATAATATATGGGCATTCCGGGACAGAGTTCAGTTAGCCAGATAATGTATCTGGCTAACTCTGAAAACAAGACCGACGCCTTGGAAAGAAGATTTATTCAACAGAACAGAACCCGCCCGACTCTGGCCGAGTTTCGCCCTTACGGCTGCATCAGGGGCTCTTGAAATTGATATATAGTGAGTACATATTCGGACACAATGAATGTTTTTTTGAAGTATCCACTGTTTTGGTTATTTATAGTGTGGATATAGGAATGACTTTAAGGTCATCCCTTGGTGAGTAATTCTCAGAAAATCCACAGTTTAGAGTGCTATAATATACTGCATATGATGGCACATTTCACCCAAGAAATCTTTAAGTTCCTTAAGAGCATAAACACGATATCGTCCAGTCGATAATAAAGGCTATATCCGTGGCTACGCTAGACCAACCACCGCTTTGCTTTTTGGGTCCTTCCCTATCTGGCTAACTCTGGTCATTTGAAAGAGAAGTCCTAAAGTTAGCCAGATAAAGTTATTCAGCTACCATTAAGATAGCTGGCCATATTCAATAGTGTGGCTAAATATCCCTTCAATAGTATGACTGAATATCTCACCAAAGTTAATTGGATAAGTTTATCTGACTAACTTTGCAATCCAGTCAGTGACTGAATATTGCTCCCTTAGTATGTCAATGAATAAAATAATTCCAACAAACTACAGTTTATTTTACTTTGTCCCTTTCATACTATACAAGATTATAGGTGTATATTACTATATACACCATGTACTCTAGGGCCTGGATTTGTCAATAGGCACAGTAGGCCTGTGCGCCTAGGGTGGCAAAAATTTGAGGGCAGCAGGCTGGCTGAAGATTTATTGCATTCCAGCTGTGCTGAATTTCACTCAGCACAAAATAGCCTTCTGCTTCCTGATCCAGCCCTGCCCTTCCCAGGCAGCATGCAGGAAAGAAAACTGGAGGGGGTTGAGCCTGGAGCATAGAGAGTGAGAGTGTGTGAGAGAGAGAAAGCAAATGTTGCTTACCTGATGTAACAGGTGTTCTCACAGGACAGCAGGATGTTAGTCCTCACAAATGGGTGACATCGAGGATGGAGCCCACCACGGAAAACTTCTGTCAAAGTTTAAACAGAACTTTGACTGGCCCCTACTGGGCATGCCCAGCAAGGCACTGACCCTGCAGCCAGCAGGGGTCTCCCTTCAGTCTGATTTTCAAAGCTACAGGCAGTGCCTAAAAAGTAAAAACAAAACAAACCCAACACCGCGGGGTGGCGGGCGGGTTTCGTGAGGACTAACATCCTGCTGTCCTGTGAGAACACCTGTTACATCAGGTAAGCAACATTTGCTTTCTCACAGGACAAGCAGGATGGTTGTCCTCACAAATGGGTGAGTACCGAGCTGAGGATGTTCCTGACTTGCACCAAATGCACCCAATGACGTGCAACAGGCACAACAACTGGGGTGGAATTTGGTAAAGGGCATCCGCACCCTACCGGGAAGGTGGAAGGGTGTTGGTACATCACGTTGGAAAAAGGTTACGCAAGACAGATTGGCCGAAGATGGAGTCCTGTCTTCCAGCTTTGTCCAAACAATAGTGGGCTGCAAAGGTATGGAGAGAACTCCAGGTTGCAGCTTTGCAGATTTCAGGAAGCGGCACCGATCGAAGGTATGCCACCGAAGTCGCCATGGCCCTCACAGAGTGTGCTTTCACACGGTCTTGAAAAGGAATGCCAGCTTGCTGATAGCAAAAAGAAATGCAGTCCGCCAACCAGGAGGAAAGAGCCTGCTTACCCACAGGATGTCCTAACTTGTTAGGATGGAAAGAGACAAATAATTGAGTGCTCTTCCTGTGAGCAACTGTACGGCCTAGATAAAAAGCTAGAGCTCGTTTGCAGTCTAGGGTATGCAGAGTCTGTTCCCCGGAGTTGGAGTGGGGCCTGGGAAAAAAGATAGGTAGTATGATGGATTGATTAATATGAAACTCAGAAACTACCTTAGGTAAAAATTTAGGGTGAGTGCGGAGTACCGCCCGGTCCTGCAGGAGCTTAGTGTAAGGCGGATAGGTAACTAGGGCCTGCAATTCACTAACCCTGCGAGCTGAAGTGATAGCCAAAAGGAATAACACTTTCCATGTGAGATACTTTAATTCACAGGAGTGCAGAGGTTCGAAAGGAGGTTTCATTAGACGACCAAGAACCAGGTTAAGGTCCCAAGATGGGGCCGGGGGACGTAAGGGTGGCTTCAGATGGAGCAAGCCTTTAAGAAAACGTGTTACCAGGGGTTGTACTGAAATAGGGACACCCTGTACACCTTTATGGAAGGCGGCTACCGCACTGACATGCATCCTAATGGAAGAGGTCTTTAGACCGGATTCTGATAGGTGCCATAAATAGTCCAAGAACTTAGAGATTGGACAGGAAAGGGGATCAAGGGACTGAGAAGTGCACCATGATGTGTACCTTTTCCATTTATATGAATAGGATCTTCTGGTAGAGGGCTTTCGTGAAGCTATCAGGACACGAGAAACTGAATCCGAAAGGTTAAAAGGCTGAAGGACTAACCTTTCAACATCCATGCCGTCAGGGACAAGGCTTGGAGGTTGGGATGGAGGAGGCATCCGTCGTTTTGAGTGAGCAGATGCGGATCCGTTCCCAGAGGGATGTGCCTGCGGATGGAGAGATCCTGGAGTATGGGAAACCACACTTGGCGTGGCCAGTGGGGTGCTATCAGGATCATGGTTCCTCCGTCCTGGCGTAGCTTCACGAGAGTCCTTGACAGAAGAGGAAGTGGAGGGATTGCATAAAGCAGACCTGTCGTCCACTTGAGGGAGAAGGCATCTCTCGGCTGAAAGTGTTGGCTCCGAATGAGAGAGCAGTAATCGTCCACTTTGTGGTTCTGAGGGGACGCAAAGAGGTCTATGCGGGGAAAACCCCACTTGTGAAACAGAGAGGTCACTACCAGAGGATTGAGTGACCACTCGTGTGGCTTGAAGACACGGCTCAGCTGGTCTGCCAATACATTGTCTACTCCCGGCAGGTAAGTGGCCCTGAGGTACATAGAGTGGGAGAGGGCTTCCGCCCAGATCTGCGCAGCTTCCTGACACAGAAGGAAGGAGCCTGTGCCTCCCTGCTTGTTTATGTACCACATGGCCACTTGGTTGTCCGTCTGGATTAAGATTATCTGATGGAATAGATGATCTTTGAAAGTTCGGAGTGCATAGCGGATTGCGCGAAGTTCCAGGAAATTTATCTGGTGTTCGGCTTCCTCTTTGGACCATAACCCTTGGGTTTGTAATTCGTCCACATGGGCTCCCCAACCGATGTGAGAAGCGTCGGTGGTTAGGATTACTTGCGGATCCGGTGGAAGAAAAGGTAAGCCCTGAAGGAGGTTGACCTGAGTTGTCCACCAGGTTAAGGATAGGCGCAGGGCCTGTGTGACTGCGACTATGGAGGACAGAGGCTGAAAAGCTTGAATCCATTGGTGTCGTAGAGTCCATTGTGTTACTCTCATGGCTAGTCGGGTCATGGGAGTGACTTGAACCGAGGATGCCATGTGTCCTAGGAGAATGAGGAACTGGCGAGCCGTGGCAGTGTTTTGAGACTGGAGCTGGCGAGCCAGGGATATTAGGGTATGGACCCTCTGAAGAGGAAGGTAAGCCTTTGCCTGCAAGGTGTCCAAGTCTGCTCCAATGAAGGATAAGGTTTGAGACGGGACTAAGCAAGATTTCTCGTAATTGACAAGAAACCCTAAGGAAAGGAGTGTTTGAATTGTCAATTTTAGGGAGGATTGAGCTATGTGTTGGGAGGAGGCCCTGATTAGCCAATCGTCCAGGTAGGGGTAGACGTGGACACCTTCCTTCCTTAGGAATGCTGCTACTACTACGAGACATTTGGTAAAGACTCGTGGGGCAGAAGCCAGACCGAAAGGTAGGACACGGTATTGATAATGGTCGTGGCCTACAAGAAACCGCAGATATTTGCGATGGGATTGTGTGATCGCAATGTGGGTATAAGCGTCCTTGAGGTCGAGAGAGCACAGCCAATCCCCCTTTTGCAACAGAGGGAGCAAGGCGCCCAGGGTTACCATCTTGAACTTTTCTTTTTGCAGATACTTGTTGAGGGCCCGAAGGTCCAGAATTGGACGTAGCCCCCCTGATTTCTTTGGTATTAGGAAGTATCTGGAATAGAATCCTTTCCCTTGTTGACAAGGAGGGACGGGTTCTATAGCATTTGATTGTAGAAGAAGGGATACTTCTTGATGTAATTGAGTGAAATGGCTGGTTAGACTCCATGCCTGAAGGGGCGGGGAGTCTGGCGGAAGTGTTATGAAGTTTAGGTGGTAACCCTGTGCGATAATTGCTAGCACCCACTGATCTGAGGTGATCTGTTTCCAACGGTGTAAGAAGTGGAACAGTCGACCCCCCACAGGGATGTGTGGAAGAGGGAGATGGCATGTGCTCAATACAGGGAAGTCAAAGGCCCCGCCGTAGGCCCAGGAGGTGGGGCTACAGTAGGTCTTTGCTTTCTTGGCTGACGAGGCTGAGGCCTGTTAGAGGACCATGCAGGACGAGCCCTAGTTGACGGAGGGTAGTAGCGACGTGGTCGAAAGAATGACTTCTTAGAGTCCTTCTTTTGCGGTTGCTTGGAGGTCACCTCAGGTGGGACAGATGAGAGTTGTTTCAACGTCTCATGGTGGTCTTTTAATTCCGCCACAATCTGTTGAATTTGCTCTCCAAACAAATTGTCGCCTAAGCAGGGCAAATCAGCAAGACGATCTTGGACTTCTGGGCGAAGGTTGGATGACTTTAACCAAGCCCAACGTCTGGCTGAGATGGCTGTGGCTGAAACCTTCGTGGAAGCATCGAATATGTCATAGGCAGTCCTAATCTCGTGCTTCCCTGCCTCAAATCCCTTGTGAAGAAGGGCTTGAAGCTGTGGTTGGTATTGGTCCGGCAACGTGTCAGCATAGTCTTGCATCTGCTTAAAGATGGCTCTGTTGTATTGAGTCATGTAAAGTTGATATGAAGCTATGCGTGAAATCAACGTAGCTCCATGATACACTTTCCGTCCTACACTATCCAGGAACTTGTTGTCCCTGGTAGGTGGGGTAGAAGAGTGCGGCTTAAGACGCTTGGCCTTCTTCTGCGCGGCCTCAACCACAACAGAGCGATGATCCAGTTGAGGCTTTTGGAAACCTGGTGCTGACTGGACAAGGTATGTGGAGTCAGCTTTCTTGTTAACTGGTGACACCGATGAAGGAGATTCCCAGTTTTTCTTGAGCAGATCCAAAAACACCTGGTGTATAGGGATGGAAGCGATGATTTTTGGAGCATCCAGAAATTGAAGTAGTTCCATCATCTGGTGTCTATCATCAGCTTCAGATTGTAGTTGAAAAGGTACAACTTCTGACATTTCTTTCACAAAATTAATGAAAGATAGATCTTCAGGAGGAGATCTTTTTCTACTCTCTGTAGGAGATGGTGGCGAAGGCAGATCTGTGTCAGAAGAGGTATCATCATCATCACCCCAGGTATCGTAGGGATCATGTGTGGCTTGTAGCCCTGATGGACCTGGCTGAGGCTCTGAAGGCATCGATGGAAACCGAGGTGGAATCGGTGCAGTAGGTGGAACCAGAAATGGCATCGATGGCTTCGGTGCTGCCGATGGAATCGGTGCCTGGCGCGGAATCGATGGAGCCGAAGGATAAATCGGTGGAGATATACCAGAAGGTACCGATGGAACTACCCCGGAAGGGGGAATTCGAAACTGTGTTTCTCCTGCCGATGAGAAACCAGTCGGAGACGGTGGTGTTGTCGATGGCACTGGAATCACCGATGGAAGGGCCGTCACGAGTGCCTCCATGCGGCTCAGTAGCGGTGCTAGCGCTTGTATCAACGGCTCGGTGGTCGGTTCCCTCCTCGGTGGCGAAGCCGGTGCCGGTGCCGGGGGCGGCACTGGAACCGGTGCCGGAGATGGTGCCGATGGAGGTTGTAATTTCTTCATCGCTTTCTCGATGGCCTCCTGGACCAGCCGGTCCAGTTCTGCCCGGAGACCAGGGGTAACCATACCCGGCTCGACGGGAGAGGGAGGCTGAGGCAGGGCCGGAGGGACCACCGTAACCGGTGGGATCACGGCCCCCACACCCCGAGAGGGTGAGGGTTTCCTCGATGCCGACGAACGAGACGTGGAAGGCATCCGGTCTGTTCGCGGCTTCTTTGTCGGTGGCTCGGCTTGAGCAGAGGTCGATGGCTGTGGATCCTCGACAGGCCGAGACTTATGCCGTCGATGGCGGTGCTTTTCTTTCCGATCCCCTCGCCCATCCGGGGAAGGGACGGGAGTCGACGGCCGAGAAGCGATCGATGGCGGACGGTCACCGGAGGGTTGACGATGATGGTACAACTTCGACGGTGCCGGTTCCGATGACGTCGATGCTATCGATGGCGTTGGGGTTGGTGCATGGAAGAGGAGCCCCATCTTCTCCATCCTGGCTTTGCGACCCTTGGGTGTCATTAAGGCACATTTGGTGCAAGTCAGGACATCATGCCCACTACCCAAACACATAACACAAACCCTGTGGGGGTCTGTGATTGACATAGTCCGGGTGCAATCCGGACAACGACGGAACCCCGTTGCCATGGCTGTAAGCCAAAATTTAGCCTGGGGATCGATAAGTGCCAACAGGCCTCGAGGGCCAAAATCGACGGTAGTCGATGGAAAATGGCAAAAAACTTACCGGATTCCGTAAAGATGACAAAAATTTGTCGAAGGGAGACCCCTGAGGGGCAAATTTTCTTAGGAAATTAATTTCCAAATTCCTGTCAGGAACGTGGTAAGAGAGCTCCTTTCACCGCGTGGCAACTGCTGCGCGGAAAAAAGAAGACTGAAGGGAGACCCCTGCTGGCTGCAGGGTCAGTGCCTTGCTGGGCATGCCCAGTAGGGGCCAGTCAAAGTTCTGTTTAAACTTTGACAGAAGTTTTCCGTGGTGGGCTCCATCCTCGATGTCACCCATTTGTGAGGACAACCATCCTGCTTGTCCTGTGAGAAATAGAAGCTATTGGTACTGGTATGTGTGCACCAGATTGAGGTTAAAGAGGAGTTGTAAGGGGGAGCAGGACCAGAGCACAGTAGGGATACCTCCCCACTCTTCTCCCCCACCTACTGCAATTCAGGTTCTCTCTCCCTTGATCTCAGATTCTATCCCTCAGATCCTGGAACCTCCCCTTCTTTTCCTTCTCTCCAGATCCTAACCTCCCTCCCCCCCCCCCCCAAAAAAAAAAAAAAAAAAGTCCTACTTCCTTTCCTTCTTTCAAAATCCAAGAACTTCCATCCCTCTCCCTTTTTTCCTCCATCTCAGATTCCTGATTTTCATATTTCCTCTACCTTCCACATCTCCCATCCTCATTACCTTCTACTCTCCTCCCTCCATCCTCTTTTCTTCCCTACTTTCACCTTCTCCTTAGCCCTCCTCCTATCTTCTCCTTATCCCTGGTCCTCTCACCCTCTCCCCTCTCTTTTGCCCATCCCTGAGATCTCATTCCTGTACTAATACTTAAGATCCCTTTTCCTCACACAATAAAAAAAATAAATTATACAGGCGCAAGTGAGGTTAGAAAATGACTTAATTTTTATAATATGAGATATAAAAATGTTTGCCAATATGTTTCAGATTTTTCCACAGAATCTATGCCTGAGCTGCCACAGCAAACTGTAGGACTGTGCCTCCTGCTCCTTGTGATCTGACCTTACCCGGGAGTGAGGGTGAAAGAAGGGATGCAACAGTAGCAACAGTACCTAGGGCTGGCAAACTCCTAATTCTGTCTCTGGGTACTCTTATCAGTTCAAAATATAACCCCATTGAGAAAATCAACCACTGACGAAAATTTAAAAAAATAAAATAAAAAGCATGCCTAACACAACCCCTACCCTGGCTTCACTGAGCCTATTTAAAATGCTATAAATTAGAAATTGTCACTTACCTATTATATACTTTTGTTAATGTGTTGTTTATTTTCTTATCAATTTTATATTTCCTGTAATCTTCAAGGCCATCTTTGATTGCTATAATTGTAATTACTATCACCAATGGTAGCATTGTAATTTCTTTCTGGAAGGCTTCTACAAGTGGAACCCAATTCAAGACAACTAAAAACAGGAAATATAAATTGGCAGCTCTGAAACAAAAACAAACATAAGAATTACCAGATCTAGATTAAAAAAATGATCTTGCATTGAAATAGCAATGCTTAAAATTCACAGCACCACAGGGGCTGATGTATTAAGCCGCACTGACCCTACCTGTTTTAGCGTGGGCTATTTTGCACTGACCTAACCCAGGTATGTAATAGGGGTTTTACTGTCAGAAAAACCCACGCTGAAACAGGAGTTAAAACCTGCGGCATGGTTAGCAAGTCTCATAGTAATATCGTAATGACGGCAGAAAAGGACCAAATGGTCTACCCAATCTGCCCCGCAAGCTGTTTATGATAGTATTTTCTGTGCTGTGCAGGTTACCCCCATGTTTCTCATAAGAGTTATAACTCCCACTTCGTGCAGTTATTCCCAAGCCTCATTATAACCCATAAAAAAATGTACTGCTAGCAACATTTTTACTGCGTGATGAGCCTCCTTGAAAATTCACAGTGCTGCTTAACATGCTTTGCATATGGACGTGGCCAGAGAAGTAGTCCTGTGCATTTTCCCCTATGTCTTCGTATCAATACCCTAGACCATAAAAGTCAAGCCCTGAATTGGTTATTGTCTGAATCCAATTCCTCTTCCTTCCCTCCCCATCCCTGATTAGTTACTATCCTGCAAAGCAAGGAGGCATGCTAGTTGAGGAAAGTACCTCCTTTTAACCATGAGAAATTTAATTCCTGGACAGAAGTAGGAGTTCAACTTCCTGCAGCAGAGAGGATGACACCCAAACCCACTTGCTTGTGTTGCATCAGGCCAGGTCAGATCAGCGGCACGAGTCCTTCCCTCCTCATTCTCTCAAGCAGATTGAACCTTCCCTCACCTTAAAAGAATTTAGCCATGCTGGACTAGAACTTCTCCATTCTCCCAAACCCCATCCTATCAATGTACATAACCACAGGCCTCCAAATTCCCCCCACCTCCAGGCAATCCTAGCCGAAGAACTTACCTCCTCCATCAGGGCTACTCCTACTGTCAGCTGTCTGTGAAAGGACTAATCCCCTTTCAAATTCTAAAAAGACAGCCTTCTCAGAGGGGATTGGTCCTTTCATAGACAGCTGACAGTAGAAGGACCAATCAGCTGCCAGTAGAGGAAGCAGCTCTGCCGGAGGAAGTAAGTTCTTCTCCTGCTGGTGTTGCATGGGGATGGAGGAATTTGGAGGGCCTGGGCTCTCTGCACGTGCATAGGAGAGGGTTGGGGAGTTCCATTCCAGCTCGGGCTGTTTGGAGTGTTCTTTACTGGGTTGGAGGGTATTTGGGAGGGTGGTAGAGTTCCACTCTAGCCCAGCTAAAAAAATTTTTTTTTTTTTTTACGGTGAGGGGAGGATTGAATGCTTTTATATATATATATATATATAAACACTCTCGGTCTATTTGCACATCATTAACTTCCTGCAAGGACCAGTTATTTTAACGTGTGCAATAAATGAAACCCGTGCTAAAATCTAACTCCAATTCTAGCATGGGTTTAAGAACATAAGAACATAAGAAATTGCCATGCTGGGTCAGACCAAGGGTCCATCAAGCCCAGCATCCTGTTTCCAACAGAGGCCAAAACACCAGGCCACAAGAACCTGGCAATTACCCAAACACTAAGAAGAACCCATGCTACTGATGCAATTAATAGCAGTGGCTATTCCCTAAGTATAATTGATTAATAGCCATTAATGGACTTCTCCTCCAAGAACTTATCCAAACCTTTTTTGAACCCAGCTACACTAACTGCACTAACTACCTTCTCTGGCAACAAATTCCAGAGCTTTATTGTGCGTTGAGTGAA
This sequence comes from Rhinatrema bivittatum, assembly GCF_901001135.1. Classification (NCBI taxonomy): domain Eukaryota; kingdom Metazoa; phylum Chordata; class Amphibia; order Gymnophiona; family Rhinatrematidae; genus Rhinatrema; species Rhinatrema bivittatum. Next base: position 146,882,197 of record NC_042615.1, read on the forward strand.
AAAGAATTTTCTCCGATTAGTCTTAAATGTGTTACTTGCTAACTTCATGGAATGCCCCCTAGTCCTTCTATTATTCGAAAGTGTAAATAACCGAGTCACATCTACTCGTTCAAGACCTCTCATGATCTTAAAGACCTCTATCATATCCCCCCTCAGCTGTCTCTTCTCCAAGCTGAACAGCCCTAACCTCTTCAGCCTTTCCTCATAGGGGAGCTGTTGCATCCCCTTTATCATTTTGGTTGCCCTTCTCTGTACCTTCTCCATCGCAACTATATCTTTTTTGAGATGCGGCGACTAGAATTGTACACAGTATTCAAGGTGCGGTCTCACCATGGAGCGATACAGAGGCATTATGACATTTTCCGTTCTATTAACCATTCCCTTCCTAATAATTCCTAACATTCTATTTGCTTTTTTTTTTATTATTACAATGCTCCCATAGTAAACAAACCTGCAGTGAAGAACAGAAGCGAATGGAAATATTTATTAATTTTCACTAGATAGGAAAAACAAAACAAAACAAAAAAAACACCTCTTTGCTTCTTTTTCTTTCACGCTGAAATAAATGCAAGCCAGGTCCCGGTTTCAGCCAAACACATTTAAGTCAATTTGAATCACACATAGCATTCAAAGTCATGATCTGGACAACCTGACTAAATGAAATGAGAGGATTTGGGCATAAAGTCCATGCAGTTGAAAATGGTTATCTAAATCTGGTACAAGAGGCAACAAATACTAGAAAACAATACTTTATAGGAATTAGAACAGTAATTTCTTTTCAAACCACTTTCACTATAAACTCAGACCAGAAAAAAGGTGGGACCACAAAGAAAATTAGATGAGAGAGGGCAGGGGTTCCAAAATTTCTCCACTTGTAAAAAAACAAAAACCTCACTGTTTTCAATACAAAATGATTTTTTTTCAGTGCCTTAATGGAGACATAGCCATTATGTATTTAAAACCTTTACAATTTATCTTGGTACTTAATTTTCAATTTTCTGAATAACCATCCCCAGTGGGCAGTCATCTGAGCTGCTACCTGAAAGTCCTCCATGATCTACAGACTTAAATGGGCTATCGTACGTGCAAAATGCTAAAACTTATACTGCTTACAGTATTTGGTCTACTACTCTACTCTACTTCTACTCTAAAAACTCCACCACATTTGCAATATACCTCAGAGACTAAATATTTAAGGCTGAATTTTCAAACAGCCGCGCATAAAAATCACACAAGTGCTGTGCCCTGAAAAAGGGGCAGGCCGGGGCGGAAGCTGGCCAGGATAGAAAGTGCACGCCAGCAGCACACAAATAATTTCTGCTCGGGAGGAGCAATAAATGGAAAAATAAAAAAAATTTCAGGTAGGTAGGTAAGTGCTAGAGAAAAGGGGAAAAGGGAAGAAAGGTTAGGTAGGGGGGTAGGAAACGGGGGAAGGCCCGATTGTGTTGCCATGCATAATTTGCAAAAATTCCCCTCTCTCCAGCACACCAAATTTAAAATCCGGTGCACATGGCCAATGGATTTTATAACATGCGCGCATTAGCGCGCGCATGTTATAAAATTGGCACATCCATGTTTTAAAATCTATCTCAATGTATAGTACAGTTAACAAAAATAAAAGTGTTTAAAATTAAACTCTATATAGAATAAACTAGGACAAAACTGAAAAATCTGCTCCAGTTTGAATTATTGCAAGGCAGGCACTCTCCACTCAACTTCCTCATGTGTGCTTCCTTCTCCCTGAATAAAGCAGTTAGTAATGTCATGAAAAAAAATGTTCTAGATCTGGTAATTTTCTAAGAGTGAGGATAGTGCAGAATTATACCTCCCTTCATACAGCTAATTTTTGCTATTTTTTTTTTTTTTTAGCAGACTCTACAGTAGGGATGGCCAACTCCAGTCCTCAAGAGCCACAAACAGGCCTGAATTTCAGAATATCCACAATGAATATGCAAGGGCAGTGCATGCAAACCTATCTCATGCATATTAAGTATGGATATTCTGAAAACCAGGCATATGTTAATTCATTGCATTTAATAAAACACCTTATTTCCCATAAAAGAAAAACCAAAGCTATGTACAATTAAAAGAATATCTAAATATAAAAAATAAAAAAAATATTGCAGTAAATATGTAAAAAATTATAGACAGAAAAATAAATGTAAAAAGAACATCTAATAAACATAAAAATCAAGTATAAATGAGAACTTGAAATATCAGGCAATATCATCTGTTGAATAATATAAACTCAAAATGTACAAGGAAAACAGTTAAAAACTAAAGACAAATAAAATATTCTTGATGGACCACACCAAACAGAAAAGAAAACAAAAAGTAAGCAATTATTCTTCTTAAGCCCTACCGAACAGAAATGTTTTCAGATCCTTCCTATATTTCTTGTAATCCCTTTCAAGACATAATGCAAGGGGCAGGGGATTCACAAAGGAGGAAGATAAAAATGCAAAGACAGATTGGCAAGATAAGAGATGGCCAAACCCAAGAGGCTTTAAAACAAGAGACATCCTATTTTAAACTGGATTCTTAAGGACGCAGAAAGCTAATGAAGGCTTTTCAAAAGATGTATCGCATGACTGTACTTCCTTTTTCCAAAAATAAGTCTGGCAACTATACTTTGGACTAAATGTAGGCGATATAAGCCATGTGCAGAAAGGCAGTGATATAATGCGTTACAATAATGTAATCTATTCATCACGAGTGAATAGGTTAAAAACTTTACATCTTCAATACCCAAAAAGGTCTTAAATGCCAAATAAATCATAGGAAAAAAAAAAGGATTTAATTACCTTTGAGATTTGTGCTTCAAAAGTAAGCTGGGAATCAATACTAACTCCAAAGCAGTAACAACATTTCTTAGCTGAATGTGAGTATCGTCAATAATAGGAAATGAAAAAGGAGACATATCAGATTTACTGGCAAACCAAATAGCTTCTGATTTCCCAGAATTTAGTTTGGAGATATGAAGCCAAGTAGCTACTTCTGAGAGACAATGATTGAATTTTACCATCATCATCCGAAATAGAATAAAGAGAAACAATTATCAGTATGTTATCGGCATATTCAAAGCAAGAATAACCTAAATTCTGAATAAGACTGGACAATGGTGACTAGAAAAGATTAAATAAAATAGAAAAGTATGGAACTCTGCAGAACTTCACAGGGCATACTATAGAATTGTGAAATTCCAGTCCACATAATATGACCTATTAGTGAGAGAGGAAGCAAACCATTTTAAAGGGGAGCCTCTCAATCCAAGCTCAGCCAATCACACAACACAAAAATACAAATTTTTAATATAACCAACTCACCTACCCCCCCCCTTCCCCCATTCCCTTGACACTAAGGCATGACTGACACAGCCTAGTAGGCGAACCAACTAGGCCTGCGCCATCAGTAGGTGGACACACTTGAAGATTAGGTGTGGGTTTCACCTTTACCAACCCCATTCCCCGCAAGTTGAGCCCTTGGTTTTGGGGGCTGGCAAGACTTAGGCGAGGTCCCAATGAGCAAAGGAAGTCCAGGTACAGGCCAATAGTCAAGGTAGGGGAACACATGGACCGAGCGACACCTGAGGTAGGCGGACATCACTGCTAAAGTGAAAACGCAGGGGGCCGATGCCAGCAAAGTCAGTCTCCTCTTCTGAGGAGCAGGATCAGCGTGTCCAGAGATACCATCTTGAACTTTTCTCTTATGGGAAACTTGTTCAACATCCGGAGGTCGAGAATGAGACATAAGCCGCTAGTCCATAAAAAGCCTCCTCTCTAGCCTGAACCTGGTTCTAAACGCATCCAAGACGGAAATCCTTCTCATCTCTGGACCCACAGATTTCTCAAACTAGAGACCTAGGAGTTATTCTAGACAATCATCTGAATTTAAAGAAATCAATTAATAATATCACCAAGGACTGTTTCTATAAGCTTCAAGTTCTAAAAAGAATCAAACCTCTTTTCCACTTTCAGGACTTCAGAACCATCCTTCAATCCACGCTATTCTCGAAAACGGACTACTGCAATGCCTTACTCCTGGGGCTCCCCATTTCAGCCACAAAACCTATACAAATGCTCCAGAACGCAGCAGCCAGAATCCTAACCAACACCAACCGCCGTGCTCACATTACCCCCATCCTCCGAAACCTACATTGGCTGCCAATAAAATATAGAATTCTATATAAAGCTCTCACTATAATCCACAAATCTATCCACAAACAGCTCACACTAGACCTTCAGATCCCACTCAAACACCACTTGTCCGAAAGACCCATCAGAGAAGCTTATAAAGGAACCCTTCAAGTCCCACCTACAAAATACACCCGTCTAAAAACCACCAAAGAACGTTCCTTCTCCACAGCAGGCCCTGTCCTCTGGAACAGACTACCGACTGACCTAAGACTGGAACCTTGCCTTCATACCTTTTGAAGAAAACTGAAGACGTGGCTTTTCCTCCAAGCCTTCCCCTAGTCAAAATGCCACTTCGGACTCACCCCAAGGAGTGAGATAATTACTAATCTCATAACCAGTCTTATATTATTATTTATATGTTGCCAATTCCGTTCTACCTTTCTTCCTGGCTCCTTTAGCCCCCAAGTTCAATACCCTTGTTTTATGTAACTTTGCTTGTTTCAGCCTTCTTGTTTGGTTACTCTTGTTAATCCCCTAAGTTCCATGTAAACCGGCCTGATGTGAATTCCATTCGTGAAGTCCGGTATAGAAATATATATTAAATAAATAAATTCCTCTTTGGAATGAGGAAATAATTCGAATAGAACCCTCAGCCCTGCTAAAGGCAAGGGACAAGTTCCACTGCACCCGCTGTAAGGAGAGCAGAGAGTTCCATCTCTGCTGTGTAGCTGTGTTTAAAAAAGGATTGGATAAGTTCTTGGAGGAGAAGTCCATTATCTGCTATTAAGTTGACTTAGAGAACAGCCACTGCTATTTTTAGCAACAGTAGCATGGGATAGACAGTTTGTGGGTACTTGCCAGGTTCTTATTCCCTGGATTGGCCACTGTTTGAAACAGGATGCTGGGCTTGATGGACTCTTGGTCTGACCCAGTATGGCATGTTCTTAAGAATGACCAGGTGGGCGGATGAACCCCACGATGGACATGGGGGAGGGGGGGGGAAGGCATCTGGCAGCCAGCTGAAGTGCAGACGGTATCCCTGGCGAACAACAGAGAGGACAGAGTGGTCCGAAGTTATTTCTTCCCAGTGACAGGCAAAGCTGATGAGCCTGCCTCCGACTGGGGATCTGGACCCAGGGGTGCAAGTCAACTGACGTCTGCTCCCTCACCTTTAGTCAAAAGCCCATGGCTGGGGCCTGCTGTGCCGCCAGCTGGGGTCTAGGCGCTCGCTGTTAGCGAGGACGGCCCCTGGAAACGTTGCATGGTGGTTGAGCCCAGGCGGCAGGAGGATAATATTTCCTCTGCCGATAAAAGGGCTTCCGAGAACCCTGAATGGAGGACGTTCTGGCAGAGGACGGGCCTTCAGAGGCACTAGCAGACATCTGAAGGGTACCATGATGGTTCTTCAATTGTGCCACCGCATCCTGGACCTTATCCCCCGAAGAGGTTTTCACAGGTTGGCCAGCTTGTCCTGGACCTCAGGCAGGAAGTCAGAGGCCCAGAGCCACGCCATTCTTCTGGAAGGATGGACTGAACCTTTTCCTCCACTAGAGGAGGTAGCGTTAAGAATGTCAATCACTTGTCCCCGGTTTAGGCTGCAACTGCTGCTGCATCTTTGGTTGATGCCTCTCCTTCTGCTGACCTCTAGCAAGCATTTGCAGGAGAAATAGAGCTTCATGATATTGGGGAAAAAAAAAAATCAGAAGGCATGTCTTTGGAAGAAAGCACACTTGTAGAGCAATTACTGTCATTGGACTGGGGACAGCTGGTCCCTCGCTGCTGCAGACAACTGCAGTGTGGATTGATGCTCCTTAAGTAGAGCACTTTATTGCCGAATAACTTGTCCTCCATATCCACCAGGTGATCATGCACATCTTCAAAAAAAGCCACTCACTCACAATCACATGAGTTTCTTTATTCCAATAGGTAGGTGCAGGGAAGAAAAAAATCATTTTTTTATTCCATTTTTTAGGGTTTTTGTTTTTTTAATTTCCCACGAATTTAGATTCATGGATTGCTCGATTCGTTTCATTCGTGTGAAAAAATAATCCAACAATAATAAAATAAAAAGTGACCCAAAACTAGGGCTCCTCCCACCCACCCATAAAAATGCCGGGGTCAGGATCCCCACCAGGCCCCTACTTACACAGTCTAGTGGGGATCTACTGGCTACGACTAGGCTGAAGCCTCAGACTTGCATAGGCTGAGGCCACAGTAGGCTGCCGCAGCTTTGGCCTACTCAAGGCAGATGCCCAGACCCAGGCCCAGGCCTGACATGACAGCCCGGCGGCCAAATCCTGTTGTCGAGATCACACCCGGATCCAGGCCCGATGCTGAGACGAGACATCCAGACCAGTCCTCAACACAAGGACCTAAGCCGTGACCCAATCCAAAGGCTGGATCCTGCTGCTGGAGCTTTGGCCTAGGCCAGAGCCTGAGCCCAGATGTCGCTCCGCGACCTGACCCGAAGGCTGGGTCCTGACAACTGGGCCTCCAGTGCAACCCCAGTGGATGCTGTTATTTGGCATTGAAGAGAAAGAGCAAGAAGAGGAGCTCCCAGGCCTGGGCCTAACCCTGAATTGAGGACCCGGTGTTGGGCCTGGGTCCAGATCTAGGCCCGGCGTCAGGACTTGGCCTCCAGATCACGTTGCAGTGTCAAGGTCTGGGTCCTGGTCGGGGCCCTGGTGCTGGGACCCGGACTCCGGGTCAAGTCACGGCATTGGGCGTGGGCTCAGGCTCCAGCCTAGGCAGAGGCCCTGGCATTGGGACCCAGCCTCCGGGAGGTCAAGGCATCGGGCCTGGGTCCAAGCCCTGACATAGGCCGAGGCCCCAGCATCGGGACCAGCCTTTGTCAGATTACCCTAGGGATCAGGTAAGTATTTCTTTTTTCAGGGGTCTTGGCTGCTTCATTAGCCCATGCTTTTGGTGAGACCCCCGGCGTTGCGCTCGGGCCTAAGCCGTGGCCCCTGCTTTGGGCCTCAGTCTCTGCCCTAGGTAAGGCCCTAGCTTCTGGCCTAGGCAGAGGCCCCAGTGTCTTGGTTTAAAATGAAACGGGTCCCCCCCCAAATGAAACAAATTTGCCTTATTGGTTGTGTTTTGCACTTTCATTTTAAACAAATGCGCATCCTTATATTCCAATAGAAGCAGCCAAAGTTCTGGCCACAGTGTCAGAAGTATTATACGTGGACTTGACAATATGCTTTTTATGCTCTTCCATGGCTTGATAGTACTTCATTTGATTGGGGGTCTGATAATTCTGTTAAAACGTTTCAGCTTCTGCACAAACTGGTACAAATACTTCACCAAGTACAACTGATGTGCACAATCTGTATACTAAACATGGGTCCTCATTAAGGGTTGCTAACACCAGTGGTGTCAAGGAGGAGCTCGGAACCATAATTGTTGTGGCTGCCGAAGTGGTGGGTTCTGATGGGTTCCCTCTGTTGTGGTGCTTACAGCCCTATTCATAGACATGAAAGCGGTAAAGAAGCAGTGAAACGCTTTTTGACATGTCACAAATGAAGTCATTATTCTTGTTCTAAATTTTTGATTATAGGCAGTTTCAAGTATTAAAAACATAGTTTCAGCCTTGTATTTGTTTTACTAGAAAAAAAGTAAGTTAGATAAAGATGCTGAACTACAAGGCTATAGAATATTTTTGCACAGATGTGAGGTCAGCTGACATTCTATTTAAGATTAGAACATTTTTACACAGAAACCAGGCCAGTTTACATTCTAATTGCAAGTCACAGATAACCTCATTTACATACAAGATGAGGATAATTAGCATAGAAGTCGAGAGCAAATTACTATATGTCCAATCAGATTATTTGTTTTTAATGAAAAACCAACCATAGAAATTTTGGCAATTATGTAATCTAGCTTAGGAGTGAATTAAACAAGTATAGAAATTCTATATATAGTCTTGCTATCAGTAAAATCACTTGAAAGTGTTATATCAGTGCTTTGAGTAGCATGCTGCCTCTCTCTCCAAAGTATACTTTATTATATTATTTAGCAGCATTTTAATAAAAGAAGTTTGTTTTCTCTAAAGCTGTTGGCTTTAATCATTCTTATTTCAGTGAACCACATCACTTGCCAGTCGCATTGATTCTACCTGCTGGCCGTAAGCGTGTCTGATCATCAGCTTCAGTAAAACTACCTTCTGCACCATAGTTGTATTTTCCATGGGAGGAGAAACTTTTGTGTTTACACGCGGAAGCACTCTGCCCTAATGAAATCAAATGGGCCATAGTATGTGACAGAGGGGACCGATCAATTGTGTCCTGAAGTGTGTGCTTGACAGCTTTGGCTTGAGACTGAAGGAGATGGCCCTAGAGGAACTCTCACATTGCTTAGGCACTCCTCTGGGCACCTCATTTAGCATCATGGGCTTCCATACTCATTCAACCCCGACTTATGGCAGATCAAGGAGTCAGCTCCACAAGGAGGAGGGCCTTTCTTGACTTGCAGGAAAGAAGGGGACCAGAATCCTATTTTGAATTAATGCAGCACCGATAATTTAATGCCTCACTCTGGAAGAGGAGCGGATTTGCTGCCTGACCTTGCTCCAGGCTCTTACTTTTCTGACCACAACCTAAAATAGTGTTATCAACCAAGTCCAGGTAGTGATAAGCAAATAGAATCGGTATCTAATTGACATCCGGTAGCCACAAACACAGGCCTTAAAACCACTGACTGCAGGTTTCTTGGCCTTGGTTTTTTCAAATTTATTTAAGTACTGAAAGGCTCTGCTGAGAGGCTGTTGAGTCAGAGGCAAGAGAAAAAAAAATATGCAAAGAGGAAGAAAAATTAGGCCAAACAAGGCCAATAAAATTTTTTAGAGAGACTAGCAACATGTCCATGTGGCAGTTTGAATGAAGAAATACAGAGGGTCTCACACGGCAGTGCGCGTGCAAGTGTACTCTCACACATGCTTAGTCCATCAGATGATATCACTCATGCGTTATTGCTGATTCATGCCTGTTCAATAAAGAACATTCTATTTTATTTTAAAGTAATCGCCCCTATAGTTTTCTGGAGATAATGATAATGATTAGCTTCAATATTGTGGTCAAGGAGAAATTACTACTTACCTGATAATTTCCTTTCCTCTAAGGAAAGCAGATCAATCCACACGAGTGGGTTATGCACCTCTACCAGCAGATGGAGATGGAGTAAAGCAGACATCACGCACATATAGCCCTGCCCGACATCAGCCCGCCGGTACACTCTGGAAAAGTCAAACTGTGGACTGATTATATTTGAACATAACTATTATATTTGAACATAACTATTAGCAGTCAACATAACTATTAGCAGTCAACATAACTATTAGCTTCCAACCAATTTGGAACACTGAGCACAGGTAAAATAATTAGCAATCACTAAACTTAGGGGCTGGGTATAATACTTGACAATCCTTCAACAAATAAAACAGGAATGCCACTGTCATTCACATATTAGGAGGAACCAAAAGACAAGCTGGCAACCGAGGGCAGGTAGAGGATTGGCCTGCCTTCCTTAGAGAGAGGAAATTATCAGGCAAGTAGTAATTTATCCTTCCCTCTGCACTCAGGCAGGCTAGATATTTTAAAGCTACTCCTGAGCAGTGTGGAAGGCTGCCCACGGTCCAGTCAACACCACCCATGCAAAGGCTGTGTCCTCCTAAGCCCAAACGTCCAAACACTAATGCTTGGAAAAGATGTAAAGAAAACCAAGTCACTGCTTGGCAAATCTTGACAGGTGACAATAATTGAATCTACGCGCTCAATACCGTCTAAGTCCTCATGGAATGCGGACTGACCTGCTTTGGCAAAGGAATCTCGGCATCCATACAGGCGGCCATGATAACATCCTTAACCCAATGGGCTATAGTTTCCCGCATCGCCGATTCACCTTGTTTACCTCCACCATGGAGCACAAATAATCAGTCAAACTTTGACAGGTTTAAGTAACCTCCAAGTACTGCATTAAATGCCACTTGACATCCAAAGCATACAAGAGACAATATTCATTCTCATCTCTATTCCTGTCCAGCATGGGCAGGGAAATAGACTGATTCAAATGAAACTCCAAAACCACTTTTGGCAAAAAGGAAGTTGCAGTCCAAAGCTATAACATACCTGGAATCACATGGAGAAACAGCTCATGGCAAGAAAGAGCCTTCAGCTAGGAAACCCGACATGCTGAACAAATTGCCACTAGAAAAACCTGTCTTCAAGGTAAGTAGCTTCAAGGAAAGGCTACGAAGCAGTTGAAAAGTAGGACCCAGAAAGAAATCCACAAAAGCACCGGTAGCCACAAAGGGAGTACAACGATGCTTTACTCTTTCAAGAACTGGGACATATCCGGATGAGAAGACAAAGGACCACCATTGACTCACCCCTATTAACAAGCGAGAGCTGCCACTTGAACCTTCAAGGTGTTAAGGGCCAAGCCTTTAAGCAATTCCTCCTGCAAAAATTCCCAAAATTAATGGAATTTCCACTTTAAGAAGCTGACAACCTTGCTTCTCATACAAGGACTTAAAAACTCTCCAAACTCTAACATAAGCCAGAGATGTATAAAATGTTCTAGCCCAGAGCAAAGTGGAAATCACTGCAGCAGATTAACCATGCTTCAATAACCGAGCCCTCTCAAGTCAAAATTGAGCTGGATCATTGTGTAGATTGAGTCCCTGCTGCAACAAATCATTCCAGGGCAGTAGCCTGAGAGGACTGCCCACCAGCAGCCTCTGCAGATCGGCATACCACAAGCTTCAGGGCAAATCCAGAGATACCAGAAGCACAGTTTTGGTCTGACTTCCAATCTTTCAAACTATCCTGCCTATCAGTGGCCAGGGCAGGAAGGCATTTAGTACCCCTGAATGAGAGCATCAATATCCACAGCTTTTGAGTCCCTTCCGAGACTAAAGAACTGTGGAACTTCCAATTGTTTGAGATCACCAACAGATCCAGAGATGGGCGATCTCAGCGCACAACTATGTGGTAAATTTGGCTCTTGGTTCCACCCTGATGATTGTTGTAAGCCACAGTCATTGCATAGTCAGACATTATCCTGACCACTCGAGCCTCAAGCATGCCAGCTAAACTGCATGTGCTTCCACCGACACTCCTTGGCGCTCCAGCGACCTTGCACTATTAACTCTCGACAGTGAGGCCCCCCTCAACCCTGAAGGCTTGCATATGTCATGAGCAATAACCATTCTGGCTCTCTAAGGAAACTCCCTTTCTGAGATGATTCACTTAAAACCAGCACTGCAAGTGGACGCTCACTTGCAATGGCAAATGAAGCCTTACCATGTAGTTCTGAGAATGTGGGCTCCATCAGGAAAGCAATGTTCACTGAAGAGACCAAATGTGTGCTCTCGCCCAGGGGACAACCTCCGAGAGGGCTGCCATCAAATACAGTACCTGAAGATAAAACCACATTGGTCAAGCCAATAGTCCTTTTCAGGGTTTGAACTTGAGCAATCAATTTCTGAATATGACTCTCCGGCAGAAACACTCTGCCCTGCTTTGTATCGAAATGAACACCAAGATACTCCAGCATCTGATATGGTTGTAATCTGCTCTTGGCCAAATTTACCACACAGCCTAATTCTTGAAGTAATGAGGCTACCTTGTATGAAGCCAGGTGACGTTCTTCCATGCTTTTGGCCCGAATCAACCACTCATCCAGATTCGGGTGAACCAGGATACCGTCCTTGCGCAAGGAAGCAGCTACCACCATTACCATGGAGAAGGTCCTGGGCACAGTGCCAGCCCAAAGGGCAGAGCCTGAAACTTGATAATGACATCCTAGAATGGCAACCTGCAGGAAAAATTGATGTTCCCGGCAAATGGGAATATACAAACATATCTCCGTCAGATCTAGAGACGTAAGAAATTCTTCTGACTGCAATGCCATTATTACAGAGCAGAGTTTCCATATGGAAATGAGTCACCCTAAAATATTTATTGACTCCTTTAAGAACTGGGATGGGCTGAAAGGATTCCACATTTTTGAGTATAACAAAATAAATGGAATAGCAGGCCATATTTTCATGTGAATCAGAAGCATGAATTACAGCCTTTCAGTCCAACAGCCTCCTTAAGGTAGTCTCCACTGCCACCCTCTTCTGTAGGGACTTGCAGGGAGAGACCATAAAGGCATCTGGAGGAATGCGAAGAAACTCTGGAGCATAGCCTTCTCTTATCACTTCCAGGACCCATTGTTCTGATGTGATCCAAACGCACCTCTGCTAAAAGCGAGATAGACGCCTGACTATTTCCTGCCTCAGTAGGTGAGTCCATACACCTTTCATTGTGAAGATCAAGGTGCTCTGCTCCTGAAGCCCGCTTTCTTCCAAGGCTTTCTTGGCCAAAAGGACTGAGATCTTTGAGTAGTCATTACCCTATATGGACGAAAAAAGCCTATAGTCTCTAGCACGACCCCTTGCCCCAAAAGGACGCAATGCTGGCTTCTTATCCACTGGCAAATAGGGACATGGGATTCCCCCAATTTATTTGCCATTTTCTGCAATTCACTGCCAAATAGTGAACCCTTAAAGAGTCTCCTCATGAGACTGGACTTAGAAATGGTCTGCTAACCAATTCAGCAGCCACAGCCAATGCCTAGTCGTTATTACGGAAGCCACTCCTCTGGCGGCAGTGCGAACAAGGTCACAGCCCGCATCAGCTAAGAAGGCAGTTCCCGGTTTCATCATCACTCTGCTATTCAACCCCGCTACATCAGTCACTTGAGAGGGATGTAGACTAGCTTGAGCCACCAGGGAGCAACAAGAGGCAATTTGCAAATTCAACACCATGGACTCAAAGGCCTGCTTAAGGACAGCTTCAATTCTCCTATCCTGAGCATCCTTCAGAGTTGCCCCTCCTTCTACTGGAATGGTGATCCGCTTGGTCACAGAACACACCAGCACATCCACCTATAGGAAACACAACTGTTCCCTTGCCACCAGAGCCAAAAGGTACAGATCCGCCAAAGCGCGTTCCACTTTAAAGTTTGATTCTGGAGCTCTCCATGCAAGGTCAGTCAACTCGAATTACATCCAGGAGGGGAAACATGACACTTTGCATAGGGTGACCAAAATAGGATCCTTCTTTTGTGCACCTGTAGAGTCACCCCAGCCACAACAAGCATCTTCAGACTCTGAGACAACAGACTCAGCAACTCATCTTGATGAAAGAAACTGAGCAGAGCTCTATGTGGCTCTAAACCCGTGGGAATTTCCCCCTTTTCCAAAGGGGAGAAACCCAAATTCTCATCAGTAATCCTTAACATCCTCAGAGACCACTGCACTGCGGTGCTTGCACATGGTGGCAGACAACTGGGAACTGCGAGTACGTGACCCCCATTTCGAAGGTATTGACATCTCTGCTGGGAGCCCCTGTAGAAAGGTCTGTAGTCCCTGGAAACATTCCACCCAGGAAAGAGGATAGGTCCATAACATGCCCCATAGTCCCCACTCTGACGTCCTCTGAAAATAAGAATGCTTAAAGCCACTAGCTGTAGAGAAACTTTTTTTTTTTTTTTAATTAAATACTATAAAATAATATAAATCTTAGACATTAAATAATAAGGTACCTTATGGAGAAGCAGAGTGCCATGCAAGACAGTAGCATAAATTCCTACTTTTACTAATAGTATTATATAGAATTTGAGTTGTATATTTCCAACACCTAGATTACATAACTGTCAAAATTGTATAAAGAAAATGTTGCTTACCTGTAACAGGTATTCTCACAGGAGAGCAGGATGTTAGTCCTCACGTATGGGTGACATCATCAGGTTGGAGCCCAATCACAGAAAATTTCTGTCAAAGTTTCCAGAACTTTGAATGGCCCCTACTTGGCATGCCCAGCATGGCGCCAACCCTGCAGCCAGCAGGGGTCCCCCTTCAGTCTTATTTGAAAGCTAGTCAGTGCCGAAAAATAAAACAACAAAACGTTACGAACCCAACACCGCGGGGCGGCAGGTGGGTTTCGTGAGGACTAACATCCTGCTGTCCTGTGAGAACACCTGTTACAGATAAGCAACATTTGCTTTCTCACAGGACAAGCAGGATAGTAGTCCTCACATATGGGTGAGTACAGAGCTGAGGATGTCCGAACATGCACCAAATATACCCAAAGGTATGCAACAGGCACAACTGGGGTGGAATTTGGGAGAGGGCATCCTGAACCCCACCGGGCAGGCGGAAGGGTGTAGGTTCGTCACGTTGGAAATAAGTTGCGAAGGAAGATTGGCCGAAGATGGAATCTTGTCTTCTGGCTTTGTCCAAGCAGTAGTGGGCTGCAAAGGTGTGGAGAGAACACCAGGTGGCAGCCCTGCAAATGTCAGGAAGCGGCACCGAGCGTAGGTGTGCTACTGAAGTCGCCATGGCCCTCACAGAGTGTGCTTTAACACGGTCCTGAAATGGAATGCCTGCTTGCTGATAGCAAAAGGATATGCAGTCCACCAACCAGGAGGAGAGAGTCTGCTTACCCACAGGCTTTCCCAACTTGTTAGGGTGGAAAGAGAAGAATTGAGTGCCTTCCCTGTGGGCAGCTGTACAGTCTAGGTAAAACGCTAGAGAACGTTTACAGTCAAGGGTATGCAGAGCCTGTTTCTCCTGGGTTGGCATGGGGCCTGGGAAAAAAGGTAGGTAGTATGATGGATTGGTTTAGATGAAAATCAGAGACTACCTTAGATAAGAATTTAGGGTGAGTGCGGAGTACCACCCGGTCCTGCAGAAGTTTAGTGTAAGGCGGATAGGTAACTAGAACCTGCAATTCACTAACTCTGCGAGCTGAAGTGATAGCCAAAAGGAAAATCACTTTCCATGTGAGATATCGACGTTCACAAGAGTGAAGAGGCTTGAAAGGCGGTTTCATGAGCCGACCGAGAACCAGATTAAGGTCCCAAGAAGGGGCCGGAGGACACAGTGGAGGCTTGATGTGGAGCAAGCCTTTTAAAAAGCGTGTTACAAGGAGTTGTACTTATAAAGGGACATCCCCGAAACCTTTATGGAAGGCGGCTACCGCACTGACATGCATTCTGATGGAAGAGGTCTTTAGACCTGATTCTGACAAATGCCAAAGATAGTCCAGAAACTTCGGGATTGGACAGGAAAAGGGGTCAAGGGACTGAAGAGCACCATGACATGAACCTTTTCCATTTGTAAGAGTAAGATTTTCTTGTGGAAGGCTTTTGTGAAGCAATCAAGACACGGGAAACTGGATCTGAAAGGTTAAGTGGTTGAAAGATTAACCTTTCAACATCCATGCCGTCAGGGACAAGGCTTGAAGGTTGGGATGGCATAGGCACCCGTCGTTTTGAGTGATCAGGAGCGGGTCCTTTCCCAGGGGAATGTGCCTGCGGATGGAGACATCCTGAAGTATTGGAAACCACACTTGGCGTGGCCAGAGAGGTGCTATCAGGATCATGGTTCCCTTGTCCTGACGTAACTTCATGAGAGTCTTCGAGAAAAGAGGAAGTGGAGGGAATGCATAAAGCAGACCGGTTGTTATTTATGCATATATATAATTATCTGATCTTCATTTTCCTTCTCACTCCAAGTTATTGATTTCCTTGTTATATGTAACTGCTTTTCTGCACCATTGTTCTAATTGTAAAGTTTGTTATAATTGCACCCCTGTTTCTTGTGAACCAGCATGATGGGACTACCGTCTTGAATGTTGGTATATAAAAAACTTAAATAAATAAATAAAATAAATGAGAGAGAGAATGCATGTCTGAGCTGAAAGCGTTCGCTGCGAATGAGGGAGCAGTAGTTGTCTGTGGTTCTGAGGGGAAGCAAAGAGGTCTATCTGAGGATATCCTCATTGTTGGAAGATGGAGATTGCTACCGAGGAGTTGAGAGACCACTCGTGCGGTTGAAAGACTCGACTCAGCTTGTCTGCCAGCACATCGTCCACTCCCGGCAAGTAGGTGGCCCTGAGGTACATCAAGTGGGAGAGAGCTTCCGCCCAAATCTGCGCAGCTTCCTGATACAGGAGGAAGGAGCCTGTGCCTCCCAGCTTGTTGATGTACCACACGGCCACCTGGTTGTCCATCTGAATTAGGATAATCTGATTTGACAGGTGATCCTGAAAAGTTCTGAGAGCATATCTTATTGCTCGAAGTTCCAGGAAATGTATTTGGTGATTGGCTTCCTCTGGAGACCAAGAGCCTTGTGTCTGCAGATCGGCTACGTGGGCTCCCCACCCAAGGTTGGAAGCATCGGTGGTGAGAATGATTTGAGGATTCGGAACCTGGAAGAGCAATCCCTGGAGGAGATTGGTCTGATTCTTCCACCAGGCGAGGGACAGACGGAGTGAGTCGGTGACTTGGACAATGGTCGATAGAGGCTGAATAGCTTGAGTCCATTGAGACCTCAGAGTCCAGTGCATGAGCCTCATGGCCAAGCGGGCCATTGGTGTGACAGACTGAGGATGCCATGTGTCCCAGGAGGACAAGAAATTGGCGTGCAGTCGCAGCATGTTGAGATTGCAGTTGGTGAGCAAGAGACACTAGAGTTAGTGTTCGTTGTCGAGGCAGCAAAGCCTTTGCCTGTAAGGTGTCCAATTCTGCCCCAATGAATGATAAGTTTTGAGATGGGACTAAGTAGGATTTGTCGTAATTGACAAGAAACCCTAACGAAATTAGAGTGTGTAAGGTTAGACTGAGGGACGACAGAGCAGCTTGCTGAGTGGAAACCCTGATTAATCAGTCGTCCAGATAGGGGTAGACGTAAACACCTTGTGTCCTGAGGAATGCTGCGACGACTACGAGGCATTTTGTAAAGACTCGTGGAGCAGATTCTAGGCCGAATGGAAGCACTCGGTATTGATAGTGCTTGAGGCCTACTAGGAATCTCAGGTATTTGTGATGAGCTGGACTTATCGCAATATAGGTGCATGCGTCCTGGAGGTCCAGCGAGCAGAGCCAGTCTCCTCTTTGTAGAAGAGGTAGAAGCGATCCCAAGATGACCATCTTGAACTTTTCTCGCTGGAGGTACTTGTTGAGGGCCCGTAGATCTAGAATAGGATGGACACCCCCTGATTTTTTGGGGATTAGGAAGTACCGGGAATAGAATCCTAGGCCTTGCTGAGAGTGTGGAACGGGTTCTATTGCTCTTGACTGGAGAAGGAGGGAGACCTCTTGATCCAGAAGAATGGAGTGGTCGGACGTTCTCCACGTCTGCAGAGGTGCGGAGTCCGGTGGCAGGGCGAGAAAGTAAAGATGGTAACCCTGAGCAATGATTGCCAGTACCCATTGGTCGGATGTAACTGAATGCCACATGTTGTGGAAGTGGCACAGTCGACCTCCCACTGGTATGTGCGACAGAGGAATCTGGCTGCTGCTCTCCAAGTGAAAGTCAAAAACCTGAAGCAGGCCCCGGCTGGGGAGCTGCTTGTGGTTTTTGTTTTCGGGTTTGGCGAGACTGAGGTTTTTGATAAGGTCTCGTAGCACGGGATCTGGCTGGTGGCGGGTAGGACTTTCTTGGACAGTAGAATGACTTCTTAGAGTCCTTTCTAAAGGGCTGCTTTGAGGAGAAGTCGGAAGACATTGAAGAGATCTGTTTTAGGGTCTCATGATGGTCTTTTAATTCGGCCACCGTCCTTTGAATCTGTTCGCCGAACAGATTATCTCCTACACAAGGCAGGTTGGACAACCAGTCTTGCACTTCTGGGCGAAGGTCAGAAGACTTGAGCCAGGTCCACCGTCTCGCCGAAATAGCAGCTGCAGACACTCCAATAGAGGTGTCAAAAATGTCTTAAGATGTTCTGATCTCATGCTTGCCTGCCTCAAAACCTTTGCTTACAAGTGTTTGCAGTTGGTCTTGGAATTGCTTAGGCAGGGAGTCTGAGAAGTCCTGTATGATAGGCAGCAATTCGGGAGATGAGCATGGCCCCGTGGAATACTCGGCGACCAATGTTGTCTAGGAATTTTTGTTCCT
Organism: Rhinatrema bivittatum; assembly: GCF_901001135.1. NCBI lineage: Eukaryota > Metazoa > Chordata > Amphibia > Gymnophiona > Rhinatrematidae > Rhinatrema > Rhinatrema bivittatum. The sequence goes on from NC_042615.1 coordinate 146,900,281, forward strand.
TACCAGGAGGGGTAGACGAGTGAAGTTTTGACCTTTTTGCCCTCTTTTGTGCAGACTCTACCACAACCGAGTGGTGATCAAGCTGTGACTTCTGAAAACCTGGGGCTGACTGTACTAAATAAGTAGTGTCAGCTTTCCTGTGTACTGGAGCAATTGTTCCTGGATTTTCCCAGTTCTTTTTGAGGAGATCAAGAAAAACCTGGTGGACGAGAATAGAGGTTATTACCTTGGGGGCATCCAGGAACTGGAGCAACTCCATCATCTGGTGCCTATCATCCTGTTCCATCTGCAATTGAAAAGGAACCAATTCAGCCATTTCCTTCACAAAATTTATAAATGAGAGGTCCTCTGGAGGAGAACGCTTTCTACTCTCAGTGGGTGAAGGTAAGTCATCGGTGTCTGATGAGGTATCATCTCCCCAGGTATCATAAGGATCAACACCCTTTCCTCTAGGAAGTAGAGGGGAACAGGGTGGTTGGATACCTGAAGGTCCTGGTCTAGGCTCCGAAGGAATCTGAGGAATTATCAGAGGCACCGATGATGCCTTCGAAGGCACCGGTATAGGCATCGATGGATGGCTCGGTGGCACTGATGGACTTATCGACACCGATGGTTGGATCGGTCGCGAGGGACGCATAGGCATCGATGGCTGAGGCATAACTCCGGATGGAGGAATGTGGAACGGTGTTTCTCCTCCCGATGATGCTGTCAGTGGGGAGGGCATCGGAGACATCGGAGACTCGGGATCCATCAGTGGAAAAGCGGCTATAAGCGCTTCCATCCTGGATTGCAGCGGTGCCAGCGCTGCCGGAATCGGGTCGATGATCGGTTCCCACAGTCGGTGCCGGAGGAACCTGGAGATGTTGCATCGCCTTGTCGACGGCCTCCTGGACCATCCAGTCCAGTTCTTCTCGGAGACCTGGAGCAAGTAGCCCTGGCTCCAGAACAGAAGGAGGCGGCAGAGGGATAGCTGGAGGGACCACCTTTAAAGGCGGAGTCGCGGCTCCCGATCCCTGATCGGGTGAGGGTCCCCTCGGACGGGGATCGGGTGCATTTCCTGGACGGGGCTTCTTCGACAGCGGCTTGGACGATGGCGAGGTCGATTTCGCTCCCTCGATGGTCCGAGTCTTATGGTACCGATGGCGATATTTCTCCCTTCAATCCCCTCGATCTTGAGGGGGAGTAGAGGGTGTCGATGGCCGAGAAGTTGTCGATGCCGGTCGGTCACCGGTCGGTGGTCGATGATGGCGCAAAGTCGACGGTGCCGGTTCCGACGACGTCTATGCAATGGACGGAGTCGGGGTTAGAGCACGGAAGAGAAGTTCCATCTTCTCCATTCTGGCCTTGTGACCCTTCAGTGTCATTAGGGCACATTTGATGCAGGTCAAGACATCGTACTCGCATCCTAAACACATTACACAGACTTTATGGGGGTCTGTGATAGACATGGTGTGGTACAGTCCGGGCACAAACAAAACCCCGATGCCATAGCCATGGAAAAAATTTAGCCACGGTTGATGGCCAGTAGGCCAAACTAGACGGCAATCGACGGGAAACGGGTAAAAACTTACCGGAGTACCGCGGACTTATAAAAGGTAGAGGGACCCCTGTGGGGCAATTTAACTTTTAGTAATTCCATGAGGAAAATGCCTGTCAGGAATCTCTTCAGAACTCCTTTACCGCGAGGCTACTGTTGGTGGAAAAAAGAAGACTGCGGGGGGACCCCTGCTGGCTGCAGGGTTGGTGCCATGCTAGGCATGCCCAGTAGGGGCCAGTCAAAGTTCTGGAAACTTTGACAGAAGTTTTCCGTGATTGGGCTCCATCCTGATGATGTCACCCATATGTGAGGACTACCATCCTGCTTGTCCTGTGAGAATTGGCTTTATATTAAACACAAATAATCTGAATGGTTGTATGTTAATTTGCTTTCATTCTCCACGTTAATTAATCCTCGTCTCATATGTAAATGTTTTCTTGTAATTTTCTAGCAATAGCAACCTTGTCTTTGTTTTAAGAATATATTCTATAATTTTAGATGAAATGGTAATTGGCCTTGTCCTTATTCTAGATAAGCTTCTATAATCTTAGAATGTAAACTGACCTCATTCTTGTTTTCGGATGGAATGTCAAATAACATATCAATTCAAAATGTTCCACAGCCTTGTAGCTTAGCATCTTTATCAATCTTATAGCGTCTGACTGTTTCTACAAACTACAACATTGCAACACAAATGTCATGTTACAATGTTATACCTGTTAGCAATTATAAATGCTACTTATGAAAAATCAAAAATTTAGGAGATCAGGAATGATAACTTCTTGTGTGACACGTCAAAAAATGTTTCACTGTGACTAAAGGCCTTTGAGCACGCACATTAGAACATCCTCTGAAAACATTTCTGTTGTAGGATCAACTGAAGAAGGGGACACCCTTGTGTCACCTTCAGCTCAATCCTCCCGTTTGAGAGGATGGACCAGCGTTGGCAAAATCAGGAGATGGCAAATTACTTTGAGCATCCAGGCAGCGCTGACACAGATTCGCAGAAATCCCTGGTTGCATTGAGAGTGCATACATGTAAGCACACGAAAACGCTGCTGTGGCCTAGTGCGCAGCTCGACAAATCCAAGCCTGGGAGTGGGGCTAGCCAAAGGATGTTCAACTCATCAAGCCTTTGGCACCTCCACACCTCACTAAAGTCCCCAGAGACTGAGAGGGAAGAAGGGAAAATGCCGACCACACACGCCAAGGGAAGACCTGGTAAGGAAGAAATTGGAGAAATTCCTTACCTGATAATTTCATTTTCCTTAGTGTAGACAGATGGATTCAGGACCAATGGGTATAGTGTGCTTCTGTTAGCAGTTGGAGCCGGAGTCAGATTTCAATCTGACATCAGCACCAGTACATATACCTGTACAGGAAGCTCTGCTCTTCAGTATTCTCCTCGCAAAGCAATTGTGGATATATGTACGTCTGCATAATTTGATTAACTTGGTTAATTTTGTTTAACTTGAATAATTTGAGAAACGCAAGTAGCTTGAACTGGTTGACGTGGACTATAGCTGGAGACCACCAGTGCCCTCAACAGAGAAACGCTGACACCCAGTAACTATGGGTGTCCTAGCAGAAGGGAAGCGTGCCTTACCCGGGTTTGTCTTGCTCTCGGGAATTGACACCCGAGGTTTTCATGCATAGCGGCAGCCGTGGGCAGGATATTAAATCCATCTGTCTAAACTAAGGAAAATGAAATTATGAGGTAAGTAATTTCTCCATTTCCTAGTGTGTAGCAGATGGATTCAGGACCAATGGGATGTACAAAAGCTACTCACGAACTGGGTGGAAGGCTACCCGTGGCCCACTTGGTACTGCCCTTGCGAATGCTGTGTCCTCCCGAGCTTGTACATCCAGGCGGTAGAATCTGGCGAAGGTGTGAATGGAGGACTATGTCGCCGCCCGACAGATCTCAGTGGGTGACAGCCTCGCGGGCTATGGATGCCCGCGAGGCTGCTTCTCCTTGTTTCTTCCTGCTGTGAAAGACAAATAGGTGGTCCATCTTTCATATGGGTTCTGACCTTTCCAGGTAACGGACTAGGAGTCTGCCGACGTTACGGTGGCGAAGTCGGCGAGATTCTTCAGAGCCCTTGTGCTCGTCTGGAGATGGTAGCGAGATGGTTTGGTTTAGATGGAAGTGAGAAAACACCTTTGGAAGGAAGGAGGGGACAGTGCATAGCAGTATGGATCCCGGTGTGAACCTGAGAAAGGGTTCCCGACAGGATAGTGCTTGAAGTTCAGAGATGCGACAAGCCGAACATATTGCCACTAGGAATGCGATCTTCAAGGTTAATAGTCATAGAGACAGACCGCGGATAGGTCTGAAGGAGGCTCCCGCTAGGAAGTCTAGTACTAGATTGAGGTTCTATAGGGGTACCGGGCACCTTAAGGGTGGACAGATCTGCTTGACCCCTCTCAGGAAGCGGGAGACGTCCGGATGAGATGTTAGGCTAATGCCTTCCACTTTGGTTCCGAAGCATGCCAACGCGGCCACCTGAACCTTGGAGTTGAGGGACAACCCCTTCTGTAAGCTGTCCTGCAGGAATTCCAGGATTGTGGGAATTTTGGCTGTCCGCGGAAGGATATAGTGGTCTTCACACCAGGCTTCGAATATTCTCCATATTCTTATATAGGTTAGCGATGTGGAGAACTTGCGTGCTCAGACCAAGGTGTCAATCATCGCCCTCGAGTATCCGCTCTTCTTCAGGCGTGTCTTTTCAATGGCCAGACCGTAAGAGAGAATCAAGTTGGGTCTTCGTGGAGGATCGGGCCTTGCTGGAACAGATCCCTGTGTAGAGGTAAAGGGAGAAGGCTCCCCTCACGAGTCTTCGCATGTTTGCGTACCACACCCTTCTTGGCCAGTCTAGGGCCACTAGAAGTACTAGTCCCCCTGGGGTGCTCTATCTTGCGGATGATCCCGCCCAGTAGTGGCCACGGGGGGGAAGGCGTATAGCAGATCTTCCTGTGGCCAGGTCTGGACGAGGGCATCGATCCCTTGGGATTGTGGTTCTCGTCTGAGACTGAAGAAGTTTGGAACTTGGGCATTGGACCGGGTTGCCAGGAGATCCATGGCTGGGGTTCCCCAGCGGTTTACTATCACTTGGAAGGCTGTTGTCGACAGCTTTCATTCCCCTGGATCTAGACTTTCTCTGCTGAGGTAGTCCGCAGGGAAGTCTTTTCCCGCGATGTAGGTGGCTGAGATACCTTTAGTTTTGCTTCCACCCACGCCATTAGGGAATCTATTTCCAGGGACACTTTTGGCTTCTGGTTCCCCCCTGGTGTTTGATGTAGGCCACTGTTGTGGCGTTGTCAGACATGACTGACAGATTTGCCCTGGACTCTGTGACTGAAACATAGGCAGGCTAGTCTGACCCCCCGGGCTTCCAGTCTGTTGATGTTCCACCCCGACTCTTCCTTGTTCCCCTGGGCCCAGGGCCCCTGGGCAGTCACTTCCTGGCACTGGGCTCCTCACCCTCATAGGCTCGCATCCATGGTGAGCAAGACCCAGGTTGGTGGAGATAGCCTTACTTCTTTGCTTAGATGGTCTTCTTGTAGCCACCATTGGAGCTGGTTCCGCACTTCCTCCGGGAGCTGGAGGCAAACGGAGTAGTCCTGGGACATCGGGTTTCATTGTGACAGTAGGGAGCGCTGTAGCGGTCGCATGTGGGCTCTTGCCCACGGGACCACTTCCAGGGTAGGTATTCTAGAGATTGGGAGGGCTGCAGACAGCTCTTGTTTGTGTTGACGACCCACCTGAGGCTCTCCAGTAGAGTCTTGACTCTGGTGGTCGCCTGGTGACTTTCGTCTAGAGATTTTGCCCTGATCAGCCAATCGTCCAGATATGGGTGTATAAGGATTCCTTCTTTCCTCAGTGTCGTCGCCACTACCACCATGATTTTGGTGAATGTGTGTGTGTGTGGGGGGGGGGGGGGGGCGCTGTGGTTAGCCCGAAGGGTAGAGCCCGAAACTGGTAGTGGTGGTCCAGGATTGTGAAGTGTAGGAATCGCTGATGCTCGTGATGGACTGGAATGTGCAGGTAGGCTTCTGACAGGTCCAGGGATGTAAGGAATTCTCCCAGCTGTATTGCCCTTATGACACAGCGCAGGGTTTACATGCGGAAATGTGGTACCCTCAGGTAGCGGTTGACTGACTTGAGGTCCCTGATGGGCCGAAACGTTCCCTCTTTCTTGGAGACTATAAAATAGATGGAATAGTGCCCAGTATTTTGTTGTCACGTGAGCACCGGTGTTATGGCCTTTAGGGCGAGCAATTTGGCCAGTGTGGTTTCCACTGCCGTCCTCTTGGAGGGTGCGTGGCAAGGAGATTTCATGAACTTGTTCGGAGGGATGCTGTGGAAGTCCAGGTAGTATCCCTCTCGAATGATGGTTAGTACCCACTTGTCAGCTGTTATCTTGAACCATCTTTGGTAGAATAGGGCAAGCCTGCCCTCTATGGCTTCTTCCTGTGGATGGGTTGGCTGATTCTCATTGTAGGGTGGGGTGCGGCTGGGGCCTGTGCCACAGTCAGCTCCCCTCTTGTTCTGTTTGTTCCGAAAGCACTGGCCCTTGCCTGCAGAGCAAGGGTATGTACTCTTGTAGGGTCTGAAGCACTGTGATCCTCTGCCCTTAGGTAATCAAGGAGAGGGGCGTTAGCTTCTTTTGTTCTTGTCCTCGGTAGCCGAGGTACTGGGGATTCGCCCCATTTGTCGGCTAACTTCTCCAGTTCGCTTCCGAACAGGACGACTCCTTTAAAGGGCATTCTCGAAAGTTTAGTCTTGGAAGTCGCGTCGGCTGACCAACTTCGGAGCCAGAGTTGCCTTCTGGCTGCCATTACAGATGCGACACCCCTGGCTGAGGTGCATACCAGATCAGAGGTAGCATCCGTGAGGAAGGATACCACTGTTTCTATTGCTTCACCAGGTGTGGCGGCGTTCCTGGTCATGGATAAGCAGGCGTGTGTTACCATGGCACAGCAGGCAGCAATCTGTAGTGACATAGCTGATACATCGAATGACTGTTTAAGGATGGATTCCAGACATCTGTCCTGGACAACCTTGAGTGCCGCTCCTCCCTCAACTGGAATGGTAGTGCATTTTGTGACCGCGCAGACCATGGCATCCACTTTGAGGAACACTAGTAATCTTTGGCTGAGGGTTCCAGTGGATATAGGGCTTCCAGGGCCCGCCCCCCTTTGAAGCTGGCCTTCGGGGCCTCCCATTCCAAGTTGATTAGCTGTTGTACGGCTTGCAGCAAGGTTAATTGGCGGGAGGCCTGATGGAGCCCTTCTAGGAGAGGGTTAGTCTTTGGTTCCTCTGTGGCACTTGTGCCTGAAAAGGCGAGCTCCTTCAAGCTGAGAGCCACGAGATCTGGTATCTCGTCTTTGGAGAAGAAGAGCCTCATGGCTCGGTAAGGTTCCATTCCTGGAGGTATTTCCCCTTTCTCCGGAGGGTCTTGATCCTCATCTGAGGTGTCCATGTCCTTATAGTGAGGCTTTTGACCAGGGGGGAACACGTCACTGGAAGGCCTGGAGGGCCCTGGGAAGCAAGGGTCCTCTGGTGGCGGATGTGTCTGTGCCATCGGTGGTGGCTGCATGTGGACAAAAGTGTATAGACCCTTAAAGAATTTTACCCAGGAGGTCTAGATTAAAGGATGCTGCGTTCCCCAGGGACCCTGTTTGGGGGAGGGTCGTGCTGAGGATAGATAGGGTACTATCGGTGCATCCGGATTCCTGTACTGGCTGGGAAAGGGCCTTGTCCAGGTTCTCCCAGGGCCTCCTCGCACTGTAGATACAGAGCCGTGGCCTCCTCGTGCTGCGCTGCTCTTAAGTGGCAGGCTAGGCAGAGGGCTTGTGCCTTGGTTTTCTTGGCCGGTGGTGCCATGGTTTTGTGCGCATAGGTCGTTGAGACCCCGGTATTTGCGTTTAATGTGCACGCCGGGAGGCTTAGCTATGGGCTCCGGGTGTGCCCAAGATGTGCCTGTAGGATGGGATGCGCGCTCACTGAGATGCGCGCGCAGCTGTGCGCACGGCATTAACTCGTGCGCACAGCCTTAACTCGTGCGCCCAGCACAGTTGTGCACCTAAGCTGTAATTTGTGCGCACTGTTTGGTTAGGCGGACAGAGCAGCGAAATGTTGAGATTACTTACCTGATAATCTCCTTTTCCTTAGTGTAGACAGATGGACTCAGAACGAGTGGGTATAGTGTGCTCGTGCTAGCAGTTGGAGACTGATCTGATGTCAGCATGGGTACATATACCCCCACAGGAAGTGAAGCAACTCAGTAATCTTCCTTGCAAAAGCTGTTATGGATATATGTGTACTGACCGATCAATGAATTAGAAAACAGGATTCCCCTGACCGATTGATAGTAGCTGGAGACAGCCAGCGTTTCCAACCAGAAGGCGTCGACACCTGGTAGAGTGGACACTCTTATGTAAGAAACTGACATGGCTTACCTTGAATTGGTGAAACCCATGTACACCGGCAGCCGGGCGGGATGCTGAGTCCATCTGTCTACACTAAGGAAAAGGAGATTATCAGGTAAGTAATCTCAACATTTCCTAGCGTGTAGCCAGATGGACTCAGAACGAGTGGGATGTACAAAAGCTTTACTCCCGGACTGGGCGGGAGGCTGCCTGAGGACCGCATAGAACTGCCCTCGCAAATGCTGTGTCCTCCCTGGCCTGGACATCCAGACGGTAAAATCTGGAAAAGGTATGGAGGGAGGACCATGTCGCCGCCTTACATATTTCTGCGGGCGACAGCATCCTCGATTCTGCCCAAGATGCTGCTTGCGCTCTGGTAGAATGAGCCTTGACCTGTAAAGGTGGTGACTTTCCGCCCTCTACGTAGGCCGCTCTGATAACTTCTTTGATCCAACGGGCTATGGTAGGCCGAGAGGCCGCTTCCCCTTGCTTCTTCCCGCTGTGAAGGACGAACAGATGGTCCGTCTTTCGTACTGCTTCTGTCTTTTCCAGGTATCTGGGCAGCAATCTGCCGATGTCGAGATGGCGTAACAAATGCCCTTCTTCAGATTTCTTCAGATTTTTTCAAACCTGCCGTGGTTGGCAAAGATATGGTTTGGTTGAGGTGAAATTGTGAGACCACTTTAGGTAAAAAGGAGGGAACAGTGCGAAGATGGATAGCCTCAGGAGTGATTCGCAAAAAGGGATCACGGCAGGACAGTGCTTGTAGCTCTGAGATGCGCGTGCGGAACACACTTCCAGCAAGAACACCATCTTCAAAGTTAGCAAACAGAGAGACAGGCTCCGAAGGGGTCTGAAGGTGGATCCCGCGAGGAAATCCAAAACTATGTTGAGGTTCCAGAGGGGCACTGGCCACATCAGTGGCGGACGAATGTGCTTGACTCCTTTCAGGAAGCGGGAAACATCTGGGTGTGTGGCAATGGTCTTGCCATCCCTCCTGGGACCGTAGCAAGACAGCGCAGCCACCTGGACCTTGATGGAGCTGAGGGAGAGACCCTTCTGAAGCCCATCCTGTAGGAAATCCAGAACAATAGGGATTGTGGTCGCATGTGGATTGGTGCCATGAGTGTCGCACCAGGCTTCAAATACTCTCCAGATCCTCATGTAGGTGAGGGATGTCGAAAACTTGCGAGCTCGGAGGAGTGTATCTATCACCGGCTCCGAGTAACCTCTTTTCTTCAGTCTAGCCCTCTCAATGGCCAGACCGTAAGAGAGAATTGAGCCGGATCCTCGTGGAGGATGGGACCTTGACGTAGCAGGTCCCTGAGAGGAGGCAGGGGAAGAGGTTCCCCTGTCAGTAGTCTTCTCATGTCCGCGTACCAGGGTCTTCTTGGCCAGTCTGGAGCCACTAGAAGAACTAGGCCTCTGTGCTTCTGAATCTTGTGTATAAGGGCGCCCAGCAGGGGCCACAGAGGAAAGGCATATAGCAGGGTCCCTGGAGGCCATGGCTGAACCAGGGCGTCGATCCCGTGAGAGAACGGATCTCGCTTGCGGCTGAAGTATCTGGGTACTTGAGCATTGGACCTGTCCGCCAGTAAGTCCATGTCCGGAGTCCCCCACTGATCCACAATCATCTGCAAGGCTGTGGGGGCCAGCTGCCATTCTCCCGGATTTAGGTTTTCCCTGCTGAGGAAGTCTGCCGCGGTGTTGTCCCTTCCGGCAATGTGGATGGCGGAGATGTCCTGGAGATTCACCTCTGCCCAAGCCATCAGCGGTGCTATCTCTAGGGACACCTGTTGACTTCTGGTTCCGCCCTGTCGGTTGATGTATGCCACCATGGTGGCGTTGTCGGACATCACTGACTGCTCTGTTCCTCAGTCTGTGGGCAAATCGCAGGCATGCTAATCTGACTGTCCGTGCCTCTAGACGGTTGATGTTCCACCCCGACTCTTCTCTGTTCCACCACCCTTGGGCGGTAAGCTCTTCGCAGTGTGCTCCCCATCCGCTCAGACTGGCATCTGTGGTGAGCAGAGTCCACGTGGGGGAGAACATCTTCAACCCCCTGCTCATGTGGTTGGGCTGCAACCACCACCGTAGCTGGGTCCGCAGTCTGGCTGGTAGAGGTAGATGCACGAAGTAATTCCGGAAGCGAGGGCTCCATCGGGAGAGGAGGGAGCGTTGTAGTGGTCTCATATGGGCCCTTGCCCAGGGTACCACTTCCAGGGTGGATGCCATGAGGCCGAGAACCTGCAGATAGTCCCAAGCTATGGGCCGGCTGGCTCCCATCAAGGACCTTAGACGCGTCTGGAGTTTTAACCTCTTCTTGGTAGTGAGGCTGACCTTGTCTGCCTGGGTGTCGAACTGGACTCCCAGGTATTCCAGTGATTGGGAAGGCTGTAGGCAACTCTTGCTTAGGTTGACTACCCATCCCAGGCTTTCCAGAAGGGCGATCACTCTGTTGGTTGCCCGATGGCTCTTCTCTCGTGATTTCGCTCTGATCAGCCAATCGTCTAGGTAGGGATGGACAAGGATTCCTTCCCGTCTGAGCGCCGCTGCTACTGCTACGATCACCTTGGTGAAGGTCTGCGGTGCCGTGGCTAACCCGAAGGGCAAAGCCCGGAATTGGAAGTGTTGTCCCAGAACCTTGAAGCGTAGGTAGCGCTGATGATCCCGATGGATCGGGATATGCAGGTAGGCTTCTGACAAGTCTAAGGCCGTGAGGAATTCCCCTGGCTGTACTGCGGTCTTGACTGAGCGCAGAGTTTCCATGCGAAACCTCGGGACCCTTAAGTATCGGTTGACTGACTTGAGGTCCAATACGGGCCGGAACGTGCCCTCTTTCTTGGGTACCATGAAATAAATGGAATAGTGCCCAGAATCCATTTCCCATGCAGGTACTGGGATTATGGCTTTCAAGGACTGGAGCCTCACCAGGGTAGCTTCCAATGCTGCTTTCTTGTGGATTGGACATGGAGATTCCACGAACCTGTCCAGAGGGATGTGATGGAAGTCCACATAATACCCCTCTCGGATGATGGCAAGGATGGCACTGGTCTGTCGTAATCTCGACCCTTCTGGGGTAGAAGAGGGTTAACCTACCCCCTATGGCTTCGACCCCCGGATGGATCGGCTGATTCTCATTGGGGGGTGCGGCCGGGACCCGAACCCGAGCCGGCTCCCCTCTTGTGCTGCTTGGTTCGAAAGGTCTGGTTCCTGGCCTGAGGACGAGGCGCCTGGTAGCGACTCCTATAGGGAGTGAAGCGATGAGAGCTTCTACCTCGGGAGGGCCTCGGAAAGGTGCGCTGGTTCCTCTTGGACCTGTCTTCCAGCAGTCTAGGTACTGGAGAGGCACCCCATGTGCTGGCCAGTTTATCTAGGTCGCTGCCAAACAGAAGAGACCCCTTGAACGGCATTCTAGTGAGACGTGTCTTAGAAGGAGCGACGGCTGACCAGTTTCGTATCCAGAGCTGCCTCCTGGCTGCTACTGAGGATGAGGCCCCCTTGGCTGTTGTACGGACTAGGTCGGAGGCGGCATCCGTAAGGAACGAGAGCGCTGACTCCATGTCAGCTGCCGGAGCATTGTTCCTGACATGTGACAAACAGGAACGCGTTACCACGGTGCAGCAGGTTGCGATTCGCAAAGACAGAGCTGCTACCTCAAAGGTGTGTTTCAGGATGGCGTCCAGGCGGTCATGAGCGTCCTTGAGGGCCGCCCCCCCCCCCTCCACTGGAATGGTAGTGCGCTTGACCACAGCGCTAACCAAGGCGTCCACCTGAGGGCACGCCAGCATATCCTTGATTGCCGGGTCCAGGGGGTACATGCCGGACAGGGCCCGACCCCCTTTGAATGAGGCCTCTGGCGCGTTCCACTCCAGATCGATCAGCTGTTGTACCGCTTGCAGGAAGGGAAAATGGCGGGCTGTGGGACGAAGACCCTCCAGCAGGGGGTTCTGCGTAGATGCCTCCATGGTGCTGGGGCCTGGAATAGCCAACTCCTTCAGGCACTGAGAAACCAAGTCGGAGAGATCTTCCTTGGGAAAGAACCGCCTCATGGTTCGGTATGGCTCTATCCCCGAGGGAAGTTCTCCCTCCTCGGGGGATTCGGACTCGTCCTCCGAGACATCAGGGTCCGCATGAGCGGGACTGCCTGGAGGCGGGTGCCCACAATAAGGGCGAGAAGGGCCAGGGGCAGGGTCAGTCAAAGTGGCAGCAGGGCTTGGACGGGACGCTGACTGCATCTGTACAAAGGCGTGGATCCCCTTAAATAAGTCAACCCAGGAAATGGAAGCGGTTTCTAGCCGTCGGGGTACCAGGTCCCCCGGAATTCCCGGCTGTTCAGGGCGCCCCGCTAGATCCGGGGTGGCCCCTGGGGAACTGTCTGTAAACCTCGGTTGAGACTGGTCCTGGCCCGACGCTCCCACGGCCTCCTCGCATTGGGCACAAAGGGAGTCCGGCTCCTTGCCCTGCGTGGCTCTAAGCTGGCACGCTGAGCAGAGGCCTAGAGTTTCACGCCGGAAGCAGGAGGTGGCGCCTCTGGAGACGCTGAGGCGTTTAAATGTTCCATCGCGTCTTGCGAATGCAGGGCGCCGGTGCTTATGCTGCCAATATGCGCTCAATAATATACAATATGCGCTCAATAATATGCGCTCAATAATATACAATATGCGCTCAATAATATGCGCCCAATATACAATATGCGCTCAATAATATGCGCCCAATATACGGTCAATAATATGCACTCAATATACAATATGCGCTCAATAATATGCGCTCAATAATATGCGCTCAATAATATGCGCTCAATAATATGCGCTCAATAATATGCGCTCAATAATATGCGCTCAATAATATGCGGTCAGCAATATGCGGTCAGCAATATGCGCTCAGCAATATGCGCTCAATATACAATATGCGCTCAATATACAATATGCGCTCAATAATATGCGGTCAGCAATATGCGGTCAGCAATATGCGCTCAATAATATACACTATGCGCTCAATAACAGGCGCCTATCATGGGCGCTCAATACCTGAACAAGGCAGACAAAATGGCGACCTCCACGGCGTGCCACATGCAGGCAACGCCGCCGATCCTTGTACTTCGGAGACCAAAAAGTAAGACACATACGCCTTACCTGATCCTCGGCGCTTCCCGGCTGTAACCCAGGCGGTCTCCGGCTGCGGGGGGAGAGGGGAAATACCTTCACCGCCGCGCTTGAGGAAATGCACCCGCTGCCTCTAAGCCGCTGAACTCGTCTCGCTCGGGGCTAAGTCCACGCCGGGACCGAGGCGCCTCTCAGCCCGACCCGAGCCCTTCTCGCTCGGGGGCTAGATCCCTGCCGCGATTCGGCCACCAGACCGAGGCGTAGACCTCCGAGGGATCGCGGAAATCACCCCGGGAAACTCAACTGGGGGAGGGACCCGAGGGTATCACCGCAGGAATGCGGGACTCGTCTTCTGAGAAATTTGGAAAGTAGAAAGTAGTTAATAGAAAGTAGATTTGGAAAACACGCTCAGCGAGCGTGCAGGCACTCCAAACTGCTTTGGAGACAGAAATTACTGAGTTGCTTCACTTCCTGTGGGGGTATATGTACCCGTGCTGACGTCAGATCCGTCTCCAACTGCTAGCACGAGCACACCATACCCACTCGTTCTGAGTCCATCTGGTTACACGCTAGGAAATGGCATCTGCAACCACGCGAGCAAGATGGCAACCACATCAGAGGGTTTCCATGTGGGAGGACTCTCGTATCCAATCGGGGTCTAGCCCAGCCTAGGCTGATCAACCCGATGGTACAGACACCAGCAGGCGATATGTGCGGCTATCCAAGCCTCGGAGACCGGAGACTTAGAAAAAAAGTTCTCCACCTTACCTTGTCTCGGCGTTTCCTGTTTCGTTCCGGGCAGTCTCCGGCTGCGGGGGGAGAGGGAAGTACCTTCACCGCCACACTTGGTATTGCACCCACTGCTTCTCAGCCGCTCCCGTTGCCGGGGGCTAAGTCCATGCCGGGAACCGGCTACTGGACCGAGGCCTACCTCTGAAGGATCTTGGAAATCACCTCAGGAAATCTCAACTGGGGGAGGGACCCTTAGGTATCACCGCAGGAGAGCGGGGCTCGTCTGGAGAGGTAAGATGTCTTCTTTGTTTGGAATTTTCTTTTTTCTTTGGTTTGAATACTCTTAACGCTGAGCAAGCGTGTATAGAGTCCCAAACTGCTATGGAGACGGAAAATACTTAAGAGCAGAACTTCCTGCATGGGTATACGTACTTGTACTGATGTCAGATTGAAACATGATTCCGTCTCCAACTGTTATCAGGAGCACACTATACCCATGGGTCCTGAATCCATCTGCTACACACTAGGAAAAGGGAAATTAAAACCTCCCTACTCTTTCTTCTCTCTTTTTTTTTTTTTTTTTTTTTAATTCCTGAGCTCAGTCCCTAAGTCTGCCGTATAATAGGCACTAAAATGAATGAGGAACTCACTGGTATCACCTCAGGAGTTCAAGCGGTGCTATCAAAACTTCTCAGTTTTCCTTTTTTTTTTTTTTTTTTTTTATTTAAACTACAAGCAATCCCCAATAGGGAAATGCATGTCCACCATCTGCTGGAGATGGAGAATACTAGTGGGCTGATGTCAGGGCAGTGCTATATGTCCATGACCTCAGCTTTACTCCGTCTCCATCTGCTGGTCTCCATCTCAGGCAGGACAATCCACTCGTGTGGATTGTCCTGCCTGAGTGCAGAGGAACAACTCTGACCACTTGTTGGATTCTACAGGGCTACTTGACCTTTGTGTGCTGCTCATTAATAGGGGCCAAACATGATTTAGAAGTCAACCTGGAATAGAGTCCCAGAAAAACTCCAAAATGCAAAATTGGGTTTTAAAAAAAAAAAAAAAAAATTTTTTTTTAATCTCTAGAAGGTTTATGCCTTGTATAACTGGTACCGATACAAGCTTACAGCTAAGCATTTCAACAGGAGTCCAAATATTCACTTTCAAAAATTCTATCATTTTACAGCTTATTTAAATCCGATTTGACTGTCAAGCATAAAAAACATAGGCAAACAGTTACATTAATGACTTAAATTTAAATAAAATAGCAAAAGAAGTCATGACATTTCTTGAGGACCACAACATACTCCACACAGCACAGTTTGGTTTTCGCAAAAACTTGAGCACCGAAACTCTCCTATTCCTCACAGACCTTCTCCTCACCGGCCTCGACCAAGGTCATAACTTCCTTATTGCTTTCCTCGACATCTCCGCCACCTTCGACACCATAAGCCACGACCTCCTCATTGCCCGCTTAACCGACATCGGCATTTCTGGCACTGCACCTCTATGGTTCAAATCCTATCTAACTAATAGATGCTTCTCTGTTAAACTTGGCTCCTCGGAATCCTCACGCTTCACCCTCTCCCATGGTGTACCCCAGGGCTCTTCCCTTTCCTCTACACTATTTAACATATACCTCCTCCCCCTCTGTCATCATTTAACGGACCTTGGACTCAAATTCTATATCTACACAGATGACGTCCAAATAGTCATCCCCATCTGCGATTCACTTGCTACCACTCTAAGCTTCTGGGAGAAATGCCTTTCCTCTATCAACACCTTACTCACATCCATGCAACTTGCCCTGAACTCTGCTAAAACTGAACTACTCCTTATACATAACCACCAAACCGTTAAGCTGGCCACACCCACAGACCCTCTGACCACATCTCTCCTCTCGCAACCATCTGTACGGAATTTAGGCATCCTAATCGACCCACATCTGAACCTCAAAAACCACATCACCTCTGTTAAGGGAGGTTTTTACAAGCTCATGGTCCTAAAAAAGCTCAAGCCACTTCTCCACACCCACGACCTCAAAACTGTTATTCATGCCACTTTAACATCTAAGCTAGATTACTGCAATTCCCTGTATCTTGGCCTTCCTTCCTCCACCATCAGACCCCTCCAGATACTGCAAAATGCCATAGCAAGGATCATTAGTAACACACGCAAATCTGATCATATTACCCCCATCCTTAAAAACCTACACTGGCTCCCCATCTCCTCCCGCATCTTGTTCAAAACCCTCACCATTTTACACAAAGCTGTCTACAACCACAACTCCTCTTGGCTTAATGAACCCCTCCAACCTACACAATCATCCCGCCCTACCAGAACAATTCATAAATGTACACTGCTAGTACCCACTCTTAAGAAAGCTCGTCTCTCAGCCACAAAGAATCGTGCCTTCTCAATTGCCGGCCCCACGATCTGGAATGACCTCCCGCCCAATCTTCGTATGGAACCCTGCCCTTTCAAATTCAGAAAACAGCTAAAAATGTGGCTCTTTCATCAAGCCTTCCCGGATTAACATCCTTGACTCCTCGGCTATCCTCATGACCCTTTCCGGTAATCTTCATAACCCTTGCATATTTTACAACTGCTATACTGACCCACCAGATCCCGGGTTCATTTATATTCTGTTCCCTTGCACCTTTTTTGTATATTTTGTACTCTTGCACCTTACTTAACCATATCTGACCCCCGGTTTCTTAGTTCTCCTTGTCCCCTCCTCCTGTTATTTGTATTTTCTACCTTTTGTTATCATGTAAACCGATATGATGTGTACTTTAATGTCGGTATAGAAAAGCTGTTAAATAAATAAATAAAAATAAACACCAGTGTGATAGCCAAGAATACTGTACCTGTGAAATTGTTCAAATAGGTTTCTTGGTATAAAGTTCAATAATGTATATTTTGTAGTGCGTATCTTGTTATTCATATATGTTCTGGAGATCTTCTCATATTCTTCCTTAAAATGCCCCAAACAGGGAATAACTATTCTGTGTTTTCCAGTTGGTTTTGGTGATTGATGTGGCCTGCCAAATCCACTATGCGAGTAATTGTCGTGACTGGTGCTGTAATTCCTGCCTTCTGAAGATACTAGATGCTGCCATCGACATCTGGCCCATTGAATAGGGTCGGCCATGTTCTTTTAGGTCTCTATGTGGCCTGGAAGCAACTTTCTATTAAGAAAAAAAAAATCATAATGAAACATTTGAATAGAAAATGAATGTGTAAAAGGTGGTGAAGAAAATGTCTTGGAAGCAGCACTAATTACATTCTTCAAAATCTCAATGTGTATTTTTTTTTTTTTTACTATCTGATACAAATTCACTTTTATATTTTGTTCAAAACTATTTTATCATATTTTCAGAGTTTTGGAATACAAGGGAATAAACTCTTTGCTATGGTTACACCAGCATTTTTCAAATTCTTCTTCCTCAAGTTCACTCTTCAGTGGTTCATACAATATATTTTGTAATCATCTGTATTGGTATTTACAGAAATTTCCAATGAGGTCAGCGCAGCAGTGCATCAGTTCACAAAAATACAAAGATTACAATTTAGGATAACAATTAGGATTTATATATCGATTGAAGAGGTGCATAATAAATTTAGCTAGCTACCGCCTTGCTTTACAATTGACAACTTGAGGAAGATACATACAGCCACTGTTGGAGGAAAGTTTAGCTACCAGTTTTAGTGCCAAATATATATATAAATTTCAAAAAGAGCAAGAATTAAGGGACAGGAAGGGAAAACATTTATTTATTGAGATGTATATCCTGCTTCATTCAACCAACATATGCTCAGAGAGGTTACAATAGCTTAATATATATAAAAAAAAATTAGATACACATAAAAACCAAAAATCACAAATACAAATCACTTGCTGAGTACCCTCTCATCAAAGAGCAAACTCACCTTCATGAACCTTCTTTAATCTACAGTTTTGTTACTCAGGCATTTGAGCAACAGGGAGATAAAATTATATTTTTATATCACACTTCACTAACCACTGGTGCTCAAGGCATGTTACTATGCAAATGATTTTACCCAAGAGCACAAAAGGGAGAACAGAATTGGAATTGTATGTTTCAGGAATTCCACCCACCTGAAGATCCATGCATCAACTCTAGCAAAAATAAGCATTTATTGAAATTGCAGTTAGCAACAATTCAGAAGCACTATGTCCCAAAAAAAACCTCCCATAACTCTACAGAAGGTCTAACCTCTTGCAACAAAATTAACTTACTACATTTATAATTGCTAAACTTGTAAATTATCTGGAAAAGAATGATGAATGAAGTGATGAAATTTGCAGATGACAAAATTATTCAAAGTTGTGAGAAACTGTAAGAGAACTCGTGAGACTGAGTGAAGCAGATGAAATTTAATATGGACATGCAAAGTGATGCATATAGGGAAGAATAATCAATCTATAGGTTCATGATGCTGTATTCCATATTAGGTATCACCACATAGAAAATAAAAATCTTGGAATCATTGTGGACAATACTTAGAAATCCTTAGCCCAGTGCACGGCAGCGATGAAAAAAGCAAATAGAATGTTAGGTGTTATCAGGAAAGGAATGGAAAATAAAACAGAGGATTTCATAATGGCTCTTTATCAATCCCTGCTGTGACTGTACAGTATGTTCAGCTCTACGAAAAGACACAAAGAAAGCCGATCATAATGACAAAAGGGATGGAACAGCTCCATTATGAGAAAGGCTAAACAGGTTAGGGCTCTTCAGATTGGAGAAGAGACATGATAGAGATCTATAAAATCTTGTGTGGGCTAGAATGAGTAAACAGGAAACAGTTTTTTATCCTTTCAATTAATAGGCTTGGAGGACATTTAAAACAAAGTTAGAGAACATATTTTTTCACTCAGTGAACAATTAAACTGAAATTTGTTGCCAGAGGAGGTAGTGAAAGCAGTTAACGTAGCTGGGTTTATAAAGGGTTTGAACAAGTTCCTAGAGAAAAAGTCCATAAACCACTACTAGCTATGTAGACTTAGGAAAGCCACTTCTAATCCCTGGTTATGAGCAAGAAGGTTGGATCTATTGTTTGGATCCTGTCGGGTATTTGTGACCTGGATTGGCCACTTTTGGAAACAGGATGCTTGATGGACCTTTGGTCTGACCTAGTATGGCATTTCTTATGTTTCTTTAGTTGGTTCTGCCACTATATTCTTTGTTTCTATGACATCTAATATCGTCAACTAACAGTTTGTTTACCAATAATTTTGAACAAAACAACAACAAAAAGCCCTAACTGTATTAAGTACATTTTGTAGTGTGTATCTTGTTATTCATTTATGTTCTGGAGATCTTCTCATATTCTTCCTTAAATTGCTCCAAACAGGGAATAACTTTGGCATGTTTGCCAGCTGGTTTTGGTGGTTGATGTGGCCTGCTAAATCCACTATGCAAGTAATTCTAGTGACTGGTGCTATAAATCCTGCCTTCTGCAGATACTTTATTGTAATGCTTTATGCAATTTCCATTTCATTGTAAACTGATATGATATGTAATTTTCAACATGAATGTAGGTATAAAAAAGTTAAAAATAAATAAAATAAATATAAATTCACTGCTGATTGTAAGGGAAAGCATGGATGTATAGTATATTCTGAAATGCCAAAAGATGAGACATTCACTATTACTGTGCCTAATAGTAGTGTCTTCAGCAAAACACATAACTTGTACCTTTAGATATTAGAGTTGCCTGTTACTGCTTCTGAATATTATCCTTAAATCCATTTTATTCTATTTATTTAGTGTGGTGTGGCCTCTTAATTATAAACACTAACTTATCTCATTGACTTCTTAAGATTGGGTCTTTTGGTTCATGAAGAAAACTGGACATATTTACTAAACCATGTTAACGCATATTAAATACCTGCATTAATGCTGAATGTATATCAAAGCAGCACAAACTTTTTTCCCAATACAACTTTGAATTAAAATTTAAATAAGCTGATTTTAAATGCAAAATTATGCTAATAGGATTATTTACATGTTTCAAGATTTTCGTTTAAAAAAAAAATTCATGTTAGTGCTGTCATTAACACAAAATAAGTTCCTTGGAGTTAACATGGATTGACGTGGTTTCAGCTGAAACCTTGCACATTAGTCTATAGATGTGAGATTCTAGTCCTCTTTAGCGATCTTTTGCGTTTTCAGTTTGTGCAAAACAGGACCTTAGGGCCAATTCAGTCAAGCCAGGAAACAGAAGGAAGGGAGAGAACAAACACGGCCGTGTGTGCGCCACCCTTTTCAAAGCCATTCATATATGCATCCGCCTTCAAAATACCAACCCTCCAGCCACCCACGCATTCACCCTCACCCCAATCGCTTGAACATGAACACACCTTCCCATACTCTCCTCTGCCTACCATCTACCCTAGCTACCCCTATACATGCATATCCACCCACTTGCATGCACAATCCCCCCAAGACGCTGGCACATGCACCCAACTCTCCCACATTTCCCCAGCCATTCACACATTCTCCCACCTCCACAGCTACCTATGCACATCCACCCACATGTGCACACTCTTCATTCCCCTCCAGCTGTTCCTGCATACCACGCCACATCATCAGGCTACACATATACATGCACACCCTCCATACCGTTGCCCCTCCCGGATGCACAGAAATACATCTAGGCACCTACTTCGCCATCCCCCTAACAAACAGTCATGCGCACACACTGCCTCACCCCATCCAAAGACGTCACTTAGCAATGCAGCCCAGCTATGCACACAATTTCAATCTGGAATGAAGTTGCTGTTGAGGGTATCATGGCAAGCCTTCTATGGAGTGACATGTATAGGAGAAGTGGAGGGAGTGAACAGCAAACTGACTACATACCCTACTATCTATATTTCCAGCCATTCAATGAGAGGCTTTCTGCTATTATAGCTATACTCATTTGTTGCTAGCTAACATTACTTTTAATGAATCCAAAGGTTGTTTGCTTCTTTAATAGCTTACACAATTTTGTTTTTGTCTAGTATAAGGTTGTTGGAGATAATTGCACCTAGACTGTTCTATTCAACCACCTGCAGCAGGAATGGAAAATCCTTGAGATCATAAAACTCAGGAGGGTAGGCCTAGGTTATGAAGCATTGCAGTAGTTGCTGTTGGTGGGTCCTGGGCATAGCAAAGGACCTTCGTTTCCGGTTTATATTTTATTTTGCTAGGGAATTTCAATGTTACAAAAAAAAAAAAAAAAAGTTATATGCTGATTTTGTTCCTGTGTGTTTTAACAAAGTCATTTTTCCATCAATTATTTTTTGTAAAATAACTGAAATTCCCAGACATGGGAATTTCACATGACAGCAGCTGCCACCAGAGAATTGGTGGTTGCTGGAGGCCAAAAGGTGAGCATCAAGAGAGACATCTTGGATGCAGTGGCAGGATGGGCCTAGGTCGGAGAAGAGGGTGATTCCACAACCAGTATGGTTTTCAGAATATCCAGTCTATGCTACTTGCATAGACTGGAGTACCCATAAAGATTTATCTTACGTGGTCTCATTGTGACGTTCTGGTTACCCCATCTCAAAAAAGATTTCAGACATAGAAAAGGTAGAAACAGATCAATTATTGGGGAACTTCTGGGTAGACTGGCCACTACTGGAGACAGGATGCTGGGCTCGATGGACCTTGATCTGACCCAGCATGGCACTTCTTATGTTCTTATATACTGAAAACCCCAGTGGCTGAGGGGTCCCAAGATAGGTTTGTGAAGCTCTGACGTACAGGATTTTTCCAGGGTTCATTTTTACCAGGTGTATAACACGACACTTACACATCTTAGGGAGTACATTCAACAAGAACACACTTTTGTATTTAGACATAAAAATGTACGTGCTTAATAGGGATGTGCATTGTTTCTTCTGTTTCAGCAGGTATGCACATACCTCATCGACTTTCTAGTAACATGCGAAAAAACGGATATTATGCACATAAAACAATATTAAAAATACATGGATATCTGTTTTTTCTATATACAAGAAAGTCAGAGGTACACATATATCCACCTAAACAGAAAAAATGAATTCTCATCCCTAGTTCTTAATCTGAGAGAAAAATAAATACATTTTAGATTGAACATTCTATTGTAGAGGGGTAAGCAACATAAGCAGCATGTTAGCTACACAAAATGGCTACAAGCAATACAAAATGCAGGATGCTGACATGTGGGCATCAACACCGAGCACTTAAATTTCCATTCTCCTGCAAGCTATGTTTAACAAATAGGAAAGGGTTAAGTACTTGATTTTAAAAAAGGTAAACTGTAGGTGGGGTTTCTCCCAGGCAAAAGTGTACATGACAGATACTGTCTGTGGGGAAGAGTTGGTGCTATTAAATGGGGGCACTCCATAAAGTTAGCATGGGGCACATTTAAAACTAATCGGAGAAAGTTCTTTTTTACTCAACGCACAATTAAACTCTGGAATTTGTTGCCAGAGGATGTGGTTAGTGCAGTTAGTATAGCTGTGTTTAAAAAAGGATTGGATACGTTCTTGGAGGAGAAGTCTATTACCTGATATTAAGTTCACTTAGAGAATAGCCACTGCCATTAGCAATGGTAACATGGAATAGACTTAGTTTTTGGGTACTTGCCAGGTTCTTATGGCCTCAAGAACCGGGCAAGTACCCAAACGCCAAGAAGATCCCATACTACTGATGCCAGTAATAGCAGAGGCCATTCCTTAAGTCAACTTGATTAATAGCAGTTAATGGACTTCTCCAAGAACTTCTCCAAACCTTTTTTGAACCCAGCTATACTAACTGCATTGACCACATCCTCTAGCAACAAATTCCAGAGCTTAATTGTGCGTTGAGTGAAAAAGAATTCTCTCTGATTAGTCTTAAATGTGCTACTTGCTAACTTCATGGAGTGACCCCTAGTCCTTCTATTATCTGAAAGTGTAAATAACCGATTCACATCTATCGTTCAAGACCTCTCATAATTTTAAAGACCTCTATCATATTTCCCCTCAGCCAAGCTGAACAGCTCTAACCTCTTCAGCCTTTCCTCATAGGGGAGTTGTTCCATCCCCTTTGTCATTTTGGTTGCCCTTCTCTGTACCTTCTCCATCGCAACTATATCTTTTTTGAGTTGCGGTGACCAGAACTGTACACAGTATTCAAGGTGCGGTCTCACCATGGAGCGATACAGAGGCATTATGACATTTCCCGTTTTATTAACCATTCCCTTCCTAATAATTCCTAACATTCTGTTTGCTTTTTTGACTGCTGCAGCACACTAAACAGAGGATTTCAATGTATTATCCACTATGATGCCTAGATCTTTTTCCTGGGTGGTAGCTCCTAACATCGTGTAACTACAGCAAGGGTTATTTTTCCCTATATGCAACACCTTGCACTTGTCCACATTAAATTTCATCTGCCATTTGGATGTCCAATCTTCCAGTCTCACAAGGTCCTCCTGTAATGAATCACAATCTGCTTGTGATTTAACTACTCTGAATAATTTTGTATCATCTGCAGATTTGATAACCTCACTCGTCGTATTCCTTTCCAGATCTTTTTGCTCTGGAGGAAGAAAAAGATCGTGCGCTGAAGGTTTTCTTTTTAAATCACAAGAGAAGAAAGTTGGTATACTTCCAGATGTGACTAAATCAGCTCGGCTTAGTAAGAAACCATTTTTTCTAGAAAAGATAGAACTTTAGAACTGGGTGCTACTTTCCAACTTCGATTTCCTGGCAAATGTCATGTTATATTGGCTGCTTACAAATTTTTTTATTTTTTTTTTTTACCCTGACCAGTTTGAACATTGTTTTTCAGGATAAAGAAACTATGCCATAGGTTTAGGAAGGTCAGTTTAATTGATTTTGGTGACATTTTTTCCTTTTTTATATGATCATGTTCCCCCCTCCCCCCAGTTGTGGTCTATATACAGATCATTATAGATGTCTTTGTGATGTTTGTCTCTAATATAAATGTTAATGCAATGATTGGTTACTATCAAATATAACTTGATTTATTTGTATTTTAACTTGAAAATAAAAGATTATATGATATATAAAATTATATATAAATTTTGGTATTACTGTAATTCAAATAGTTAAATAATATATTGTACAGACTTCATTAAAGATTTAATATCTGATAAGTTATTTGTAAATATATTAAATCTTGTTCTGAATGCATTATATTTTTCTAGAGAAGTAAAGGTCTGGAAGGGTTACTTCCTGCTTTTAAAAGTACTTCATAAATTAGAAACCTACAAGGAGCCTTTTTTTTTTTTATTATTTCTAAGTTACACTGGGAAATAAAATAAGGTAAATCTACTTTGTCATTATGCCAAAGAGCCAACACGTTTCTGTTAAGTGAGTGTACAGAAGAATACCTAGTTCCTCTTTTTTGTGAAAAAATATTTTACACATTCCCCTGAAACAGGGTTGTGATTGTGTTGTTGATTCAGGGGGTCTGCATGGATTGTTATGATCCATGTAGGTGGAATGCAGTGGTTTGTCACCCACTGATATACAAGTTCCTTGCCTTTTCTTTATCTCTCATCTCATTCTGTAAAGATATTATCTGTGATTCTTGTTTTTCTTTTTGTGCCCTCCAGAAACATTTGTAACATGCATTTGGCGATGACAAATTTACTTCCTCTGTAGTCATGTAAACATAAGGCTTTTAAAGTCTTGTTGATTTAGATAAAAGTAAAAGTTCTACCAGCTGGCCAAGCTGTGGGTCTGGAGTTCCTGATTCTCTACCTCCTAATTTCCCCCATTTTTTTAAATTAATGACATCATTTGAAGTATTCCTTAAAAATCTCATCTAACTTTTCCTTTTTCATTCCAAATAGTAATCCCTTTCCAAACATGTCACTTGTAACCTCTATATTTTTAGACACAAAAACAGGACATGCAGTTTCCTTTACGTCAACACACACGCACCTGCACTCTCTCTCTTTCTGTTAGGTATACATTATCTGCTGTCTATTCACACTGAAACTCTCAGCTCAACTATCAGTCAAGGAGAACTCTGCTTGATTTCTCGAGGTAACTCTGCTTAATTTCGTCTACCTGCATGAATCTCAATAATCTCCCAAATCAGATGTGTTCCTTTATGGGTGTGGGCCGGACTCTCACAAAAATTCCCAGGGACATTTTCCTACTCAGTTCAGAAGGATAGGAAAGAAAATCCTGCCCTCACATGAACTGGAGAAGTTCTCTCTTGGTGGAGATTGGACAGTCTCAATCCATCACATTGGGGAGGGTTCACCAACAACTCTGAGGGACAACCTGTGAATAAAGCAAACTAGACATTGCTGGCTGCAGGAAAGAGGAAACAGCTTATTTTATTACAGTGAAAAGCTTTTCACAGAGACAGCGGACAAACAGCATGGAGATACAATAAGGACACATCTCAAATTGCTCTGCTTCTAGATTGATTATGTGCAGTATCTGTCATGTATGCACTTTGGAAAATCCCTTTAATAGCACCAACTCTTCCCCACAAAGTATATAGACACGTGTTCAGGGACCTCAATTTCACAATAAAACAACAAGTGACTACCGCTATGGGCATGAAAAACAGACTCTATACTAACCTCAATCCTCAGACCAAGTTGACAGAATAAGAACATAAGAAATTACCATGCTGGGTCAGACCAAGGGTCCATCAAGCCCAGCATCCTGTTTCCAACAGAGGCCAAACCAGGCCACAAGAACCTGGCAATTACCCAAACACTAAGAAGACACTATGCTACTGATGCAATTAATAGCAGTGGCTATTCCCTAAGTAAACTTGATTAATAGCGGTTAATGGACTTCTCCAAGAACTTATCCAAACCGTTTTTGAATCCAGCTACACTAACTACACTAACCACATCCTCTGGCAACAAATTCCAGAGCTTTATTTTGCGTTGAATGAAAAATAATTTTCTCTGATTAGTCTTAAATGTGCTACTTGCTAACTTCATGGAATGTCCCCTAGTCCTTCTATTATTCGAAAGTGTAAATAACCGATTCACATCTACTCTTTCAAGACCTCTCATGAACTTAAAGACTTCTATCATATCCCCCCTTAGCCATCTCTTCTCCAAGCTGAACAGCCCTAACCTCTTCAGCCTTTCTTCATAGTGGAGCTGTTCCATAAGAACATGCCATACTGGGTCAGACCAAGGGTCTATCAAGACCAGCATCCCGTTTCCAACAGTGGCCAATCCAGGTTGCCCTTCTCTGTACCTTCTCCATCGCAACTATATCTTTTTTGAGATGTGACGACCAGAATTGTACACAGTATTCACCATAGAGCAAATAAGTAAAATATTAACCCCTTTCCGGTCCACCCCAAATATATTAGTCAGTGAGCCTAATGTATTGTGCAGTCTTCCCCAAATATATATATATCTGTGGAAATATAGAAGGATGTAATACCAGACAACACCGAAAAATGTTCACGTCCTGAAAGGGGTTAAAGGCGAAGACAGTGGAAGAGACTGGGCTCCCATGGCCACAGGTGCTACACACAGTATTATTGAGTATTAGAGGTACCACTGCTAGGACTACTGGTCTGAGCCCTTTTGAAGGAGTGACTGGTCAACCAATGCCTACACCATCAGCACCAGGGGTTAAACTGATTGAATATGATCTAGCCTGTTTAATACATTTTTATATCATATTGTACTATACTAACTGAAGCTGTTTCCAAAATCTCTCAGCAGGTCAGCAAGGCCCTGCCTAAGCCTAAAACAGATGGTGCCCTCAATATCCAAGCAGGAGATTCAGTACTGGTGAGGAACTTCTTTTGCTCCAATATCTTGGAACCACGCTGGGAAGGACCATGCCAGGTTCTGCTTCCCACTCCAATGGCCATTAAAGTACAACGGAAAAAAGCATGGATCTACGCATCTCACGTTAAGGTTGTCCCTTCAGACCAAAAACAAAAAAACAAAACAACAAAAGATGATTTTGGACCCAGAAGAAAAGTAGACAACATCAGATACAGAAGAGAGGAGGAACAGACAACAGAAGAGGATTTGCACTTGGCCTCCAAGAGTGACCCAGTCATAACACACTGCAACTGTCAGTAGTTTAGAGTCCCACTATGGCTAACAGCTTATT
Source organism: Rhinatrema bivittatum (assembly GCF_901001135.1). Classification (NCBI taxonomy): domain Eukaryota; kingdom Metazoa; phylum Chordata; class Amphibia; order Gymnophiona; family Rhinatrematidae; genus Rhinatrema; species Rhinatrema bivittatum. The sequence goes on from NC_042615.1 coordinate 146,927,222, forward strand.
ATTAATAGCAGCTGCTTTCCTGCAACTGGAGTCATTCATCTGTGGCCCTGCAAACTAATAAAATATGACTAAGGCATTGAGAGAAAATTTAAATAGCAGTAATTTTTGAATATGTATGTGGTTAATTTTCTCTTTCGGTCCTCTGTATGGTTTCCATAGTCAGCCTGCTGACTTTTTTTTTCAATTAAATTTTTATTATTATACTCAAATAGTATATAAATATCCACCTTCAACAGTCCACATCATAACATCAACCACACATATAACTTAATCACAATGTATCTGAAGCAACAGCGTACCAGCTCTCCCCCCCCCCCCAATTGGGATAGCTCCGAACATCTCGAGGTAGCAGTCCACCCCTCTTAGGAAATAGCTATCCAGAGCACTTCAGCAGGCAGGGAAGAGAGGTGCCATAATTGTAATTACAGTTCACAGGTTTTCAAAAATGAAACTTAATTTACCTGTTTTCCTTTAGATTTTTAGATTCCAGCTATCTCTGGGGACCCCTATAGATGTTGGGGCAGAATCACAAGCCTATTGCTATTGTTAACAATAACATCTTCTTGGCCTTCCAACAGTTTCCAGCTCACAGTGTACTGCATACATGTCCTTTTTAATAGTACTAAGCATTTGGACGCCATGTCCACCTTGTTGGAGGCATATATTATCTCACATGCCCTGCTAAAACTGCTTAAAAAAATAGTGGCCAATTTATAGTTTCCAGAACTGCTCTTTTTCATTATGGACCTCTGGGTTGTATATTTCCTAGGATACAACTGGGCTAAAAAAAATAATAATCCTCTTTCCTTCAATGCCAGTAGAGTCACTGTTGGTTATGTACTCCCATGATTCACCCTGATACACATCACTACCGCTGTTTCTAATAAAATAATGAAGCAATTGACAATATCTTAAACAGTAGACGCACCGGCTATCATAAATTTTAAGGGGCCATGCACCCAGGATTGGGTAACTGTGAACTGGAGAATGTTATTCGTAATCTATCTGCCATCGTAGAAAACTTGGCGAATGATACAGCAAAAGGCCTGCTTGCCTTACAGGATGAACACAAATTTTTGGTTAAAGTACAGTTGGAGAACAGAATTGCCTTAAATACTCTTCTGGCTAAGAAGGGGGGCGGGGGTATGTAGGCATGTTAATTCATGTTCTTATGTAGATCCTGATGATAAACTACAAAAGTGTTATTAACAAGCTACAGGACCTGTTCAAACAAGCACATATTCATCACCCTAAAAATGCTGACTAGAACTTCCTTGCCCTGGGATCTTGGTTAGGCACTATTGGTAAATGGATTTTTGCTTGCTTCACCTTTATTGTTATTTTCCTGGTCTTAGTTATAGATATATATTCCTAGATATTCAGTGCTTCCTGAATCTGTGCTGGCAGATTGCCAACAAGACTTTAGTCGCTATTATTGCTACCATTTTTCCTCTTATGAGGACTTCTGAACCCAAAACTTTCGGGTATGAACCCATCTCGCCCGAGAAGTCTTTAGAACTCTGGCCTCTATGATGGTTAAGGACCCAGCTGACCCCTTATGATCCATTGGTTATGTATGCTCAGGCTAACGTAAGACACATGCCAGGACTTTACCTGAAGCCATCAAATCTAATGACATATTAAATATAGAAATGACGGCAGAAAAGGACAGTGGTCCGTCCATCCATTCTGCTCAGCAAGCTTCCCATGGTAGTATCTGCTGCACCGTGCAGGGTACCCCCATGTATCAGTTTTGCTTGACGTACTTTGCTTATAGACTTGGTCACAGAAGCAGTCCTGTGCTTTTTCCCTATGTCCACGTAACAGTATCCCAGACCATGGAAGCCAGGACCTTAGGTTGTCTGAATCATATTCCTCTTATCCCCCTGCTGTTTAAGCAGGAAACAATGTTGCAGTTGCAGTGGGCTTTTTTTGCAGAGCATTAAAATTTTGGCTCCAGCAATTTAGCAGAGCATTGTCTCTGGACTACCTTTGCAGAGCATTGAAACTTCGGCTCCAGTGAACAAGCAGAGCATTGGCTCCAAAGAACAAGATAAGTGCTAGATAAAAGCGTTTCTTAAAAAGGATATTGCACTTTTCAAGTTTAAAGTTGAAATGAAAGAGAGCAAATGAGATTCTTGGACTTGTAGCGTCATTGAAAAGTAAATGAGTTAACAAGATATTCTGAAAACAAGAAAAAAATATTCGGACTTGTAGCGTCATTGAAAAGTAAATGAGTTAACAAGATACTCTGAAAAAAAGAAAAAAATATACATAATTTAAAAAAAAACAAAAAAAACATGAAAAATGAATTGAACTGCTAAAAAGTGTGCGGAAGTACATCATGGTTTTAAACAAAATAGAGGTTACCCTATGATTGCATTTGATATTGGGCAGCCAAAGTGGCAGTGGTACATAAAGGTAAAAGACGCCGGTAGGCGGAAGTGTGCACTGGCCCTGGTATGAGGGTATTCCTTTAATCAAAAACCATGAGAGTAATGTGACCCTTAATCTTAATGATATTATTTTGTCACATTAGTGCCAGTTTTTTCCGATTTTGAGTGCAGTTGCATTAAAAGCATCAAAGCATATTGGATAAGGGTAGTAATCTCCAGGCCTTCTAAGGGTAATAACCACCGTACCAGCAAGTTACTCTCCCTGCTCGCTTATCTCATTTCCATTCTCTAGCCTTATAGAGATCCACAGTATTTAGCCTATGCTCCTATGAATTCTTTGACTTTCTTCTTCACCATCTCCTCTGGAAGGGCATTCCAGACCTCCTCCTCCCTCTCAGTGAAGGGATATTTCCTGGTGTTGATTCTGAGTTGCCCCCCCCCCCCTGGAGTTTCCTTTCATGACCCCTAGTTCTATTGCTTTCTTTACAATAGAACTAGGTTCAAAGCCCATACATCATTGAAACCTTTTAGGTATCTGAAGGTCTGTATCATATCTCCCCTGCATCTCCTCTCTTCCAGGTCATATATATTCAGATCCTTCAGTCTCTCCTCATAGGTCTTCTGATACAGGCACCACACCATTTTCGTCACCCTTCTCTAGAACGCTTCCGTCCTGTGCCTATCCTTTATGAGATACCAGCTGCAGAACTGACTACAATACTCCAGTTGAAGCCTCACCAAGGATCTGTACAAAGGCATCATCACCTTTTTCTTACTGTTTATTCCTCTCTATGCAGCCCAGCATTCTTCTGGCTTTAGCTATCGCCTTGTCACAATGCTTCGCCATCTTCAGTTCCCCAGACACAATCATCCCACAATCCCTCTCCTGGTCCATGCACATCAGTCTTTCATCCCCTATCACATACAGCTCTTTTGGATTACCGATTCCCAGATGCATGACTCTGCACTTCTTGGATTTGAATCCCAGTTGTCAAATCTTCGATCACTCTTCCAGCTTTCTTAAATCAATTTTCATTCTCTCTATTCCTTCAGGCGAGTCCACTCTGTTGCAGATCTTAGTATCATGTGCAAATAGACATACTTCACCTTCTATGCCTTCCGCAATGTCGCTCACAAACAGGCCAATACAGTAAAAAACAATATGGGAGAGCAGGCGCTCCATGTTGCGCGTCTGCTCCCCAGACGCACACCCAAGCACCTCTCCTGGGTGCGCGATTCAGTATTTAAATGAGGTGGTGCCCTAATAAGGAGATGCTAGGGACTCCTTATTAGCGGTAGATGTCAGTGGGTCTGACAATCGACGCTCTATTTTACCAGCGTCTGTTTCCAAACCCACTGACAGTCACAGGTAAGGAAATGGACGCCAGTAAAACTGAGCATCTGTTTTTCTAACTTGCTGACCAGCGGGCAGATTTTTTAAACTTTTTTTTTTAAGTTTTGGTTCGTCCAACTTAATATTGCTAGGATATTATGTCAGAGGGGGTACATAAAAGTAGTATTTTCTGCTTTTCTGTACACTTTACTAGATTGCTCAGAAATGTGCGGCTTGGCCACACATTTTACTTTCAGTATCCCGGGGACTAAATAATAGCCTCATCTACCTGCATTTGCATGTGATGAGCACTATTAGGTTTTGGGTGGTTGGCAGTACATTTTCGACGCACTAACACCTTAATCGTATAAAGGGTAATAGACACGCTTCAAAAACACGCAGCCAATTGTATGTTGGTGCAGTCGGCCAAGCACATCTTACTATATTGGCCTAAAAGATATTGAACAAAACCAGTCCCAACCATGATCCCTGTGGCATGCTGCTTAACATGGCTCTCTTCAGAGTAGGTTCCATTTACCATTGCATGTTGTTTCCTATCGGTCAACCAGTTTGTAATTCATGCCACCACCTTGTCACTCACTCCCAAGCTTCCCATTTTATTCACAAGCCTCCTATGCAGTACCATATCAAATGTCTTTCTATATTAACTGTTTCTCTACTGTTACCCCGAAGCTCTAAGGTTAATCGCTGTTATAGTTGCTCCTCTGATTTTTAATGTATATCATTGTTATAATTGTAAACCAGAGTGAAGGCCAACACCAATACTTCGGTATATAAAACATACAAATAAATAAAATAAATAAATAAATAAATCCAAGTAGATCACATCAAGCATTCTTCCTCGATCCAGTTCTCTAGTCACCCAATCAAAAAAGTCAATCAGATTTGTCTGACAGGACCTTCCCCTGGTGAATCTATGCTGCCTCGGGACCAGCAACCCAACAGATTGTAGATAATCCATTATCCTTTCCTTCAGCAGCGTCTCCATTACTTTTCCCACCACTGATGTGAGGTGAATCGGCCTGTAATTTCCAGCCTCCTCTCTGCTACCACTCTTCGCTAATCCCACGGTACCATTCCCGTTTCCAGGGATCTATTGAAAATATCCTTCAGTGGACCCACCAGCACATCTCTGAGCTCCCTCAGTATCCTGGGATGTATCTCATCAAGCTCCATGGCCTTGCTCATTTTCAGTTTTGCCTAGCTCTTCCCATACATTCTGTTCTGTAAACAGAATTTCATCAACCCATTCCCAACTATATCTTGTCTACGAGCAACAGTACTTCTCCAGGGTCTTCTTTAGTGAACACCAAGCTGAAGTACTTGTTAATATTTCTGCCATTTCTTTGTCTCTCTCCACACATTGTTCCTTGTCACCTTTCTCTAATATATCTGAAAAATGTTTTGTCACCACTTTTTTTCTTTGGCAATCCTTTCTTCCACTTGACCTTTTCTTTTCTGATTTCTTTCTGTGTGTCCCTCAGTTTCACCAGGTATTCTGCCTTGTGTTCCTCTTTTTGGGATCCTTTATACTTCTTGAACGCTGTTCTTTTTGCCTTTATTTTTTCAGGAACTTCCTTTGAGAACCAGATCAGTTTCTTTTTCCTCTTACTTTTGTTTACTTTTCTAACATATAGTTTTGTTGCCTTTGTAATAGCTCCTTTCAGTTTATCCCACTGTTGTTCTACCTCACCCATTTTCTCCCAGGCTTCCAGTTCTTCCTCTAGGAACATTCCCATTTTGACAAAGTCTATATTTGTGAAATTCAAAACTCAGGTCTGTATATGTCTTCTCTGTATCCTGTTTGTGATATCAAACTATACCTTCTGATGGTCACTGGTGCTCAGGTGGGCACCTAAAACATTTGAGACATTATCCCATTTGAAAGCACCATTCAAGTATCACATCCTCTTGTGGATTCAATTACCAATCGTTTGAACAGAGCCCCTTTAAAAGCATCCACTATTTCTCTACTTCTTGTAGATTCCGCAGATGGAATGCTCCAATCCACATCAGGCAGATTAAAATCAACTAGCAACACTTCTCCTTTCTTTCCTACCTTTAGGATGTCTTTAACCAGATCTCTGTCCAGTTCTTCTGAGTTGGAGGCCTGTAGACCACACTGATGTAAATGGAAGCACCATCATCTTTTTTCAGGATAGCCCATAATACTTCTTCCCTACCCCATGTCCCTTTATTTCAGTTGCTTGGATATTGTTTCTGACATAAAGAGCTACTCCTCCACCTTTTCTGTACTCTCTTTCCTTCCTAAAAAAAAGTTATAGCCAGGAATGGCCGTATCCCAATCATGAGACTCAGTGAACCATGTCTCTATAACAGTAACAATATCCAAATCTGCTTCCACCATTAGAGCTTGCAGGTCTGGGATTTTATTGCCCAGTCTACAGGCATTTGTGCTCACAGCTTTCCAGCTCCTCTCACTGGACATCTTTTTTGTCCTATTCAGCTTATTTTTGTTAAATTCACCCACTTCTTGGAGATGCTGGGGGTGACATTTCAATTTCCTTTTGCCACCTCCATCCTCTAGTTTAAATGCCTTATGGTATATGATTTGAATTTTTCACTTAAAATATTTTTTCCTGCCATAGACAGATGTAATCCATCTTTGACATAGAGCCTCTTACTGTTCCAGCCCCCAATATATCCAAAACTTTCTTCCTTACACCAGGTTTTGAGCTGTGCAATGAAATTATTTATATGGCTTAGCTTATCCTTCCCCTTTCTATAAACAGGTAACATTTCTAAAAAGGAAATACTCTTCACCATGTGCCTAATCTGCATGCCCAGAGTCTGGAAATCTCTGTGCGGCTTTGATGTTGTTTCTAAGCAAGGACATTGGTTCCAAGATGGATGAAAAGGTCAACTTCAGAGTCCTTACTTTCTTCATTGATTGCACTGAGAATCTGATTAGCATTTCTACTAGCTGAAGATCCTGGAAGGCATTTAACTATAGTGTTCCCCTTGAGAAGTGTTCCCAAATTAGTGCCTCTGATGACAATCCCCCAGCACAACGAGCTTCTTCTTTTGGTTTTTGGTTGTGTTATGGAATTTCTGTGAGCACTGAGTTTTTTCTTTCCTTTCTGAACCCACATCAGTCTCCATTACTAAAGCTTCTTAATTTTCCAATACAGAAAATGAATTTTGTACTAATGTCACTTGAGAGAGTGGTTATCTCCGCATCACAGGTCTTATCCTACCAGAACACACTGTAATCCATTTATTCTTGGATATCTGGATGCTCTGTGCAATTGGAGAAGGGCATCTAGGCTGTCAAAGGTGGCGATAGCCATAAGTTGATAACCTATGAGACCCTCATATATATTTCTTTGAACTGAACATTTATAATTGTGTCAATCCAAATCATTTTTATTATTGTACTGGTGAAACTTGTTGAAAATTCCCCAGTCTGACTGCTGTACTCCCTTCCACCCTCAATACTTTCCCTTCACCCCAGCCTATCCATCACCTTCCTTCAGCACATTCTGGTCCTCCTCCCTAACCAGACCAGCACACTCTGCACCCCTCACTCACCACCCAGTTCAACCCCAAAGAACCCCAACCCTGTCTTTTTTCCCCAGTTTGACTTCAGCACACCCCTTCCCCTTTCTCCCCTTACTGGCCTAGCCCCAGGAGAGTGACTACCCTCCCAAGGTCTGACCTGCTGCCCCAACCTAACCCAGTAGTCACTTCTACCACACCTAATCTGTGTGAGCAAGCATGTATATCCAACTGTAGTAGAAGAACTTTTGCATGGCTGTGCAGCTCATAGACAGAGTACATATTTTCTTTGGAGGGGGAGACCACAGTGTTTGGCCGTAGCATAGAACACCCAGGTAACTGTCCTACCAGGTTCCTCTTATAATAACCTTCTTTATGTTTGCGCTGCAAGCGCACATGGTGAGCAGCACAGGATGTCAGCAGCAGCTCTCGACAGCCCCAACCTATTGCATGCTTTCAGCTGTACTCTTGCCCCCTGGCCTCTCAGGAAGAGGAAAACTGCACATGTTTAATCTCCCAGCCAGCTGTTTTAATGGGGCCTTCAGTTCCCACCCCCAGAGCCGTCTCTATCACAGATTAATCAGATGCGCGTCACTACCCACCTGCTTCAAGCAACCATGTTCCGCAATAGACAGAACTGGAGAAACGAGCATATGCAATGGTGCGTATACATGCACCCCTCCACTCCTAGCAATACATAACACATCTGGCAAACCAAGCGGAACGTGGTTGCCATACATATACATACGGTCATTTTTGGTCAATTCCTTTTTTTTTTTTTTTTTTTTAGATACCAAAATATCAGTCATGATTCAGAGCAAAATCAAAATAATGGTAAAGAAGCAAGTATTCAAAATAGTTATCCAGAATACTGAAGCCCTAAACATCCAGGGAGAATACAAGGGACAATAACTATAGTGACCAAGTTAATGAAAATACAACTAACAAGGTTTTCTGGCTCAGAGCCAAAATTGCCAAATATTCTCAGGTATAAATTAAGCACTAGGGAACAAAATATACTAGAACCTAATGAGGAGATGCACAGAATTAAGAATATAAAGAATAGAAGGTACATTATGTAAAATTTTACAGAATTAAAGGGTCATGGCAAAGGCTGCTTAGGTAGTTAACACACGAGCACTTCAAAGGAATCTTCAACATGCAATACAGTTAAGGAATATAAACATACTTTAGTTACTATGGGTGCAAATTGTCACTACAAATTAGAAAGATAAATATTTCTAGTCAAAACAATTGCCTACCTTGCTACATGCCTAAATATTTGAAGCAGATCACACCCTGAAAATTGTTTAGATGTTCAACAGTTTGAAATTACAAGGGGGCCAATGTACTAAAGTGCAAAGCTTCAGCCATTAATGTGTTAATGGCCCACATAATTGAAATGCAGGTTGGATAATGCATTAATTCTCAAGTACTAAACTTACTGCAATAATGTAGAAGTTAATCAGAAAAACACAACTATACCTCCCTGAGGTGTTACGTTTTTGGCATCAGTGGGTCTTAACTTTTGTGAATTTTAAAGCATGTTATTTTTGCATGTGCTAATAGATGATGTTTTGCATCTCATTACTTTATTAGCAGAGGTTTTTGTATTAAAACTCAAACAAATGTACACCCGTTAAAAGTGCTGTTAATGATTGTAAACTAGATTGTGAATGCTGATGTGCTTTTAATTCACACTGAGGTTAATTTTCAAAAGATATCTGTTTATGTAAATTAGCCGGACAAGACTTATACAGCTAACTTACATGGATCTTCCTGTGAGAGGCAGCTAGCTACAAGCTATCTGAATTTTTTCTCTGCAAGTAATCTCACCTGTTTAGTTCCCTCTCCCCCTACCCCTCTAAACACCCACCCCCGCCTTTACTTTTCTTATATAGTCTTCCCTGGACTCATAGTTAATTATCTTCAATGACTTCACCTCCCATTACATAATAGTTCCTTACAGCTCAGACAATTCTAACTTAAACTGTCATATTGCTAGTAAAAATTGGTTTTCATATTCTACCTATTAATCTTTGCTGGCTAACACTAATACTTTTAATTTTTATTTCAAATATCTATTAAAAATCTTTGCTAGAGCCTAAATTTTACCATATCTTACCCATAGGATTTTAAGGAATTAGTAACAATTTAACAATGTCTTTCATTCAATGTAACAATTGTGGTGCTTTTGTCCCAAGGCCTATCATTTGGAGAACCAAAAGTTGTCCCTTTGCCTTCAGCTGTCTGCAATTAAAATGGAGCTGATTCATCTAAGGGAGGAATTGTCCAGGTTTCAATTAACCTCTCCTTCCATGAACCATCTGGTATCTCTTGCCCATCTCCCACAGAGGATTCAGAAACCCAGGAAAAAATGGTTTACAGTGGGCTCTGGTAGAACAAGACATGTGACAAACACCCAACTTTGCAGCATCCTATGCATCAACCCCCACTCCCACAGAGATGTCAGATATCCAGCATCAAATAAACAGAAACAATTGGGTAACAGAGGGCTCTCGCAGAATAAGGCCTATGATGAAAAAACACCCATTCTTCCCTCTATATAACGCTTTTCTGCATTGGAGAGTGAAGAAACCTCAGCAATAGATTTTGAAGTGATTTCTAAAAGAGAAGTCACCCAATGCACTCAGAAACCCTTCAACAAAATCAAATATAAAAGAAAGCTGCTTCTGCTGGGAGACAAGCAAAGAACCAATTTGGGAGCAAATTTTGATGTTGACAACAGTTAAATGCCTTCCAGGATCCTCAGCTAGTAGAATTGCAAACCAGATAGCCCAAGTGATTGAAGAAGAAAGTAGGAACTTCAATATCAATGTTATCATCCATCTGGGGACCAATGACCGCAATAGAAATGGTATCCATGAAATACAGAAAGATTTCCAAAATCTAGGAAAGTTAAGACACACTGCAAAGACTATTGCCTTTTCGGAAGTATTTCCTGTTCATGGAAAGGGAAATCAGAGTTGCTTACCTGTAACAGGTGTTCTCCCAGGACAGCAGGGTGTTAGTCCTTACATATGGGTGACATCATCAGATGGAGCCCTGTCACAGAACACTGTCAAAGTTTCTAAAACTTTGACTGGCACACTGAGCATGCCCAGCATGCCACTAACCCTGCAGCCACCAGGTGTCCCTCTTCAGTCTCGTTTGTAGCAAAAGTACGAGCGAAAAATAAAATAATAAAATGAAAGCAAACCCAACTCCGCGGGGTGGAGGGTGGGTTTCATAAGGAGTAACATCCTGCTGCCCTGGGAGAACACCTGTTACAGATAAGCAACTCTGCTTTCTCCCAGGACAAGCAGGATGGTAGTCCTCACATATGGGTGAATAGCAAGCTACAGGCTGAGTCGTACGTATGAGGCCAAGCAGCACCGAACATGTGCAACAGGCACAACAACTGGGGTACTGTTGGCAAGGATGAGGCAGCCTGAATTCACAGTGGGTCGAGGTAGGACGAGTTGGGTTCCTACACTGGAAACATTTCTAAGGACAGACTGGCCCAAGAAATCCTGTCGCCCAGCCTTGTCCAGGCAGTAATGAGCTGCGAGGGTGTGGAGAGAGCTCCATGTTGTAGCTCTGCAGATGTCAGCAATCGGTACTGAACATAGTGTGCTGACGTTGCCATTGCTCTGACTGAGTGTGCCTTCACTCGTCCCTGCAGTGCAAGGCCTGCTTGCTGGTAACAGAATGCAATGCCATCTGCCAACCAGTTTGACAGTGTTTGTTTGCCCATCACATTCCAAAGTTTGTTCTTATCAAAAGATAAGAGTTGGGTGGACTTCCTGTGGGCTGTAGTGTGGTCTATGTAAAACGCAAAAGCACGCTTACAGTCCAAGGTGTGGAGAGCTCGCTCACCTGGTTGAGCGTGTGGTCTTGGAAAGAAAGTGGGCAAGACTATGGACTGATTTAAATGGAAATCAGTTATTACCTTAGGAAGGAATTTAGGGGGAGTGCGGAGAACCACCTGGTCATGGAGGAATCTTGTGTAGGGTGAGTAGATCACAAGGGCCTGTAACTCACTCACTCTGCAAGCAGACATGATGGCTACTAGGAAAAGAACTTTCCATGTAAGATATGAGTTCGCAGGAGTGCTAGGGCTTAAAAGGAGTGTGCATGAGCCGTGCAAGTACCACATTGAGGTCCCATGCCTCGACCAGTGGCCGTAGAGGAGGCTTAAGCTGTACTCTCATGAAGCGACTCACTAGGGGCTGAGCCATTATCGGGGCATCTCCTATTTCTTGATGGTAAGCAGAGATGGCACTAAGGTGCACTCGGATAGATGATGTCTGGAGACCAGATTCCGAGAGGTGCCAGAGATAATCTAACAGACTCGATGTAGGACAAGAAAAGGGATCCAAGCCAATCTGAGGTAAATTTCTTCTATTTAGAGCGGTAGGATTTCCGCGTGGAAGACTTCCATGAAGCTACTAGGAATTGAGATACGTCACTTGAGGGCCTGGAGGTTCGGGTAGCATAACTTGCCGTGATTCTGTGTTATTAGGTTGGGCGACGTGCCCAGTTGAATGGGGTCCTGAACAGAAAGGTTGCGATGTATGGGAAACCAAATTTGGCTCGGCCAATACGGGGCTATGAGAACCATTAAGCCCCTGTCCTGTTGTAGCTTCACGAGAGTCTTGCTTATTAGCGGAATTGGAGGATATGCATAAAGCAGGCCTTTGTTCCAGGGACAGGCAAAGGCATCTCTGGCTGGTGCATGCTGGTCCCTGTGCAAGGAGCAGAAGCTTTCCACTTTATGGTTCTGACTGGACGCAAAGAGGTCGATGGTCGGTTGACCCCACCAGTGGAAGATTCTGCTCACAACTGAGGGATCCAGAGACCATTTGTGGCGCTGGAAATGTCGGCTGAAGCGGTCCGCCAGTGCATTCTGTGTGCCCGCTAGATAAGTGGCTCGCAGAAGAATGGAATGCAACAGGGCCCAGGCCCAAATCTACGCCGCCTCCTGGCAAAGCAGATAAGAGCCCGGGCCCCCCTGTTTGTTCAGGTACCACATTGCAACTTGGATGCCTGTTTGAATCAGGACAACTTTGTTGGAGAGGCAATCGTGAAATGCATAAAGGGCGTACCGTATCTCTCGAAGCTCCAGAAAGTTGATTTGACGGGTCGCTTCGGCTGTTGTCCAAGTCCCTTGAGTTTGAAGGCCTTGGATGTGGGTTCCTCAACCTAGGTTGGATGCGTCTGTAGTTAAGGTCACCTGAGGAGCCGGTTGCTGAAAAGGAAGATCCACTTGTAAGTTGGCTTTGTGTGTCCACCAGGCAAGGGACAGATGAAGCTGGCTGGTTATGTGTACCAGGGACAACAGTGGATGAGTAGCTTGTCACAACTGGGATTTCAGAGTCCATTGGGTCACTCTCATGACCAGGCGTGCCATAGGGGTGACAGACTGTTGATGCCATGTGGCCGAGCAACCTGAGTTGCTGGCCAGCTGAGGCTCTTTTTCGACAGCAGATAAAGCTGGCAAGGTTGGACAGCGTAATCGCACGGTCGTTGGGTAAGAATGCTCTGGACTGTGTCGTGTCTAGTCTGCTCTTATAAAGGAGAGAAGATGAGATGGTGTCAGTTGGGATTTGGGGTAATTTATTAGAAATCCCAATGAGTTTAGAAGCCTTATGGTGAGACAGAGTCAAGGGCTCCTTGTTTTGACTGGCTTTTTATGAGCCAGCCATCCAGGTATGGAAAACGTGTGTGCCTCTGCTGTGCAACTGCGCAGCCATGACTGCCAAGCACTTCGTAAAGACTCTAGGCACAGAGGCAAGGCCGAATGGTAGTACTTTGTATTGATAGTGACTGCGGCCCACCACAAATCACAGATATTTGCGATGAAGCGGGGATATCGCAATATGGGCGTATGTGTCTTGCAGGTCCAGAGAGCAGAGCCAAACCCCTTGTTGAAATAGAGGAAGCATGGTGCCCAGGGATACCATCCTGAACAGTTCCTTGTGAAGAAATGTATTCAAGGCATGGAGGTCCAGAATAGGCCAGAGGCCGCCGGGTTTTTTTTGGAATTAGAAAATATCTAGAGTAGAACCCTTTTCCCTGCTAATTCATTGGAACCGGTTCCACGGCTCTGACCGACAGAAGGGATGAGTGCTCTGACTCAAGTTTCCCTGTGTGGTCATTCCAGCTCCAGGATGGAATGGGTGGGAAGGCCGGGGGTGATTTTGAAAAATTTTGACATAACCGAGGGTTACGATGGACAGTACCCACTGGTCCGTGGTGATTGGATGCCAATTTGTTGCAAAGTGGCACAGGCGGCCCCCCACTGGAATATGGCTGCTGCTCTCTGGAAGATTGTCAAAATCCAGACAAACGCCAGCTCATGGAGCTGGCTGTGGTCTAGATGTTCTAGTTTGACGCACATGTCCTCGCTGAGGTGCCTGAGCCAGTTGTGCACAGGATGCAGGAAGGTAATATCTGCGTGGCCTGTAGAATTGTTTCTTGGGTTCCCTACACGTTGCCCTGAGGACTACGGAGGGAATATCTGGGGAGACAGTTGACAACTGGCACAGGGTCTCATGATGGTCCTTTAACTGAGCCACTGCATCCTGGATCTTATCCTCGAACAGGATGTCTCTGGTACAGGGTAGATCTGCCAGTATGTCCTGAACTTCCTGGCGTAGGTCTGAGGCCTTAAGCCAGGCCCAGCATCTAGAACTGATGCCCACTGCCGAGACTCTGGATGCTGTTTCAAAAGAATCATAGGCAGCTCTGACTTCATGTTTACCTGCTTCCATTCCTTTTTGTAGGATGGAGGACGAGGCTTCTTGTTATTGCCATGGTAATGTCTCCGCAATCTCCTGGCTTGTTTCCAGAGATTTCTATTATATTGGGCATGTATAGTTGGTTTGCTGCAATTCGCAATATCAACATGGACCCTTGGAAAATTCTTTGCCCCAATGCATCCAATGCTTTCTGTTCCTTACTGGAAGGAGCAGAGGAATGTGGATGTGATCATTTAGCCTTTTTCTGAGCTGATTCCACAACTATAGCAGTGCTGTAGTGGAAGGAACTGAGAATAATGAGTACAGTAGAATATGCACAAAGCCCCAGTATGGAGAACCCCAGAATAGGGAGAGCAGGCCCTCGAGGAGCAAGAGCCTGATCCCTGAGAGCTGAGAGGCTTGAAGGTATTGTACTCACACAGCGGTTCCACGTAGGAGATGGCACTAGGGCTGGCACGGAGGCAGGCCCTCGAGGAGCGAGTACCTGGTTCCAGGGAACAGCTCTAAGGTGAAGATGGTAGTACTCACTGGTGTTGAAGATAGCGAATCCTTCCAGGCAGAAGAGAAGGTAGGAGCAGGCAGCGAGTCAGGGAACATGGGCCCTCGAGGAGTGAGTACCGGTTTCCTGATAGCTACCTGAAAGCAAGTGAGGCCCCTGAGGAGTGGGTACCCCGTTAGCGTTAAGAGTCCAGTGGAAAATTGGAGAGGCAGAGTAGCTGGGTACGGAGAGCGAATCCCATCTGTAAGATTCCCCTTGCTAACTCAAAAACTAGCAAACATCGTAGGCTTTAAATATCCGGGCAGCGTGATGTCATCGAATGGGGACGCCCCTGAGGTTCGCGCCAAGTAGAAATAAGAATGAGGGGCGTGCACCCTAAGGTACCAGCGGAGCATGGCGGGAGGCAGCGCCCAAGCCGGTCCGGGGACACCGGAGAGGATGGCAGGCAGACGCCATGGCAGCCAGGCATCCATCCATAGCAAGAGGAGGTGCAAAGAAAGAAAGGTAGGCAGAGTGAAGCCGTCTGGAAGGGACGGTTGCAACACTATCTTTGTATTTTTATCCCACGATCTAACTTCAGACTCGCAATTCAGATCGAGGGAGAAAAATACAAAGATAGCCGGCTGGATATCGAGCTGATGGAATGCTGTGAAGACTAAAACGAATTCCCCCTGAGGCAGGACCTGTCGATTCGAAACATGATCATGTCGGGGCTGGACTATTGCTAGATATACAGAGATGAGTACTTTCTTAACTGCAAATGAAAAGGGATATCTAAATAGGGTTGGATTTATTGCTAGTAGTACTTCTATGAGTATTCACCAAATTGCATATGAAGATTGATATTGAAATTAATCAGCATATAGAAAGATGATATTTAAAATATTTTTAAGAACATTCAGAAAAAGATTGAAATATAAAAATATGTTGAAAATAAAGTAGAGAGACCTATTACCATTTTCTTTGAACAGTCCTCTCTCTCTCTCCTCCTCCCAAGACGCGTACTGCAGCTCCCCTGCCTCCCGGGGGGAGCCGACGTGAAAGCGGCTTCCTGCAGCCCCGCCGGCAGTGAATGAATGCACACCTGTGTACGCCTGTGCGTGCAATTTGAGAGCTCAAGGCGTGACGTCGGCGTTCGCTAATGCACTGCCTTGAGCGCCCAAATTGTATTCATTTACTTTCGCCAGTGGGGGCAGGGGAGCCAAAGCGGCTTCCAGCAGCCCCCGCCGGCGAAGGTGAATGAATGCAATTTGGGCGCTCAAGGCAGTGCATTAGCGAACGCCGACGTCTCACGCCATGATGCCAAACGTCGTGACGTCACGCCTTGAGCTCCCAAATTGCACGCACAGGCGTACACAGGTGTGCATTCATTCACCGCCGGCGGGGGCTGCAGGAAGCCGCTTTCACGCCGGCTCCCCCCGGGAGGCAGGGGAGCTGCAGTACGCGTCTCGGGAGGAGGAGAGAGAGAGAGAGGACTGTTCAAAGAAAATTCACATGCAGTAAGTTTACTTTTATTACACTTTATTCACTTTTGTTTTAATTTTCACCCTGCCTTGCTTCGGGAGGGGGGGAGGGGAGAGGACTTGCAATCCCCCTGGTACCTGTCATTTCAAACGTCATTTGAAATGACAGGTACCAGTGCACCCAGGATACTGTAAAGGCGCTGTATAGCGCTCTATACAGTAAAATGGATTGCGCGGGCCTAACGCTTCACGGACGCGGCTTGCATTTGCATGCTATTTCAATACAGTATCGAGCGGAAGGTGATCCGAACTGTGCGTGTGGCAAACGCGGGTGCGCCCGACCGTAACACACCTCTTCCTACCGCTCCTTACTGTATCGGCCTGTCAGATAATAGAAGGACCAGGGGGCATGCCATGAAGTTAGCAAGTAGCTCATTTAAACAAATCAAAGAAAATTCTTTCACTGAGCGCATAGTTAAGCTCTGGAATTCATTGCCAGAGGATGTGGTTACAGCAGTACAGCAGTTAGTGTAACTAGGTTTAAAAAAGGTTTGCATAAGTTCCTAGAGAAAAAATCCATAAACTATTACAGTAATTAATAAGCAATAGTAGCTTGTGATTTATCTAATATTTAGGTAATTGTGACTTGGATTGGCCACTGTTAGAAACAGGATACTGGGCTTGATGGACCCTTGGTCTGACCCAGTATGGTATATCTTATGTTCTTAACTTAATAAAACAGAAAAAAAACTAAAAAGGTACAGCTACAAAAGTTAAGAGTTTACATCAGGTATGGTAATTGTTTAAAAATATCATCTTTGAGCCCAGTCCGGATGCATTCCATGAATTAAAAAAAAAAAAAAAAAAAAAGTGGAAGGAAGGCCAAACGACTGCTGGCATGGTTAAAAGATACATAAGTTCATAAGATTTGCCAGAGGTCCATCAAGCCCAGTATCCTCTTTCGAACAGTGGCCAGTCCAGGACACAAGTACCTGGCAGGATCCTAAGAGGTAGACAGATTCCATGCTGCTTATCTCAGGGATAAAAAGTGAATTTCTGCAACTCCACCTTAATGATTTATGGACTTTTCCAGCAGCAACTTGTCTAAACTTTTTTTTTTTTTTTTTTTTAAACGCAGCTGCACTAATATCTTTCACCACATTCTCTAGAAATGAATTCCAGAGCATAATTAAATGTTGAGCAAAAAAAAATAGTTTACTTATTAGTTTTAAAATTATCTAGTAACTTCATTGTGTGTCCCCTAATCTTTGTAATCTTTGAAAGATTAAACAAATGATTAACATCTACTCGTTCCGCTCCACTGACATGTCTACCACTCTGAGAGGTCTACCATCTGGTCCAGGTGATGTAAGAGAGGCTATTTTAGCGAAAAGAACGTTTTTCAAAAAAATGGAAAAGGGATCATCTAAAGAAAATAGAAAAAAGAACAAGTTTTGTCAAGTTAGATGTAAAAACTTGATAAAAGACTAAAAAATAATTTGAAAAGAAGCTGACCATAGAGACAAGAACTCATAATTAAAACTTTAAAAAAAAAAAAAGCAGGAAGCCTCTCATGCTGAATGCTTAGTGATCTGTTGGACCACTATAAAGTTGATTCAGCCTATCTTGTGCAAGCAAGCACAAGATAAGCTTTTACAGGTGGTAGCTGACTAGACACAAGACTTGGTCTTCCACCTGGCCAACCACCTCCACATCCCTCCTTAGGTTGAGCCTGCAGGTTCTGGAGGCTGGCAGGACTTACAGGATGAACTGAGATTGAGATAGGGTGAAGATGGAATGAGGTTGACATCCAGAGCAAGGTCAGGGCCAACTGAAAAGCAAAGCAGACTCAAAGTCCGATCTGAGGTCAGGGCAGGCTGAGCGCAAAGCAGCATCAGGGTCCAATCCAAGGTCAGAGCAACAAGGAGTTAAAACTAGAACCAAGACACTAGACAAGACAATGACTCACCAAAAGGAACCAGGAACGGAGGCAGGAACAAGCGGAAACAAAAAGGATTCAGAAGAACCACAGGGACAAGCAGGAACACAGGAATGCTGACAAACTTTCACTGCAGAATGCAGAAGACCTGTTGCAAGGCAAGGAAAGCAATGTGGCAGTGGACTAAATCCCCCAGTAGGCCATCATCATGCCACACCCCAGGTGAAATTCCCGCTGCGAGGCCTAGAAATAGGCAAAGTGTGCCTGTGTGTGTGCCTATGGAGGCCACAGCTGCAGCGAAGAGAATGCGTTTGGCAGCATTCTTGGGGGTGAATGTGGCTGAGCGTGGCCCGGCTACCGTGGCCAGTCAAACGTAATTTTGTGAGGGAGTCTTTGGACCATTAGATGGAGAGGTTAAAGGGGCACTTACGGAAGATTAAGGCCATCGTGGAAAGACTAAATTAATTCTTTGCTTCGGTGTTTACCGAAGAGGATGTTGGGGAGATACCCATACCAGACACTGTATTTAGTGGTAATGATTCAGAAGAAATAAAACAAATCACAGTGAAGCTGAAAGACGTAGCCAATCTCCCAGATGGTATACACCCCAGAGTTCTGAAAGAACTAAAAAATGAAACTGCAGATCTATTACTAGTAATTTGTAACCTATCATTAAAATTGTCCATTGTATTTGAAGATTAGAGGGTGGCCAATGTAACCCTGATATTTAAAAAGGGTTCCAGGGTGATCTGGGAAACTATATACCGGTGAGTCAGACTTCGGAGATAAATCACAGACATGGTTTAATGGGACACAGCCAGCATGGATTTACACAAGGGAAATCTTGCCTCACCAACCTGCTACATTTTATTAAAGGGATTAATAAACATGTGGATAATGATGAGCTGGTGGATGTAGTGTATTTGGATTTTCAGAGCATTTGACAAAGTGCCCCATGAGAGATTCCTGAGAAAAATATAGTCACAGGATAGGAGACAATGTCCTACTATGGAAAGAAAACTGTTTAATAGGAAACATGAACAGTCTTCTCAGTGGCAAAGGGTAAACAGTGGACTGGGTCAGGGATCTGTACTGGGACCAATGCTTTTAAATATATTTATAAACTAGCTGTACCCGGCCATGCGTTGCCATGGCTCAATCTGGTTTAATTTCACAATGCGCATTAGCTCTGCTCCGGCCGTCCCAACTCCCTCCCCCCCCCCTTCCCCGGCAGTGGACGGACTGGCTCGGCGACTCTTCTACCCTTTCCTCCTCCTGTGTGTAACTGTCCAGCAGTCCCTATTCCCTCCCCCCTTCCCCAGCGGTGGAGGAACGGGCTGAGCCGTTTCTCGGAGCGGCGACTCGTCTGCCCTTTCCTCCTCCCCTCTGTGACACCCAGCACGTGGCCGCTGAAGACGTGACGTCACGACATCACGTCTTCAGCGGCCAATTGCACGCTTTCCCCGTGCAGGCGGCCATCTTTGTCTTCATCGGGAGGAGCTACGATCGCATGTGTTCCTGATGATGGCTTCAGAAAAGTAAGTTGCTTCGCCGCTGTCAGTGTCCCCCCTCCTCTCGGAGCAAGGCGGCTTTTCGCGCCCTGCTCCGAGAGGAGGGGGGGGACACTGAAAATCGCTTCGCCGCTGTCTTCGCCGTTGTCAGTGTCCCCCCTCCTCCCGGAGCAAGGCGGCTTTTCCGCCCTGCTCCGAGAGGAGGGGGGACACTGAAAAGTCGTTTCGCCGTTTCTCCGCTGCTGTCTTCTGGCTTCGCCGGTGTCCGGGCTGGGGGAAAGCTTCGTCGCTGTCAGTGTCCCCCCTCCTCCCAGAGCAAGGCGGCTTTTCGCTCCCTGCTCCGAGAGGAGGGGGGACACTGAAAAGTCGCTTCGCCGCTGTCTTCGCCGTTGCTTCGCCGCTGTCAGTGTCCCCCCTCCTCCCGGAGCAAGGCGGCTTTTCCGCCCTGCTCCGAGAGGAGGGGGGACACTGAAAAGTCGTTTCGCCGTTGCTTCTGCGCTGTCTTCGCCGTTGCTTCACCGTTGCTAGTGTCCCTCCTCCTCCCGGAGCAAGGCGGCTTTTCGCGCCCTGCTCCGAGAGGAGGGGGGGACACTGAAAAGTCGCTTTGCCGTTGCAGTCTCCGTGGCAGCCCCAGTCCGGACATCGGAGGGGGGCTGCAACGTTTTTTTCGCTTTTTTTTTTTTTTTTGGCTTCGGGAGCAGGGGAGAGGCCTGGGGCTGCCACGGAGACCGGCACCCATGATCGCGGCGGGGGCAGGTGAGCGGGGGCTGGGGGGAAAGCTTTCCACCTACCCTTACCCATGCCTCTACCGCCTGGGTCAGGGTAGGCGGTAAGTTTGCAGGTTAAACGCGCGACAAAACGGCAGGGAAAGGTAGCGTTAGTCGGGGCGCGGGTTACGGGATGCTAGGTGAATAGCTAATTCGCTCGTTTGCATGCAATATCACGCTAATTCGCTCGTTTGCATGCAATATGCATGCCGCGGGCGGAAGGGGTTGCCCAGGGAATTTAGGCCGCGGTAGGAGTAGGTTAAAGGGGATTCGGGATCGCAGGAAGGGCTAACGCGGCCGAAAACGAAGTTAAAAACGGCTTAGGAGCAGGGTAAACGCGGCCGCACTTTACAGGATAGGCCTGATAGGTGTGGCATCTATATAATATAGCTATATAAAAACACGCGCGTATTGGAATGAACTGTTTTGTCAAAATTTCAAAGCAATCGGTAAAGAACTTTCGGAGATTTAAGATTTTGAACAAACGAACATTTACATTTTTATTTATATAGATGATCTTTAAAAGGAAACAAGTGAGGTGATTAAATTTGCAGACAAAATTACTCCAAGTTGTTAAATCACAAGCAGGTTTTGAAAAATTGCAAAACGAATTTGTGGGATTAGAAGACTGGGCCTTCAAATAAATTAAATTTAATATGGGTAAGTGAAAATTGGTGTACATGGGGAAAAGTAACGCATTCTATAGTTATACAATGTTATATTCCATACTAGCGGACCCCTGCCACGCGTTGCAGTGGCTGAGTCAGATTCTTTGCCCTCCCTGCCCCTTCCCCTTGCTCATTTAGCTCAGTCACTCATCCTCTTCCCCCTTGGTCACTCCCCCCCCCCTTCCCTCCCCTGTCCCCCACTCCAACTCTGTCCCCTCACACTCACCTCTCCCCTTATTCTCCCTCCCCTGACAGTTACCTCCCTCCTCATTCTCCCTCCCCTCACTGTCACCTCAGTGACTCCCCACCTGGTGAGGGCTGTTTTGTAACCTTTCGGAGATGGTGCACATTTTGTGTATGTGTTTGTGTGCACCCTCCCCCTTTGTACCCCAAAGTAATCCCCACAGAAACGTTGTTTATATAAGCCTCCCCTACCCTCCCTTCCCCCCCAGGCCGGCAAAATAGACTAATCCACAAGAGTTGAAGAATCTCGGAACTGCCCCCTGGCCCCCCCCCCCCGTACATGGACGCAAAAACATCCCCACGCTCCCCCCCCCCCCCCCGCAGGCCCGACTATACCTTTCAAAAATGGTAGTCTGTGGAGCGGGCGTTCGGTCCGGCATGGAAGTATTGGCGCCGGGCCCTCGAGGTGGAGCAATGGGTGCGGTCGTCTCGCTCAAATAGTAAGGGCGAAGGTGCGCCGGTTGCCAGTTTAGAAAATGGCGTCCACGCACCCTCGCCCTTACTATGTCACATGGGCTACTGCCGCTATTGGCATTCCCGAGTGTCCTAGTAAGGGAAAGAGCCGTCGGCGCCATTTTGATTGCTGGCAGCCGACAGCCGTAGTGTATGCGATGTGTCCCGGAGCGGTGATGCCCCCCCGCTGGAGCAGCCCGAACTATTCTGCAGTTTTCCGTGCGTTTGGAGGTTGAGGGCAGTAAGTAGAAAAGTCATGTGCGTGAGGGGTGTGAGGAGGGTGTTTGTGTGTGAGTTCGTAGGGTGTGGGAATTGCAAACATGTGGCATGTGAGTGGCCTCCGGGTAGCATGCTGGTATTTAGTGGGTTTTTGTGTGTTTTTTTGAGGGTGTGTGAAATAAGTACAATTGGCATGTGTGCGAGGGGGTGTGAGGAGGGTGGATTTGTGTCTGCTCGGAAGGTGTGTGAATCGCAAACATTGGTCACGTGTGTGTGGGGTGTGAGCGTTTGTGCAAGGTGTAAGAACTTCCGCTTACGTCCACCAGATGTCGCTGTTTTGTGGAACCAAATTTTAAAACTTTTTTACCAGCCCCCGGTGTGACATATGTAATGTAAGTGTAGAAGATCCTTGCCGTATGTGAGGTGAAACTTGTGTCCAAATTTGAACGCAATCGGTTAAGTGTTTGCTGAGATTAGCGATTTGGTACAAACTATTTAACATTTTTATTTATATAGATTAGGAGTTACAACACAAGAAAAGGATTTGGGCTTCATAATGGACAATACTTTGAAATCCTTGGCTCAATGTGATGGTAAAAAAAAACAAACACACAAAAAAACCCAACATGGTTTGAAATTATTAGTAAAGGCATGGAAAATAAAACAGAGATCATAATGCTTCTGTATCATTCCAAAGTGAGACTGCACCTAGTGTACTATGTGCAATTCAAGCACATCATCTCAAAAAAGATATAGCTGAACTGGAAAAGGTACAGAGAAGGGTGACCAAAATGATAAAGGGGATGGAGTGGCTCCCCTGTAAGGAAAGGCTAAAGAGGCTAGGGCTGTGCAGCTTGAAGAAGAGATGGCCGAGGGGAGGATATGATAAGAGGTCTATAAAATCATGAGTTGAATAGAACAGGTAAACGCGAATCGGTTATTTACTCTTTCAAATAATACAGAAATTAGGGGACACTCGAAGTTAGTAACTAGCACATTTAAAACAAATCCTAACTTTTTTTTTTTTCCACTCAACATACAATTAAGCTCTGGAATTCAATGCCAGAGGATGAGGTAAAGACAGCTAGTATAACTGGGTTTAAAAAAAGGTTTAGATAAGTTCAAATTGTTATTAACCAGATAGACTTGGGAAAGGCCACTGTTTATTCCTGGTCATTAACAGAATGGAATCTATCTACTGTTTTGTATCCTAACAAGTACTTGTTACCTGGATACTGGGCTTGACAGATCCTCAGTCTGACTCAGTACAGCAATTCTTAGGTTCTTCTCATTGTCTGGCACCAGGTCTAACAGTGTCGGTGACACTTACTTCTGCACCATAAGTGAACTCCTGTTCTTAAGTGCTGATGCACTCCGCTCTGACAAAGACAAAGCTGAGGAGATGGCCCAGGAGTTGATCCCTTGCAACTTTCAGGTGCTATTCTCTGCTCCACGGCTGGTACATTAATCTTCTGCATCACACTCCACCCCTAATCTGTGACTGATCTGGGCTTCCAGTTTACAGATATGGTGCTGCTGAACCTTCACAGACCGCCTACAATAAATTTAGCAGTTGGAAGCATCATGATCTGAGCCCAGGCAGCAATAATAGACAGAATAAGAATCTGTAATTGGCATCTGGGGCCCACAAACGTAGGCCTTAAAACCATTAACCATGTTTCTCCATAATCTTTTGATTTTTATTTTAAGAAATGCACTGGCAAGAAAAATTGCAACCATGTATAACAATAGAAAAAAAAAAAAAAAAACAAAGCCAAAAAGGCAGAAGAGAGAGACTAGGAATAAGTCTGCGCAGTAACTGACAAAGACTGAGGGGCTCATGAGACAGTGTACTCATGCAGGAACTCATACACATGCTCAGGATAACTTTTACTGAGCTCCGAGAGCTAGGTCTGTGTCACTGCCATCAGATAACATCAGCCACATGTTATGGCTAATTCATGTCTGCTTGTCAATGGAGAAAATATGTTTAGGACTATTCAGTGAATAAGCTGTTCTCTGGTTTATCTAGTCTACCCTCTATTTTGAGAACTCAAAAAACACTGTAATCAGCTCTCAGTATCCTCTTGGTCCCAAACACTGATCTTCAAGCTTCCTTAATTGTTACATGACTCCACTGAGACTCTAAGCTTGATCCTTTATTTACTATCATGAAGTCAAGTCAGAAACCTAATTATGGATTCTCCCTTTTATTCTATTTACTTTGCAATTGCCAGCAAGAGCATTTGTTTTAAAATGTTTACTGAAGTTTAGGTAATGCCCAAAACTTTCCTAACTTTTCCATTAAGGTTATTCGGCAAGACATTTTCTTGAAACCATATTTATTATTCTTTATTAAGATTAACTGTGGCTTTAATTTCATGATTTTTCCTTGCTTGTTATACTGGTAAGACATCACAATTAACCAGAATCATCAAAAATTCCTTGTACAGAAATGCAGTGATATGTAAACTGGGAGGTGTGAACAATCCTACACAGAGCCACAAAGAGCAGCAGCCTGCATGAACTGGAAGATTAGCAGCGTAACAGTAAGATGAGAAGGAGAAAAAACAGCGAGGAGATAGAGAAAGACTGCGAGGGCGTAAGAGAATGCGTGAAGGAGAAAAAGAAAGATACAGAGGTGCGAGATTTCTGCAGTGTTGTCCTCCTGCCAGCTGGGGGCCTTCAGTGGGCTATGCTCCATGCTGCCTCTGTCCTCCAAGCTCCTATGGCTTGGATGTGCTGGCAGCCATGTTGGCAGCAATGATTCAGCACTGCTGTACCCATACATGCCTGCCTCACTTGCTGATCCCTGCCGTATCTTGGAGTCTTTTGCATTCCACTCTGAGGCCAGTCTAACTCTTGCCTCAGATCTTAGCTCCTATTTGGCCTTCTGTTCTTTTTGTGGCCTTATTTGTTGTGCTTACCCTGTTTAGTTTCCTTGTCTGTCTGGCCCTGGTATTATGGCCTCCGTTTGTCCTGTCTTGTGTCTTTGTTTGGGGTGCATTCCTTGTCGTGCGTATCTAAGTTTGATTATAGGCACCTTTCTGCTCCCTATTTCTCCGCAGCCTCGCTGTCCTAGTGGGTATCCTCCTGTGCCCCCTATTTTCCAGTGCACCTCTAGCTTAAGTCCTGCTGGCCATCAGAACCTAAGGATTCAACCCAAGGGGGAGGTGGACAGTACAGGCAGAAGTCCCTGACATTTGATTAGCCCTGTTTTAAATTTTTAAAAAGGGATCAAGGGGTGATCCAGGAAACTACAGACCAGCAAGTCTGACATTTGTGCCAGGCAAATTGATAGAAACTATCAAAAAGAACAAAATTGCTGAACAATTAGATAAGCATAGCTTAATGGGCCAAAGCCAACATGGATTTAAGCCAAGGGAAGTCTTGCCTTACAAATTTGCCACATTTGTTTGAGGACATAAACATATGCATAAAGGTGAGCCAGTTGATATAGTGTATCTGGATTTCCAGAAAGCATTTGACAAAGTTTCTCATGACAGACTACCTAAGAAATTAAAAAGTTATGAGATGGTGCACATTTTGTGCATCTTATCTCATAAGAGTGTCCTATTGTGGACTGCCAATTGGTTGAAAGTTAGAAAAATGAATAGGGCTAAATGGTAAATTTTCCCAATGGAGAAAGGTGAATAGTAGAGTGCACCAGGGATCTATTCTGGGACCACTGCTTTTTAATATATTTATAAACGACCTGGAAATGGGAACAACAAATGAGGTGATCAAATTTACCGATGACACAAAATTATTCAAAGTTGTTAAATCACAAGAGGATTGTGAGAAATTGCAAAAGGACACTGCAAAACTGGGAGACTGGGCATGCAAATGAAATTTAATGTGGACAAGTGCAAAGAGATGCACTTAGGGAAGAGTAACCCAAATTATAGACACATAATGAAAGGTTCCACATTAGATTCACCACTCAGGAAAAGCATCCATGCGTCATTGTTGAAAATACGTTAATCTTCTGCTCAGTGTGAAGTAGCAGCAGCCAAGAAAGCAAATAGAATGCTAGGGATTATTAGGAAAGGAATGGAGGATAAAACAGAGAATATCATAATGCCTCTGTATTGCTCCATGGTGCGACCTCATCTTGAGTACTGTGTGCAGTTTTGGTCACCACATCTCAAAAAAAAAAAAAAAAAGATATAGCAGAATTAGAAAAAATACAGAGAGGGGTGACCAAAATGATAAAAGGGGACAGAACAATTCCCCTATGAAGAAAGGCTAAAGAGGTTAAAACTCTTCAGCTTGGAGAAGAGACGGCTGAGGGGAGACATGATAGAGGTCTATAAAATGAGTAGAATGGAATGAGTAAACGGTAATCAGTTGTTTATTCTTCAAAAAGTACAAAGACCAGGAGATACACAATGAAGTTACTAGGTAATACATTTAAAAACTAATAAGAGAAAATATTTTTTTACTCAATGCATAATTAAGCTCTGGAATTCGTTGCCAGAGGATGTGAGCATTCATGTCAGTGGCCCACTATTATGGAATAGCCTCCCAGGGACAATCAGGAATGAGGGTAATTACCTGAAATTCAGAAAGCTGGTGAAAGCTCATTTATTTCCATAAATAGGAAATTAGCATTATGTAGATAGCAGTAGTAACCTATTAGTTTTCATTGATCTATTTTGTTATATTAATTTAATAGTTGCATTATTTTGGGGTTCTCTGGAAATTATGAATGTGAAATTTTGTGAACCGCTTTGTTGTCTTTGGACAAATGATGTGGTATATGTGTTCTAAAATAAAATAAATAAAAGGTCTGAACACGTTCCTGGAGGGAAAGTCCATAAACCATTATTAAGGGAGAGCTGCAGAAATCCACTGCTTATTCTTGGGATAAGTAGCTTGGAATCTGTTTATCCCTTGGGATCCTGCCAGGTACTTGTTTCTCGGATTGGCCACTGTTGGATACAGGATACTGGGCTTGATGAACCTTTGGTTTGACCCAGTATGGCAAGTCTTATGTTCTGTTCCTCTGTTCAGCCTGCTCCCACTCCAGGGGTTGCACTTACCAGCATCCCGTGCCTTGACAACAGGTAGAGGGGGCCCCAACCAACTGCATGGAAGGAAGTAGGTTTAGGCTGTATTTCTGGATTCTCTATTAAAATTTGGAGATTTGGGGGGGGAGGGGGGAATATTCAATCTATTGGCTGGACTGAAGTTAGCTGGATAAACTTTGGAGGGATAGTCAGTGGTGCAGCAGCACTATTGAATATAGTTGGCTATCTAGCTAACTTTAGGACTATTCTTTGCCTTGTCCCTACATTACCCGACTATATTTTAGTCGGATAATAAGTTAATTGGATAAGTGCCCAAAATATTCAGAAGTTGGCATTTAGCAAGGTAACTAAATGCCTCGAATGTTGATCTCTAGATTTTTAGACATTTGTTTTGATTTACATTTTTTTATTATTATTATTATTATTTGTACACTGTTTGCAACAGTTTTGGTTTTTTTTGGGTGGGGGGGGTTGTTTTTTTAATGTTTTGAGTGACTTTTTGAAAGCCAGGGAGGCAGTTCATAAATATGCTAAAAATACATAAAGGGTGAGGGGGCGGTCTGAAAAGTTTGCTCATCACTATATTAATGAATGCACAGGAATTTTTTGGTCACCTGTATTAGTATTGCTTTTTATGTAAGGAACGTGACTTCTAATTTCCGGTTAATCCTCTCCCTATCCTTAGCTATTTATTGCATGCCTCCAACAAGTTTGGCCAGTCTGGCTACCAAATTCCTTTAGCAGTTTTAGAAGTAGCTAATCTGGTCTTCATCATTTAGTTGGCTTGAGCTCATATACAATTTTGCTGCTATTCTTTGTTGAAATGTTCTCTTCATCCACCAAGTTCCCTAATCACTCATTAGCCCAAACTTTATAATAACTCACCTTTATATACTCTTCCTCCTCTGCAAAGATCATGCAGAGGTATTCATGAAATCTTCAATTCTGCAAAATTCTCCAGCCACACTATTATCTAGATGTTAACTCAGCTAATGACATCTTTTGCTAGAAAAATGCTATTTGGCAACTGCTAAAGAATCTGCTACATCAGAAGTCAAGTATCCGCCCTGTCACCAATCCCCTTCCTCTACCAACATCTTTCCAACATTCCTCTCCTGTCCTGGTACATTACTCCATTTACTAGTTCTGAGCCAAATGGTGCCAGAATTACTGCCATGTTTTCAGGATAAGTTACGAGGAAAGGAATTTTGTTCCTGCCTAATAATTAGGATCGTCACAGAACAAGCCAGACCCTGATAGCATACTCTCCCACTAGTAGAGGCAACCAGACAAATCTGTAGGTCGAGGGCGAGGTTCCTTCCAGAACAAAATCCTGAAAATGTGTTCTGTCTGTTGGTGCAGAGCATAGGAAGACACAGGACAAGAGGGTGAGGAGCATGATCTCAGCGTCTGGATCTGAGCAAACATTCAAGAACACTGCAAGGCAGGGACTGTCCTACCATCTCTCCCCCATCCAATTTTAATTTTCTTCACTTCCAACTGGAGGACACTTGCGAGTTAGATACCTTTGCTGAAGGAAGCCTGAAACAGAAGTTTCCTCCAGGACTGACCTAGCCAGTGCCATATAAATGTTAGAAGGGTTCACCCTTGAAATGGCAATTTCCATCTTTTCTGGACCAAACAGATCAGCTTAATGATGCATTCATGGTCCAGCATCTCCTGAACAGCTGATTGTGGTAGCCCCATGTCTCAGTTGCAATCTAAACAGAACATGCTCTCACACCACATAGAAGAAAGACTGGCCTTATGGGCCAGTGTCCACACTATGCACAGCAATATGGGACACGTAAATTAGATTGGTTGATCCACCTCTTCTCATTGAAATTTCAAGGAATGAGGACAGTAAGAGGCAGCGAAAACCTTGGTCCCTGGAAACAGCAACACCTATGGATGAAATTCAAAATGCAAAATACTGGTTTCCAAAGGAAACCATAGTCTGCAGAACACTACAGAGGGCTGTTGTGATTACTAGGTTGCACAAGGACAAGAGTTTTATCAGATAAAAACCCTAAAAACCTGGTACTTCAGTCTTGGATTCCCTATCAAAAATGGCAATGACTGTGGTTAGAGCACATGTTTAATGGGCTGGAAATCCAGGTGTGGAGGAAAGTGAGCCAGGTCAAAAAAATGATAATTATAGAGTACCTATAACAGAATGTATAATTGCTCTATAAACAGATAATATATGCTATTGTGATGTCTCTGCATATGTCACCACCCATATCTTTAGAAGAATACACCTGCAATAGGAGTCATTCAGATGTTGCTGGTTCTATGCTCGAATAAGGCATGAATATCCACAAACTCAGACTCTGAAAGAAGCACAAATGTCCACTGAAATATTATGCAAATCATCAGTGAAGTATACTTGGTAGTTCCCCCATCTCTAGATATTCAATATGGACTTGTAATAAAAAGGTTTGCTCAATTTTTTCATGTTATCTTTGAACATTTGTGCCACAAGTAGTGCTGGGGTTTCTGTGGATCATCACCCAAATGTTTGGCTCTGCAGAACCTCTGCATGGTGGCACTCATTTAAGACTTAAAACAGATACATCATCCAAATGCCTAACTTAGGGAAACAGGATAATCAGTAGATAATTCAATGCAGAGTGTGATAGCAAATATTAAACACAGTAATGGAAAACGTTCTTTCAACACATTAGGTACATAGTTACATATAGCAACTGAAGATTTAACCTTCAGTTTGTAATGAGAAAGAAAGAAAGAAGCACACAGAATAAGATCACAGAATCTCAAGGGTTCAGCATCAATGCTTCACCACTGAGAAGGAACAAGAACATTTTAAAGCATTACTTTGGTAGCTCCAACTGACATGCTGACATCACTATTCAACTTATCTCTCAAAACTCCGCTAACATGGAAATTATTCATGCAATTATGGCCTAATAAACACATCAATCTCCCCCCTCCATTCCAAAAGAATACTCTGATATCTTCAATACATAAATACAAATAAGCAAATTTGAATATCATGTTTTTAAATGTAAAGCTGATTAAGAGGAAATCCGTTTTCATATACAATTTCATTTTTTAAGAGAAACTGGATGTAACAAAAGCTTGTTATATACACCTCTTTATGCCCACCATCAAGCAAGAAGTGGGAAGTGAAGTGGGGATGCGATCACAGATTTTTCCCAGTCTTCCTCTCTAGAGGTGTGTTCCATCAGCCAGTGTGCTCGGAAAGCATATTTGTAAGATCAGGAAAACAGAATAAGATAGGACTGAGGGAGATATCCCATGTTTTACCACTGAAAGCACCAAATATGAATCATAATAGCCAAGAAATATGCAGACCAGTGTAGTGACAGGCCAAGACACTGTTCACAATGAAAGAACATAAGAATATGCCATACTGGGTCACACCAAGGGTCCATCAAGCCCAGCATCCTGTTTCCAACAGTGGCCAATCCGGGCCATAAGAACCTGGCAAGTACCCAAAAACTAAGTCTATTCCATGTTACCGTTGCTAGTAATAGCAGTGGCTATTTTCTAAGTCAACTTAATTAATAGCAGGTAATGGACTTCTCCTCCAAGAACTTATCCAATCCTTTTTTAAACATAGCTATACTAACCGCACTAACCACATCCTCTGGCAACAAATTCCAGAGTTTAATTGTGTGTTGAGTAAAAAATAACTTTCTCCGATTAGTTTTAAATGTGCCACATCCTAACTTCATGGAGTGCCCCCTAGTCTTTCTATTATCCGAAAGAGTAAATAAGTGATTCACATCTACCCATTCTAGAACTCTCATGATTTTAAACACCTCTATCATATCCCCCCCTCAGCCGTCTCTTCTCCAAGCTGAAAAGTCCTAACCTCTTTAGCCTTTCCTCAGGATCAGCCTTTCCCATTTTTCTAATCCTGGCTGTGTGTTTCTTTTTCGCAATGCTTTAACACCCAGATGGGAACTTTATACTGAAGGATGCTAACAAGATCTGCCTGTTTGTATGCTCCTGTGTAAATAAAAACCAACCAAAAACACAAAAAGGATGAGATATAAGTAACTTATTAAACAATAGCAAAAAACAACTCATAACATGCCTTTCTTTGCCACAAACAGTTTCTCAAACAACTACACCACAACAACCTAGAATGCTGCGGAGAAACCCTTTTATCATAGGAAATTGTGTATCAGTGTTGAATTTATTTATTTATTTTTAAGATTTTTAGCAAATGAAATTAAAAATAATAGTCCAAAAGAACTTTCTTGAAGGAACTTACCTTTGTTTAGGCAAGAAATCCGGACCGGTACCCCACTCCCAACTATGATATGAAGAGGACTCGACAGTGGACAATCTTACCTCCTGATACTCCTCGACATATCCGCCGCCTTCGACACCATCAATCACAAAACACTCCTCTTAAGACTCAAAGAGATCGGACTACGAGACACCACAATCAAATGGTTTGAGTCATATCTCCATAACAGATCATGCAACATCAAGATAAAGACCTCTGAATCCTCCCGAATAACACTTACGCATGGCATCCCACAAGGGTCCTCCCTCTCCTCCACCCTATTTAACATCTACCTCCTCCCTCTCTGCAAGCTCCTCTCAAAATTAGACCTCACCTACCTGGTCTATGCAGACGACATACAAATTTTACTCCCCATAAACAAATCCATTGAAGACACCCTAAACCGACGGAATCAACTCAGCACGGAAATTACTCAACTTCTATCCCAACTATCATTAGGTCTCAACCAAAGCAAGACTGAAATCCTACGCATCTCCAATGAGCTCACCTCAGCCCCCATCAACATCACCACCTCTAATAACACAGGGACAAAACTCACACCTTCTACAAGAAATCTGGGAGTAATCATCGACGACGAACTCAACCTCAAGCACCACATCTCCAACATGATCAAAGATGGATTCTTTAAACTGCAAACACTAAAAAAACTCAAACCCCTCCTCCACACACAAGACTTTCGAATAGTACCTCAATCAATAATTTTTTCTAAGCTGGATTACTGCAATGCATTACTCCTTGGACTACCTGAAACCACCATCCGACCTCTTCAAGTACTGCAAAACGCAGCTGCCAGGACCATCACTAACATAAAAAAATGTAACCACATCACACCCACACTAAAAGAACTTCACTGGCTGCCCATCGCCCAAAGAATACAATATAAAACCCTCACCCTCATCCACAAAAAAATAAACAACGAGATGAACTGGCTAAACACCGCCATTCTCCCATACTCCCCCCAAAGAAACCTCAGATCCTCAGACACCGGCCTCCTCATCATTCCCAGCTCTAAAAACGCGCACCTCTCCTCCACCCGAAGACGAGCCTTGTCAGTTGCCAGCCCCTCCCTCTGGAACTCCCTCCTACCCCTTCTCAGGAACGAACCCTCCACTCAAGTATTCAAAAAACAGCTCAAAACCTGGCTCTTCAGAAAAGCCTTCCCCCCTGATACATAACCCCCGCCCAGGGACCCTACCTGCCTCCAAATGAACCCCCCTCCACTGTCCCATCACAGATCCTCCCTGATGTAACCCCCCCCACATAATTATTTACAAATCTCCCACCCCTCTCCCCTCACCCCCCTCCTACACCCCCCTCCCTCCCCCGCATCCCTATACAGGGATCACTAACAGGTTATTAACTACATTTCTTCCTCTCATTCTTCTTTCTAAACATTATCCTCTATAGCTCATGTATCCTTTCAAGTTACAATGTTATGCTTTCTTCAATATTATTCAGTTAACAAATGTATCGCTTTAACCATTATGTAAGTTACCATGTTACAATGTAAGTTATCTTGTTACAATGTAAAATAAGTAGTCCCTGCCTTATTGGTTTCTTGTTTCATGTAAACCGATGTGATATCTCTATTGAATGTCGATATATAAAAGCAATTAAATAAATAAATAAATAAATAAATAAATAAATTAGTCAGAATTTGAGCTAGCCCTTTTTAGGATAGCTTACTTCTACTACTACTTTATAGTTCAATGTCTTTATCTTGCTTTATTATTTTATCTGCTGTTACTAATGTTTGCGTTGTATTGAATTTCCACCTTGAGTACTAGCTTGAAAAGGTGGTCTACAAATGCCAGATTTAAATAAAAGGTTGAACGCTTGTTAGATTAGGCACGCACACTCAATTACCTTAACACGCACCTGTCACATGGGGCACATAGTAAAGATGTTCTAATGAGCCAAGATATTAATGTACATTTGGTATGCAAAACACAAGGAATAGTAGGTGTTAAAGCATTGCGAAAAAGAAACACACAGCCAGGATTAGAAAAATGGGAAAGGCTGATCCTTATTTACAACTGACAGCAGCAAAGAACTGCACATGGAAGCAACACGAGAGTCAGCTATAGCAAAGGTTCTCACCCCTGTCATTCTGGCTTTCAGGAATATGCATGAGATGTATTTACATACAACATAAAAATGAGACAGGCTGGGAGGTCCTCAAAGGACTAAAGTGAATAGCCACTGAATTATAATATATATGAAACTGGTTCAGCAGGATAGGCCATACCTATTTTAATCTGCCTCTTCTGGCTGTTATAACACAGAACAAGATGGAAGTACACCAGAAAAAGTTAAGTGATGGCAATAACTTACCTGTAACAGATGTTCTCTAAGAAAAAGGATACCAATCTACACAAGTACATGACATTGTCCATAGAGCCTGGAATCACTCACTGAGCATGGGAAGACCTGCATCGTCATCACACAGGGCTGCCTCAGTCCAATATAAAGAGTTTGCTGCATCCTAATTCCTAGGGAAGGCAGAGGTATTTTGTGTGCACTAGTATCCTGCTGTCCTCGGAGAATTTCTCTTACAGATGAGCAACTTTACTTTCTCCAAAGACAAGCAGGTTATTAGTCTATGCAAATGGGCTATGAGTTGCCCTCAACCATAAAAACAGAATATTCCGTCGACACGTGGGCCAGACTCCTAGGCTGTGGTGGCTTACCTGAGGGGCCAATGTCTTTGGCCATAGGGAGCTTGGTCTTCTTGACCTTACCTTGAGGCCCAAGGGATGAGGCCCTATTCTCCTTTTCTGGCCGTTCTGTGCCAGGCCCTAGCGAGGAGTGGGACTCCAATTGTGGGGCATAGGAGCCCTTGAAGTCGGGCCATCTCTTCTGCACACTGGGGGACATCCGACCGCAGTAACAGCAAGTCAACTGGTCGTGGCCTGGGCTCAGGCAGATGTAACAGTAATTGTGGCAGTCTGTGATGGACATCACTGGCAGTACTTAAAGCCAGGCAGATTTGGCCCCTTGTTAGAATTGAAAAGTGCTTTTGTTTTCTTCTTTGTTCTTTCATTTCCGAGAAAAAGGCTGAAGAGAAAAGCTCTGCGTGCGATCGGCAGCACGGAAAAAACAGACAGAGGAGATAGAGGGCGCTGATCCGCATGGAAAGACGTGTGTAACCGCACAGAGCAAAGTTCTGTAACAGCTACATAAAGCTCCGCTTTGAGGCCGCCCGAAGGGATGTCCCAGACAGCATGGCTAATTCAGCCCTGCTATCTACAGGAACATTTATTTCTGGACCATGCCAGAGTGTGTGAGTGTGAGTGAGTGTGAGTGCGAGAGAGATGCTTTTTAAATAGCAACCCAACCTAATAAAAATGGGCCCTGGGGGAATACATTGGTTCTGTTCCTCAAAGAGAACATGCAGGATATACTGACAAAACCTACTATCACATCAGAAGTCAGTGTCCTAACAACGTGACACAAATGTGTGGACTGATTGCCACATTGCCTTTCATGGAGGAAGCTTTCAAAGCAGTAATCACAGTGGAACACTATGAGCCTTGACATGTCTCTCTAAAGACAGACCTGCCTATGCATAACAGAAGGCAATACAATCTGTTATCTAGACAATGTGCGTTTGATTACAGTAATACTAAGCCTATTTGACTCAAAGACAAATAAAAAGATGGGTGGACTTACTATGGTCTTTAGTCCATTCCAAACAGAAGGCTAAGGCTCTTTTGCAGTCCAAACTTTTCTGGCAAAGGGGAAAATGCTGGAATCATGAATGACTAAGATGAAAATCTGACACCACCTTTGGCAGGAACTTAGGATGAAATTTTGCATAAAATTGATAAGTCACTAGATCTTGGAACCCACCGACTCTGTGGACTGAAGAAAGTTACTTCAGTGCACAAGAGTTCAGAGCTCAAAAGGAACTTTCATCCATTGGCTTAGTACTACGTTGAGATCTCATGACAGACCATGAGGTATGAAAGGAGGCTTTCACTTCAAGCAAATAACGCATGATTGACCATTAAATGGTCTGTTAAATGTGAACCGGAGTGATATGTATTGTATACAGGAACTTCCGGTATATAAAAACCAATAAATAAATAAATAAATAAAATAAATAAATGTGGTGATAAGTATCAGTTGCACTGAGGTGAACCCTAACAGTGGCTTGAGAACAGACTCTGAAAGATGTAGAAGGTATTCAAACAGTTTCTGTGTAGGGCAGGGACAAAGATCTAGGACCTCATCCTCACATCAGATGGCAAAACCTCTCCATTGAAAATAATAAGAACTTCTGGGGAAATCTTTCCTAGAAGCCAGAAGAATCACTCCTTCACAGAATTAAAAAAAATTACTTACTTACCTTGTCATGAATCGCGCTGCTCGCAGGTCCCCCCGCGCTGCTGACTTCGCTGACATGGCAGGACGCCGCAGTCGGCCTGCCCACGCGGCCCGGAGGTCACTCGTGCTTCCTCTGTCTTCCGCAGCCGGAGCCGCGGCCTTCTTCGGGGCTGGGACCGCCCCCAACGCTGACTTCTTCGTTGCGGCGCTAAGGCCGCAGCCCCGGGCTGGAGTAGCGGCTGGAGCTGCCCCTGGGGCCTCCTGCAGCGGCTGGAGCCGCTGCCGACGTCGGGCCTGCATTCCAGGCCAGCCCTGCTTCCTCTGACGCACTACGTTGGTGCAGGCCGCTGTCCTGCACAGCTCCTGCACTCTCTCTAGGCGCACGGCCGCGTCTTCCTTCTTCATTTAAAGGGCCATACACAGGAAGTGTCTTGGCCCCACCTTGCTGTTTCCTGCTTCAGCCCTATAAAGGGCTGCTCCGCCTATTGTTCCAGGCCTTGCATCGTCGTGGAGTCTCCTCTCTGGAGGCTCCGGCCTGCCAGAGTCCATGTAAGGTCTTCTAGTCTTGTGGAGCTCCTCATCATGATGTCTTCTTGTTCTGCCATGTCATGTCTTCGTGCCTGAGGTCCTTGTCCAGGTGTCTCGTTCTCCTACGTCCTGGTGTTCCTGCCTTCCGTGATGTTCCTTCCTTCGTCTCGCCTTCAACGCTCTCGAGCCTTCTGGGCCGGTAGGCCAGGGGTCCCTCAGATGCAGTACTCCTGAGTGGACTAGCCTGCTGGTGGACGGTTGTCCTGTGCTCCTGAGCCTTCAAGTCCCGGATGTGTGTTCCTATGCTGTCCCGCTCCCGTCGTGGTCCGTGACCAGCCTCTGGGGGCTGTGTAGGGCGCATACTGGGACAGGGTGGTCCGCGACTCAGTCCCGCGGGTGGCTTGAGTAGGGCACCCTGAGAGACAGTGCCAATGTCCATGCCTTGCGTTGTCTACGTGGATGTCAAGAGTCTTCGTGCCATGTGATGCCGTCACATCAACCCCGAGTCTTCGTGCCATGTGATGCCCTGGCACTTATCCAAGTCTTCGTGTCAAGGTCCATCTGCCCTCAACCTCAGGCCAGGCCTGCTGCTCCATGCTGCTTGCAGCAGGTCCGAAAGGGCCCGGAATGGTCGGAGGACCATTCAACTTCCATCATCGTTGGATGTTGGCCATGGGAGCTTGCCGGCCTGGCCAAGGGCAAGATTGTTCAGCCATGCGGAGCCACAGTCAACCCTTGGCTCGGTCAGGAAGGTCTGGTCCGGGCTGAGGCCCATGGGCACACGAAAACACCGTTCTCAACAACCTGTTCTCAACATTCAGGCTATGAAGACAATAGGATTAAGTAGCATTCCTCAATTGTGATTATGATGGTTGTTGAATCCCCAAATTAAATTGGTTCCCCAATGGACATCTCCCTAAGGAGCAGGAACTCAATCTGTCTTGGTCAAAAGCAAACTATGGAGTATCATAACAACTTGATCCCTTCTGACGTTTACCACATTCTTGAAAACAAGAGGAATTAGAGGCTACATAGATGCATTATCCAATGCAAGAAAAAAGCATTCAGAACAGAAGTTGGGAACCCTTCTGTTCAGAGAAATCACAAAACTGATCTACCATAGGGGATCCCCACTCGTGAAACATTTCTGACACTTGCTTGTCTACACACTATTTGTGGGGTGTCTAAGATGTAAGACAATCTACTATTACTACTATTTATCATGTTTAATATGGTACTAGACCAGGGATAGCCAACTGCAATCCTTGAGAGTCACAAACAGGCCTGGTTTTCAGGATATAGGAATATGACAGCAGAAAACGTTCATATGACCCATCCAGTCTGCCCAACTGTCCATATAATTTAGCATTTTAATTTAATCCCCTGTATTTATTCCATGCTTTCTTGAATTCAGATCCTGTTTTTGTCTCCATCACTTCCACTGATTACACCACTTCCTAAGATTACTCCTAAGTCTACCCCCTTTCAACCTTATAACCCCTCGTTCTAGAGCCTCCTTTCCACTGAAAAAGGCTCACTTCCTTTGAGATATTTGAATGTCTCTATCATATCTCCCCTATCTCGCCTCTCCTCTAGGGCAGGGATGGGCAAACCTTTCTTTTTTTAATTATAAAGAGGGCCACATTACTGGCGCTTATTGGAGCCTATGGCCAGAGTTGACCTTAGAACTTTGTGACCGGATTTGGGGGGGGGGGGGGGGCAGGAGGTTCCCCTTAGAACTCTGTGAGCAGCAATCATACCAATAAAAATAATAATTCAACATAATTAAATTGAACTTCAAATAGTTAAAACCTCTTATAAAATGTTCCAAACACCCATCAAATATTTCAAGAGAGATCAAATGATATCCAAATAAAACTAGTAAGGATTTTAAAAAATGCCCTGCTTTCCATACCTGGGAACTTTTGATTTTCAGATGCCCAGAGATTATCATGGAATATCAGGCAGAGAGGAATAGGGGAGGGTTGTTGCACACACACACACACACACACACACACACACACACACACACCCACCTGCTGTCTCTCACCCACCTACATGCACTCACTCTTACTGGCTCCTTCACAAACATACACACATATTCCTTCTTACACAGAGACCCCAGGCAAGCACACATTCATTTTTACACAGACCCCCAGGCAGGCACTCATTCATGCTCTCACACACACACAGGCGGACTCCCATTCATTCTCTCTCTCACACACGGCAACCTCAGAACCTCTCTTGCTCCTCCGATGCCGCTGTCACTACCACCGTGTGCCAGGGAGTAGCCAATCCATTGTCGAAGCCGCTCTGCTAGTCATGTGGTATTGAAAATTTGTGGTTGTAGCACTTCCTACATGCTGATCTCGTATATTGTTTGATCAGCACAGAGAAAGTACTGCACTCATGAGCTTTTAATACCACAAAGCCTACAGACGAGACAGGCTTAGTTCACCTAGTGATGGAGAAGCGCTTCTACACCCCTGGGCGAAATGAAGAACGGGCTTCTTCCTTTCTTTGCCACTGATGGGATGGGGTTCACCAGCAGCAGCACAGGCCTCTTTATGGCTGGGATGTGTTTCTCCTCTTCCTGCCCCACTGCTCCCTCTGAGAGGGATGTCACTTCCAGCTGTCAACATCCAGGTCAAAGTCATCAACAAAGGCCTGCAATGTCATTGATGACATTGAAGGTGCCTGCAGGCCAGATCTAATAGGGCAAACTGAAGAGGAGGAGGGCTGGACAAAATCTGTTGTCTGACCGGGTTTGGCCCGCAGGCTGTAGTTTGCCTACCCCTAGTGTATACATATTTAGATCTTTACGTTTATCCCCATATGCTTTATAACTAAGACCACTGACCATTTTTGTAGCCACTATCTGGACCAGCCCCATCCTGTTTATATCCTTTTGAAGGTTTGGTCTCTAGAATTGTACACAGTATTCCAAATGAGGACTCACCAGGTACCTATACAAGGGTAAATTCACCTCCCTTTTTCTGCTGACCATTCCTCTCCCTGTGCAGCCAAGCATCTTTCTGGCTTTTACTGTCGCTTTATCCACCTGTTTGGTCACCGTAAGATCATCAGATACAATTAACCCCAGATCTCGCTCTTCATTTGTGCTTAGAAGAATTTAACCTCCAATACTGTATCTTTCCCTTGGGTTTTTGCATCCTAAATGCATTACTCTGCATTTTTTAGCATTAAATCTTAGCTGCCATACCTTAGACCATTCCTCGAGATTGGCTAAATCCCTCCTCATGTTTTCTATTCCTTCCTGGCTGTCCACTTTTATCATCAGCAAAAAGACAAACCTTTCCTGACAACCCTTCCGTTATGTTGCTCACAAAAATGTTGAAAAGAACTGGTCCAAGAACTGATCCCTGAGGCACACCGCTTATAACCCCTCCTCAGAGAAAATTCCATTTACCACTACCTTTGTTGCTTCTCACTCAGCCAATTTCTAACCCAGTCAGTCACTCTAGGACCCATACCAAGTGCACACAATTTATTTATAAAAGTCTTCTATGTGGAACAGTCTCAAAGGCTTTGCTGAAATCCAAGTACACAATGTCAAGCACTCCCCCTTGATCCAACACTCTGGTCACCCAATCAAAGAAATTGATCAAATTTGTCAGACAAGATTTACCTCCGGTAAAACCATGCTGCCTTGGATCTTGCAAAGCATTTGATTCAAAAAATTGCACTATCCACTGTTTTTAACGATTCCATTAGTTTTCTCACCACAGAGGTCAGACTAACTGGACTATAGTTGCCAGCCTTCTCCTTACTGCCTTTTATGAAAAGGTACCACATCCACCCTTTTCCAGTCCTTTGGAACTACTCCAAACTCTAAAAAAAAAAAAATCATTGAAAAAGGTCAGCCAATGAAGCTGCCAGGACATCTCTACGTTCTCTTAGTACCCTTGGATGTATTCCATCCGGCCCCATCGCATATCTACTTTAAGTCTAGTTAGCTACTCACGAACACATTGTTCTGAAAATAGATTGAGATTTACCTCACTTCCAATCTTATTTATATTTGTTTTATGTAGTCCTGCTCCAGGCCTATCCACAGTGAACAATGAACAAAAATATTTGTTAAGCAATTTTGCTTTTTCCTCATCAGCCTCTACATATTCCTCCCCTTCACCTTT
Organism: Rhinatrema bivittatum; assembly: GCF_901001135.1. NCBI lineage: Eukaryota > Metazoa > Chordata > Amphibia > Gymnophiona > Rhinatrematidae > Rhinatrema > Rhinatrema bivittatum. The sequence continues at coordinate 146,967,370 of NC_042615.1, forward strand.
GAGTCTCAAAATGCCACTTCTGCACTTCCTTCTATCACTAACATTTTACCTTTTTTCTCTTCTATTTGAATTTTCGCGTTCCTATTTTCCCAGATACTGTCGCCTGTCTTTCTCTTTGTGCAATCTCTTGTAGTTTATTAATGCCAACCTTTTCTCCCTTACCTTTTCTCCTACTTTGTTAGAAACCAATAATGGTCTCTTTTTCCTCTTCCCTTTATTTACATTTCTAACAAAAGATCTCCTCCTAGTTTTGCCAATTGCCCTTCTACTTTCCCTAGATCAGTGGTTCCCAACCCTGTCCTGGGGACCCCCCCCAGCCAGTCGGGTTTTCAGGATATCCACAATGAATATGCATGAGAGAAAATGTGCATGTTCTGGAAGCAGTGCATGCAAATTCTCTCATATGCATTTTCATTGTGGATATCCTGAAAACTAGAATGGCTGGGGGGTCCCCAGGACAGGGCTAGGAACCACTGCCCTAGATTTTCCCATCCAGCTAACAACTCCTTGTTGTTCTCTATCAGTTTGAGAAAGTAAGTTTTCCTGAAGTTGAGGACCTTACTTAGAATGAACTTTCATCTCTTGTATCTTAATATTAAAGCACACCATCCAGTGTTCACTGGTTCCCAGATAATCATCCACTACAAAATCAGAAATACTGTCTTGTTGGCAAGCACCAGGTCCAGCGTTGCCCCCTCTCAGTTCTCCTTGCGGAGAATCCACGATCTCCCTGCTTCTAGAAGGTTCTGCAGTTGGGATGTCCAAATCAACATCTGGAAGATTAAAATCCCCTAGCAGCTGCAACAACTCCCTCTCCACAGCAATCCTATCTCATGAATATGCATGAGATACAATTTGCATACAGTGGAGACAGTGCATGCACATCTGTCTCATGTATATTCATTGTGGACATCCTGAAAACTGGGCCTGTTTGAGGATCTCGAGGACCGGAGTTGGCCATCCCTGATCTAGACATACAAAGTGCTCTACAGATACACATAAGAGACAGCCCCTGCTCCGTTGAGCAGTTTTCTGTAGCAATGTTCATTTTGTTAGCTGATTTGTAGACATTTGATAGTCCAATCTCCAAGAATGGCCTCAAGGCAGATTAGAACAGGATTTAAACACAAAACAGTTACAGTGCATTAGTTGAGGATCACTTAAATCACTTTTTTTTCCATACCTGTATGTAGGACTAATTAGAAAATGTGGGCACCAGTCAACATTTTTAGAAGCCATGGCAAAACTTTTTGTATTCTTACAAAAAGGTTCTCATTTATTTTAAAATTTTTCTGCTTTTTTTAACTCTATTTTTCTGGTGTTTAATTCTTTTTATTTCTCTGCATTCCATTTACCCTTTTTCTCCCATCTACTACTTTTCAGCTTTCCCTTTTCCGTGTGGCCATAGGAGTCCTGAACCACAGTAGTTCCCTTTGGGCCCAAGCCCAGTCACTGCTGCTCCTCCCGAGCTAGGCTGCAACAATAGCTTCAGCTCC